>NC_034596.1:56697527-56794039 GCF_900095145.1 Mus pahari
CACAAGCCAGGCCTCCATCTTCTGCACTGTTCTCAACATTATCTTCCAAGCTCCTACACAACATTCTAAAGAGCTCTTAACACTGAATGGATCTTCTGNCCCAAAGTTTCAAAGTCCTTCCACAGTCCTCCCAAAAACATGGTCACGTCACAGGAATACCCCACTATGCTGGTACCAATTTGTCTTAGTCAGGGTTTCTATTCCTGCACAAACACCATGACTAAGAAGCAAGTTGTGGGGAAAGGGTTTATTCGGCTTACACTTTCATACTGCTGTTCATCGGCAAGGAAGTCAGGACTGGAACTCAAGCAGGTCATAAAGCAGGAGCTGATGCAGAGGCCATAAAGGGATGTTCTGTACTGGCTTGCTCAGCCTCCTGTCTTATAGATCCCAAGACTACCAGCCCAGAGATGGCACCACCCACATGGGGAACTCCCCCCTTGATCACTAATTGAGATAATGCCTTACAACTGGATATAATGGAGGCATTTCCCCAACTGAAGCTCCTTTTTCTGTGATAACTCCAGCTGGTTCAAGTTGACACAAAACTAGCCAGTGTACCCCTCATCCCACATCTACCCTCTCTCCTCCCTTTTGCCTGCATGAGAGTGCTCCCCCATCCACCTAACTCTCCTGCCCCACCATTCCAGCATCCCCCCACTTTGGAGTGTCAAACCTCCCCAGGACCAAGGGTCTCCCGTCTGGTTGGGTTGCTGCCAGGTAAGGCTATTCTCTGCTACATATGTATCTGGAGCCCAAGATCCCTTCAAGTACACTCCTTGGCTGGTGGTCTAGTCTCTGGGAGAACTGGGTGGTCAGGCCAGCAGATGTTGTTCTTCCAATAGTGTTGCAACCCCCCTCTACTATTCCAGTCCTTCTGCTAGCTCCCCCACCAGGTTCCCTGTGTTCAGTATGATAGTTGGCTCTCTAAGTATTTGCTTCTGCACTGGTCAGTTGGTGGTCGACCGCCCTAGGAACTACCACACTTGGTTCCTGTCCACAAGCACCTCTTGACCACTGCAAGTATTGGGTTTGGTGTCTGCAGACATGATGTATCCTCAGGTGGGGCCATTCCCCAGTTTGCCCTTCCTTCAGTTTCTGTTTCATTTTTTGTCCCTGTTCTTTTGGACAGGAACATTTATGGGTTAAAAAAACAAAAAACAATAAACAAAAACAAAAAAACAAAAAAACTTTGAGATGGCTGGTTGGCTCCATCCCTTGACCAGGGGATGCCTATCTAATGGAGATGGTCTCCACAGGTTCTATATCCCTCTTCTCTGCAAATTAAAGCTAAGGTCAATCCCATTGAGTCCTGGAAGTCTCACGTTTCTCTAGTGTCTGGGACCCTCCAGTGCTTATTTCTAGTTTCTATCCCCCCTGCTACCTATTTTTATTTGATTTCCAGTACCTCTATACCTCTCTCACATCTCCTCCAGACTCTGTTGCTGCCACCCTTATTTCCTCATCCTTTCTCCCTACCTCGTTCCCCTCTCCTTCAATCTCCTACAATTGTCCAGTTCCCCCTCAGTGCAGGACTGAGACATCTACCTGCTGATCTTCCTTCCTTCTATGCTCCATATGGTCTATAGGTTGTATCACATGCATTGTGAGCTTTTGGGTTAGTATCCACTTATTAGTGAGTACCTACATTTGTGTTCTTTTGTGTCTGGGTTACCTCACTCAGGATGATACTTTCTAGTTCCATCCATTTGCCTGTGAATTAAATGAAGTAATTGTTTTTAATCGCTGCATAGGACTCCATTGTGTATATGTGCCACATTTTCTGTATCCATTCTTCTGTTGAGGAACATTTGGATTTTTTTCCAGTTTCTCACTATTATAAATAAGGCTGCTAAAAACATACTGGAGCATGTGTCCTTGTTACATGTTGGAGCATCTTCTGGGTATATACCCAGGAGTGGAATAGCTGTGTCCTCAAGTAGTACTATGTCCAATTTTCTGAGGAACTTCCAGAGTAGTTGTACCAGTTTGCAATCCTACCAGCAATGGAGGAGTATTCCTCTTTTGCCACATCCTCACCATCATCTTCTGTCACCTGCATTTTTGAACTTACCCATTCTGACTGGTGTGAGGTGGAATCTCAGGGTTGTTTTGATTTGCATTTCCCTGATAACTAAGGATGTTGAACATTTCTTTTAGTGTTTTTCAGCCATTCAAGATTCCTCGATTGAGAATTCTCTATTTAACTCTGTACTCAACTTTCAAATAGGGTTATTTGGTTCTCTGGAGTCTGCCTTCTTGAGTTCTTTGTATATATTGGATATTAGCCCTCTACTGGGTACAGGGTTGGTACATATCTTTTCCCAATCTGTGGGTTACCATTTTGTCCTATTGATAGTATCCCTTGCTTTACAGAAGCTTTGCAATTTCTTTGGTCCCATTTGTTGATTGTTGCTCTTAAAGCATAAGCCATTGGTGTTCTGTTCAGGAAGTTTTCCCTGTGCCCAAGTATTCAAGGCTCTTCCCTGCTTTCTTTTCTATGAGATTCAATGTTTCTGGTTTTATGTGGCAATTCTTGATCCACTTGGACTTGAGCTTTGTGCAAGGAGATAGATATGGATCAATCTGCATTCTTCTACATGTAGACCATCTGTACCAGTACCATTTGTTGAAGTTGCTGTCTTTTTTACATTGAATTGTTTTAGCTTTTTTATCAAAGAACAAGTGACCAGAGGTGGTGGGTTCATTTCTGTGTCTTCAATTCTATACCATTGATTTTCTTGCCTGTTTCTGTACTAGTACCATGCAGTTTTTATCACTCTAGCTCTGCAGTATAGCTTGGTCAGGGATGGTGATTCCATGAGTTTTTGTTTGTTTGTTTGTTTTTTGGAGAATAGGTTTTGCTATCCTAGGTCATGTTTTTTTTTTTTCCAAATGAATTTGAGAAGTGTTCTTTCTAAGTCTATGAATAAGTGAATTGGAATTTTGATATGGATCGCATTGAATCTGTAGTTTGCTTTTGATAAGGTGGGCATTTTTCCTATATAAATCCTGCCAATACATGAGCATGGAAGATCTTTCCATCTTCTGAAATCTTCTTTGATTTCTTTCTTCAGAGACTTGAAGATTTTGTCATACAGATCTTTCACTTGCTTGATTAAAGTCCCACCATCATATTTTATATTTTTGTGTGACTATTGTGAAGGGTGTCGTTTTCCTAATATCTTTCTCATCCCTTAAATCCTTTGAGTAGAGGAAAGCTACTGATTTGTTTGAGTTAATTTGATATCTACCACTGTGCTGAAATTGTTTATCAGCTGTAGAAGCACTCTGGTAGAATTTTTTGGAGAGAGTGGGCAGCCCTGATTTTAGTGGGATTGCTTTGAGTTTCTTGCCATTTAGTTTGATGTTGGCTATTGGTTTGGTGTATGTTGCTTTTATTGTACTTAGTTATGTACTTTGAATTTCTTATCTCCCCAATACTTTTAACATAAATGGGTGTTGTATTTTGTCAAAGGCTTTTTTCTGCATGTAATGAGATGATCAAGTGTAAGTGTCTAAAAACACTCAATCTGCATCACATTGCTGAGAGTTAATGACTATTGTATATCTCTCCCTACAGGTAATATCTATAAGACTTAAGACACACACACACACACACACACACACACACACACACACACACACACACACGAAATATTTATGTAAAAGTTTCTTTTTTATTTTTACAAAAAGTAACTTTTGTTAGCCTGTTGTAATTGTCATTTCAGAAACTTACTGATGAGTAAGCTAACCCTTCCTAATTATTTCTGAACTTTTGCTGGAATGAATCAATCTAGCTTCTTTTGACTTCTGACTCAATTTCTCTGCTTTGCCTTTTACTAACTTTGGCAATATTTTCTAATCATCTGGTTCCACCTCATTGACTTGTTCCTCCTGTTTTCACCTGTGTCTTGCTTGTTCTCTCTGAAACCTGTCTGTGTAAAACTGTCTCTGTAAAGGTGACATACACACACATCATTTGCCTTTCTCTTTTTCTGTCTCTCTGTCTCTGTATCCATCAGTATAACACTTTATTATTGAACATTATGCATTAAACGACCTGGAAAGATACATTTCAAGATCTCAAAAACTGTAATTGCTAACCCAGATTATTATACCTCAAAAAAACTATTGAGATTTAAGAAAAAATTCTATGGTTAAAACTGATTAAAGGAACTTATGACCTCTAAGTCCACTCTTTGGAAGACACCAGATGGAATGGTTCTGACTGAGAAGGATAAACACACTCAAGAGGAGGAAGTTATTAAAGTGTGAAGGTTATTAAAATATTAAATTAAAGCACTGCAATTATTAAAGTATAGAAAAATAGTAGAATACAGGGAACGTGACAATGGAGTGGGAGTTTCTCTAGATTAATGGTTTACATAGAAAAAAATGAATTGGAACAGTCTAAATGGGTAGACAATGCTACTTCTGGAAGACCTGAGTTATTAAATGAAAATCTCAGTGCAAGTGTGGAATCCTTGTCTATTAGTTATTGGACAAGGAGATACCAGAGCAACCAGAACCATCAGAATCTATGCTGGTGCTTTTGGTTACCTAACATAACAATATAGTAAATCACTATTGCCATTGATTCATTTTGAATGAATGACAGTGAAGTTAGGTTTGACTGATTAAGAAACTCAATACCTGCTGGCTAGATACTTCTCACCAGAAGATGTTCTGCAGAGTGCTGGGGTGGGGGGAGGAAATAAGCGTTATAGTCTTACCAAAGCTGAATCTTGCAAGATACAATTATGGCTTGCCTGACAGAATATTCTCACTTATAAAATATGGGTATGACAGTTATGGACAAAACTGATAGGTTACATGTAGGATTAGATTTTTCCAAACCTACTTTATTTAGTGTTCTAACATGCTTTATCCTCCCTTCTAGCTCACCAACCAGAGGTTGGGGAAGAAGAAATTTTATAGGATAAAGGGGTTGTGGACCTGTTTAGAAGTAGTTCTTTGGGACAGTTCCACTCTTCATTGTCAGGATATCAGCAGTCCAGTCCAATAGCAAACACCAAACTCTAATCAGCAGCAACAGCTTGATTCTGTAGAAACAGCAAGGTTTTGCCAAATCTTCATGAGTCAGTGGGAGTGGCAGGAATCAGCCAAAATACCATGAGAAATTCTTTGACAAATTACGCTCTGTGAAGTCAAGACAAACGAAGATCAACAAGGACGAATAAAGCATTGCATGGCTTCTCAATGCTAGAGGGGCTTTCACTGCTTGTGGGGTTCCATTCATACTCTTTCTAAACATCAGATGTGCTCCCAAACTTTCACGTAGCAAAACATCACATGCCTCCCATGAGTCTGCTTCAGCAAAACAACCTCTCAAAAGACAGCTTCCAGAAAACCACTACATGACATGATTGAGTTTCCAACAAAACCAGAAATTTCCCCTTCAGTTACTGCTTGGATATGAGGCCTATTTCACTAGAAGGACTTCATACCTAGAGCTATAAACCTGGTCAAAGCCTATGGCTCTAGAAGTTATAGGCCCTAGAGGTAAATTTCTGTTGATTTGCTAAAGGGTCATGCTGCCAATCTCATTTTTAAATATGTATGTTTAAAACAGTAGTTTATGTTGCTCTGGGTATGGCTAATTGGTAGTGATTAATAGACTTATATCTTGTCAAATTGTCAAATACCAGTAACTGTTGGTGCTCACCCATTTGTCTCAATCTTTTCACCCAAGGTTCAAAGAATATCAGAATATCTCAGAAGAAATGACAGAAGGAATGCAAGAGCTGTCATTTGAGACCTGAGAAATGCTGAATTCTGGATATAATATAGCTATTTCAGAAGTCAACAGATAGAAACTCTGACACCTTCACAAAGCTTATACAAATTCAGTCTTGTCAAAATTACAGCATAAGTATGGAAGGATCATATAGACCCACACTTGATAAATGAACTATTTGACAGTTTATAGGTACTAGTGGAAGCAGAGTTATTCTCCTTTGGGAACATGAGAGCTATAAGTTGCTCCTGTTCAGGTAGATGCCACATACCCATTCACATGGCAGAACCAATTAGGCCCAGCAAGTTATTAATCTTAACAACACTAAGGAAAAGGAGGATGTGAATTTGCCAGAAGTTGGGGTAAAGGGCACTAGAGGGGGTTAGAAGGAGGTAGTGGCAAATAGATGTGACCAAAATACATTGTATTAAGACATGAAATATTCAAATAATAAATAAAAACATTATTTAAAAATAAAATTATAAGGTTCAAATTTCAAAAGAAAGGAAACATTTAAAATTAAAAAAAGAGGAGGGAAACCTATTATATTTGAAACAAGTGAGAAGTGTAGAAAGTGAAAGCAAAAAGATTGTTTAGAACAACATTACATAGTTTTTTTTTTAAATCATAAGAAAGACGAGTCTTATAAGCAATATTGAAGATGGGTGGTTCAAGAAATATGTCATGAGCTGACATTTAAAAACAATATTCTAAGGGATCTTGCTAGCAAAAGCTGCCAGGGGAAAGAAATATCTTAGTTATCATTAACAGACTATCAGAATCTCTTTATTATCCTCATTGTTTTGTTTTATATTGAAAAAGTATATCCTTTAGAAAGTTAAGTTTTCCAGTATGATGTGTGTGGGCTTCACAAATCAAAATAAGCAAACACACTTTAAACCATACCCAACCCTGTTGCTTTCAATAACTTCAAGCTAATGGGAAGTGAAGAAGTCACTTTGTCTTAAGTGAATTTTGTTCCCAGAGTGCTTGTTAAATGAAGTATTACCGAATTGCTTTTGAAATTAAATTATGCCATAAACCTGGTGTGAGGGCAAAATTTTATTTTCCACAGAACAAGTATTTTATAGCAGTAGTTACATGATCATAAGAAAATGTTTTCACACAAAACTGTTTGCTAAATCTTATGAAAAAGTCTTTTCACTGCATCTCAGAAGTTCTGGTTCAGAAATGACTTTATAGAGCATAAGAGCTATCAAGGTTTTATTTCATGATCTTTTGAAAGCAGAGACAGACACAAGTTTCTGGTTATAGTTTTGGCTTTGAAGTATGTTTATACACTATCAATACCTGTTTCAAATTTTGCTAAATACATAGAAAAACATAGTCTATGATTTTACTCAGTAAAGAAGCCAATCTAAATATGGCTGATTATTGACAATTAATCATGTGAATTTTCAGTGTAAAAAAGTGGCACAGTAACAAAACTCATGCACACACAGAAGTAGAATGAACTCATTTACATGCTTCATTGTAACTGACTAGTATGTATATAAATGAGCATGTTTATTTCTAAGGGTAGATTTTTATCAATGGCTTTTCGTAAGGATTATGTGCCATGAGGCATATGGAAATGGATCATTACTACTAGCACTGTTGTTTGAAATGGGCCATGCTGATGAAATTCTGCCTTTGAGAAATGAATGAAGGGAGATTTTCATGAGCCTGGGTGGATTTGACTAGAAACTCTAGATGTCTGCTTCCTAATCAAAGACAACACCAACTAAAAGTCTTCCTAGCTATAATCACCTTATCATCGTCTTTGGTACTTTTTTGGTAGTTCTACAGATTGAGTCCAGGGTCTTGCTCTTACTAGGTAAGCACAGTGCTACAATGCTGGGTCCTCAGCAAGTATAATAACTACTTTCAAAAATGCAAGCAATCCTGTCGCATCCTATTAGTGCTACAGACTTCTTCAGAACTTGGTTATCAGCAGCAATCTGAACGAGGTAATTTGTAGTTGTGGTAAAGAAACAAGTAAGTAAATCATGGACTTGTTTTGGTATAAATTCCATGGCTCTTTAAAACTGATATGTTGAAATCTAATTGTGAGGAATATTGTTATTAAAGGACTTAGTCATGAGAGGTTATTAGGCTATAAAACCAACTCTCATAAATAGGACCAGAAACTGTATTTTTGATAAACAGAGACACACGGAAATGTCTTCAATGAGGAACAGGCCTTCATAAGACACCTAATCTGACTATGAATTGATCTTGGACTTTCTGGTGCCTGAACTGTGATAAATGAATTTGTTGTTTATAATTTATCCAGTTTACGGTGTCTTGTTATGTAACAAGACAGATAGAGTGAGCCAAGGCTGATTCTTGTGTGCAGTGTAAGACATCAGGAAATCTTATTGCTACATGCAGATTCAAAGGCAAAGCCATAGCAACAAAACTATTCAAATAAGTATTAGGAGCTCCTAAGACTGTAGAATGCTATCAGAAACAAATGGAGAAAAGGTCAGAACCTGATCATGTCCTTCCTCAGTCAAAATATTATACTTCATTACCCCAAGAATTATTTCATAGGCACTAAGAGATGGTCATAGAACCTTAGGATACCACAAAGCAGCAGAAACCAATGCACTCTCTTAATGCTTCAACAAGAGATTCTGCATATTTTTCTATTCACAGAGAAAAGTCATATGCCCTCCTAAAATTTTATTCAATGACAATAATATGAAATGGTTTATTGAGAAATATCTACTGGTTTATTTTTCATTCCTTTTTGGAGATTGAACAGAAGGCAGCACTCATGCCAGAAAATCTTCCTGCCATTGACATACATCCCAAGCCTCTCTTTGCTGTTTACTTTGAGGTCTTACTAATTTGTCCTGGCTGGCCTTCAACTCACTCTGAAGTCCAGGCAGACCTAGAACTTTCTATCGTCCTTGCCTTGGACACAGACTTACACCACCAGACCAGGTTTTGTTCTACGTGTTGATGAATATCCTTTTTTGTTGTTAACTTATTTTTTACTTTCTTTTTATTAGATATTTTCTTTATTTACACTTCAAATGTTATCCCCTTTCCTTGTTTTCCCTCCGAAAACCCCCTATCCCATCCTCCCTCCCTCTGCTCACCAACCCACCCACTCTACCCCTGTACTAGTATTCCACTGCTTAATCATGCTTACATTTTAAATGGGTTATGAAAAAGATGTTCAATTTGTATGTTTCTTTAAATTCACAAAATAATAATTAAAATGGTTATCAGTAAACACATCACTATTTATTTTGAATAGTTCTTTAAAAGAACAGTTTTTCATTTCAATCTTGTGTTTTTATCTGTTGTGCCTGTGTGTGTGTGTGTGTGTGTGTGTGTGTTTTAGTACAGATTTAATAACACTTAAGTACACATAGATCTTCCTCCAAATCTACGCTGTGCAAAATTCAATTTCATTATAAAATCAAAAATAAAGGGACTGGTAAGTTGACTGAGCAGTTAGAGTTCCAAATTTCTGAATTCATTTTGCAGAGGAACTGAGTTCAATTCACAACACCCCTGTCAGGCAGCTCACAGTTGCCTGTAACTCCAGCTCCAAAAGATACAGTGCCCTCTATGGCACACACACACACACACACATGCATGCACACACAAATGTACACACATCATGAAGTATTACGATAAAAATGTTTTATTTTAAAAATAATTTATATTTAAACCTAAAATAAAGTGAGTAAAAATAAAGTCAGTAAGTAATTCCTTGGGGAAACATCTTTTTAGTAGAAATTGAAGGAGTTCGTGTAACAATGAATCATATTTAGCTAAGATCAGACTATGTTAAGGCCTTCTAGGTCATTGTTTGGCATGCAGTTTAAAGAATACACAGATAGGAAGTAAGCAGGCCTTTCAAGAAATGAAAGATACTTTGTTGAGGTAAAACACTACTGCAGGGGAAAGTAAAGGAATTAGTGAGAGCTATTGTATGCTTATATAGCAGGTGAACATCAGAAATGAACAAAGCAAGGATGTTTATGGTCAATAAAAACAGGGTCAACACCTAGAACAACAACACCTAACAAACAAAACCCAAGAAATTGTAAGTTAAGACTACAGTGAAATGAAATGGAGTCTTACAAAGAACAGCGAGGAATATACTGCTAAAAATTAACCTGACAGTAAATAAATGCATTAGCAAGAAAAATAGCCTTTGATGACATAGGCCAAACACCTTCAAAATGTTACATTTTCACAGAAAAACCTAACTGTCAACATAGAGAAATGTGTAGTCATTAAAACTGTCATTTAATATTCAAGGTGATATCAACATATTTTCATTAAATATGGGCTGAACAGGTACTACCCACAGGAATTTTTTGAAAACAATTATTTAGGACAAAGGAAAATGAATTCTAAAGGAAAAATGAAGTTTAAAAAGAAAATTAAGCAAATAGATTATTAAACCCCAAACCACAATAAGAAATAACAAAATCGGATTCATTTTAAGGTACAGAACAATGTCAATGCCCACCCTTACAATGGCAGCTATCTTACTTCCCTCCACCTGTTTTTCATTTTCTTTTATTTTCACTTTTAATACAGTTCCTTTCCAGCCATGAGGAATATTTTCATTCTTTTTAAGACTCCACCATGTTTAGATTTTTATATACTGCTGTTGCCTAATGCTCTCCTTCCTATCTGGAGGATCAACAATACTCTTTGGATCACTTTATTTAAGGAAGCACGTGACAGGGACTTGTGTCTTCTTTCTTTGCACAGTGACCACTGCTGTTGTTTGTTTTTTATAAGACCATTGCTCAACTGCTATAAGATGTACAACAGCATATTTATGGAAATGCTTAAAACTAATCATTTAATTTCAGCTCTTTATTATGACAAAAAATAAATCCTATTATGTTTCATGTAGCATAGTTATTCCTAGGAGAATACAATGAGATTGTTTTGGTTTGGGTCTGAGGCAATCTCCAAAAATTCACATGTCCTCAAGGACAGTAGAGTCATTGACATAGAATGAGATGCAATTGTTGAGAAATGATAAGAAGTGGGAGTTAGGGCCTTAGTGGGAGAATAAGTCAATTAAAGGCATGCTTATAAAGGGTGGACTGGTCCCTTCCTCTCTCTTTTTCCTGACCTTCACATAATAAGCAGTTCTGTCCCTCTGTATCCTTTCCATCATGACTCTCAACTATGCCACACAACCACAAAGGGACCAAGCTAGTCTGGACTAGAACTCTGAACCTATACATGAAAACAAAGCCCCTTTTCTTTAAACGACTTTAATCAGGTACTTGTTATAACAATGGAACAACTGACACAAGAGTATACTAATCAAAACTAAAACATTCTTTGTTTCTCATATTACTTTATCGCTTGTATTTTTCACACAAATGACATTTCTGAGGATGACATAAGAGGACAGCAGGTTACCCATTTAATGAGGGGTTGTTATATCCTAACATATTTTCTTCGGTATTGTTAATCATTTTATTTTGTGTCCACTATTCACGAGAATTTTCTAATTACAGAAATCTGAGAAGCAAAATTTAAATATATTTAAAAAATGGAAACACTAATGAGGAGAAAAATCTAGATGCACTTTCCTCCGATAACCTG
This sequence comes from Mus pahari, assembly GCF_900095145.1. Lineage (NCBI taxonomy): Eukaryota > Metazoa > Chordata > Mammalia > Rodentia > Muridae > Mus > Mus pahari. The sequence continues at coordinate 56,708,893 of NC_034596.1, forward strand.
ACCACTTTACTTTACTTACAGCCTAGAACACTCAATTTAAATGTAACTCTCCAATTCCACAGCACAGAAAATAAGACTATATATATCATTCCAATCCCCAGTAGAGATAATGAGAGCATACACACAGCGACAACTATCCATTGAGATAATGAGATTATAAATACTGTACTCCTACGGCTTCCAGGTGTAATGGGAAGCCACTGCTTTATGGCCATAATTCTCAAATCATCCTTGAAGCAAGGAGACAGTCAATTCAGCAATAACCAAATAAAGAAAAGAAATAGATAACCATTTTGCATAACCTTTCCAAAATCAGCTTAAAAAGAAAGGTGAAAAGTAACAAAAGTCCAACTGAATGCATTCATTTGTGAACTAATAGTTACTATGCTCAGAGATCTGCAAACCTTGATGCTATTGTTAAAATAGCAATGACCAGAGATGTTTTAACTAGAGGATTAAAGGGCAGCCCAACAGCTCTGAGAAGGAAGGTACAATCAAGGGCTTTCTGGAAAGACTAACATATGTTTATTCTTTATTGGAGTAATATGAGTGTTTGACATATTATCATCACATCATGTCATGGACAGTAGCATTTATTTTTCCTAAGCCAGAGAATATTTACATCCCTTAGCTATGCATGCCAGCTTTCCATAAAATAGTAATTTTGTGTTCACAAAAAAACTATGGAGAAAGAAAGTGCTCTGCATTTAGTTTGGGAGCAGGGTGAGGGATTAATTGCTATGTAAAACAAATTGGAAAGTGCTTTTTGTAACTCTGTTTAGTTTTAACCTTTGGAATAAAATCCCTCAAAGGAGAATATCTCTGCAAGTGAAACAAGTTTGGGACCGAGAGGAAGAAATAGCTTTTCCCTCCTAATGTCTGCTAAATTGTGTAATTTTAGTTTTTGATTATTGTGGGGTTTTGCTATAATTATAAAAGTTGTATATAGATTCTGAACGTCTTAAAAACGTGTTTCTGTGTCCCATTATATTTCTTTTTTTATTTTTGTTTGTTTGTTTATTTGTTTGCTCTGTATAATAGCTCTGTCTGTCCTGGAACTCTTTGTAGACCAGTCTGGCCTTGAACTCAAAGAAACCCACATGCATCTGCTGCCCAACTGCTGAGATAAAGGAACACACCACCTCACTCTACTATATTTCATAACAAACTCTCCCCTTTAGCACCCAGGCACAGTGGTTCCTTCAGTATTTATTCAATATGTCAAATTTGGGGGCTCTTTGATGCCTCATGCCTTGGGCTAGACATACCTCACATTCATCCATATTATAATGAACTTAAAGAAGCTTGTGTCTCGTCAGAGTTATTTGGAAGGGGAAAAAGCACCTTTCTGCCTGCTCAGCTAGGCTATGTACTGAATCATGGCACAGTGTCCATTTGTGGTTTCAATGACAACAACATGAACAGATATTTTATTTCTCTTTTTAGTTAGTGTTCATCCCAACTATATGCACATAAGAAGCACAAGGAATGGAAACATTTCCTGTATTGTTCACAGATATAGTGTGGATATCTTATTTAAGTCTCGAATGATGCAGATAAATATAGATAGATAGATTAGAAACAGGCAAATAAATGTGCCTGTGTTTATATATATATATATATATATATATATATATATATATATATTAGACTGATAGTTACTTTGTGTGTACCATAAATATTTTAGAGAAAATTGAATTGGTTTTATGTTAACTTTATATAACGTATTTGCATATATGTTATACAAAGTAACATTTATGAACCCAGAGCAGTCAGCTACAAAGGTCTAAGCACTTAGTGTACTCGCCTCTTTTAGGGAATCATACTTTTGAGTCCTCTCAACAGAAAGCTAAAAATGAAAATAAAAAACAGGCACATTCATGCATGTATTCATTTTAATTCATGTAAAAGAAATATCTGTATTTACTTATGTATCTATCTATCTATAATTTGTATAGTTTAACACAAGTACAAACTTATTTGATATATCTAATTTCTGTATAACTCCATTGGATTCATTTTATCCTTCCACCCTTAATTTCTTTATCTTTTCTCTGACAAGGAGGAATATGAATTCATTTTCTACAGAACAGTTGTCGATTTGACCAGTCTAAAATTTCTGTTGCATTGTTAACCAGTATCAGAGAATAGAAATAATTTGACTTTTTTTTTTTTCAATTTGAGAGTGTAGCTTTTAAAACAACTTAAAGGGAGGCCATTTTTCATCCAAATGCTCTACAGTAACATTGCTTGATACTAGCATTATTTTTCTTGATTCTATAGATTGCATTTCTCTATGGAGCAACATAGAATAATGGCATTTTTCATATTTACATTTTACTTTTATGTTCCTATAGCTCTCAATTTCTTATCCTTGCTATCAAATTCATTTTACTGAAATTACTAAGAATTGTGCCTGGTCCTTACTTAACATTTAAAGTACAAACCCAACATAAACAGAGGTTATGAGAAAACATTTATATCCTTTGCTCTTGTATCTCTTTTCTTCCTATATCTTTTTTTCCTTGTAATGGGGTAAATAGACTAGACTGAAAGCAGAGAAACTATATTTGTTTTTCTGTAAGAGCTCCAAGACAAAATGTGTGATAATTGCTCTTATACACTTCCTTATCTGATAACAGGGATCCCTATCAACATGAGAGAGGCAAGGTTAGGTGTGAGGGAGGTGGGAAGAGAGCAGAGTGAAGAGGGGAAAGAAAAGGAAGGAGATCTAGGACTATATATACTCCTTTTCTAAATGGAGAGCTCACTCCTGTAATTACTAATCCTTTCTCTTGGTAATGACGATCCATTCATGAGAATTTTGCCTTTAATCACCTCTTAAAGTCCCTACTTTATAATATAATTATAATAGCAATTAAATTTCAGCATAAGTTTTCGAGAGATCATTCACACTGAACGACCCAGCCAGCTAATTCTGTTTTGTGTTCAAACTCTGTCTTAGATACAGATTGTCCTCAGTTTGAACTTGGTAACTGGGAAAAAACACAGCTTGTTCCAGGAGCCAAGACATCCCCAAAGCAAGAGCTATTCCACCCTTGATAAGGGAAATGCTCAGTGTCATGTTCAGGGCAAATTAGTCAAGTTGTAGCAAAGTGTATGGTGTTAACTAGAATTTCATGCAAACTATACTGTCTAAAATGCCAACCAATCATGTAACTGCCAAGTTAGAAATCCCCTTACTCTTTTTGTTTCCACCTGGCTGATTTCAGCCCTGAGTTTGATTATTTGCTGCCNTCTACTCCTCTTGGGTGAATTTGCTTCCTTTAGTTCTAGGGCTTCTAGATGTGCTGACAGGTTGCTAGTGTATGCTATCTCTAGTTTCTTTTTGGAGGCACTCGGGGCTATGAGTTTTCCTCTTAGGACTGCCTTCATTGTGCCCCATAAATTTGGGTATTTTATGGCTTCATTTTCATTAAACNCTAAAAAGTCTTTAATTTCTTTCTTTATTTCATCCTTGACCAAGGAATCATTGAGAAGAGTGTTGCTGAGTTTCCACGTGAGTGTTGTTTTTCTATTATTTATGCTGTCATTGAAGATCAGCCTTAGCCCTTGTTCTTGCAAACTTTATATGCCCCATAGAGGGGAACGCCAGGGCCAAGAAGTGGGAATGGGTGGGTAGAGGAGCAGGGTGGGGGGAGGATAGAGGGGACATTTGGGATAGCATTTGAAATGTAAATGAAGAAAATATCTAATAAAATAATTAGAAGGAAAAAAAACGAAACCCCCTTACCCACTTTAACCTGTATGATGATGTGGACAGCAGCTCAGCACCTTCCACGCTAATCCACTGCATTGGAGAGATTAAGGAGGTCCAAGCTCAGGTTTGAATAAAGACTCTGCTTTTGCATAGGAGTTGGATTCCTGATGGGTTTTGGTGGTCTGTGGGGACCGGAAATCTGGACATAACCCACACCATCACATTCCATGCCTTCCCCTCCCTCCTCCCCTAGTACACATTTTTTTTTTCCCTTGAATAAAAAATGTATTCATTCCTTTCCAGTAACTCTAGATCCAAATCAGCCCAGTATAAGTTATAAAACCTCACATCCAGAGACTGATTTCAATCAGATGTGGATGGGATTCAAATAGCACTTCACTCTGAGGAATATTTCCTTCAGCTGTGAGTCTATAGATTTAAACAGGCTACTTTCCAAAAGTCATGGTGTGGCAGATGCAGGATAAGCATGCCTGTTCCAAGATAGTTCAACAGAAAAAGAAAACAGGGAAACAGGCCCCAAGTCTAACCCGACTTAGTGAACCACATAAACCCTTAGAACTGGGGAGTAATCTCCATTAAGTTCAAGTCCCACTTTCTGGACACTAGGATAGGAAAGTGCTCTCATAGCCTTCAGCATCTATACTCCTGTGACTTTGTTCCTGGGATAATAGAGGTCCTCTGTTGGGGTTGCTAGTCTTATTAATAAAATGATTTAAGAATGAATTTAAATGGAAGCTTGAGGCTAATCTTATTAGAGCTTAAAATAAAGGCTCCAAGATAGGTAGGCTGTAATCCTCAGCGGTCAGAGGAGGTGAATTGAAATGATGAATGGAGGAAAAAGGTCATGAAATGAGGATTAAGCAACCTATAGGTCAACCAGGCACATGGCAGACTAATAGCCACCTGGCAGAGAAGGGAGGTTTATAGAAACAATAAGCAAGCCAAACGTCCGAGAGAAAGTATAGGTAGGCTTCAGGCAACTTCCAAAGCAGAAGGGCTAATGAGAAGAAAAATAAATAATGTTCCCTTTCCTGATGGCAGTTCTTAGGGACTAAGCTAGGAATCAGAAATTCTGGGAAGAAAGGGTACATTATCTTATTAAAGAGATAATTATTCCACCTATCTCTTTAGAATGGCTTAAGATTTTTAGAAGGGGTTCTGCCTTCCTGAGGAATGAATAATCCCTTATGTAGAGAATTGACCCTGTTCAAATAGATTAACACTTAAGGGGTAAATTCCTGTCTCTACTTAAAGTTAGAATTCACTCTTTAAATTAGGAGGCAAAACCTTTCCTTTATTTTGAATTTAAAGGTACTCTAACAGCTGGTATGCCTATCTGGTTTAATGGGTTAAAATATCATGCCTGCAGTTCACCCAGTTGTAGTCCCGTGGGAGTTTTACAGTTCTGGAATCTCAATGTAGACAATGACCTTGTGGGGCCTCAGTGGCAAAACTCTCACTTCTGAAAGTATATTTCTATTTAGCATCATCTGAATAAGGTACTCTCTGGTCTGTAAGATATCTCAAAACATTCTTTGAATTCTAGGTGACAGAATTATGGCTCAACAGGTCTTGCATTCATTATACCTGTATGATTAACGCATTAATCCTGTCAAGACTTTGCAACACCATCTTAAGCCAAGGAACAGTAGATTGAGTTCAAAGAACCAAACAACCTTGGAACTTCCAGAATCAGGTCCTTACTGCTGTCCTATTCCATTATTTCACCTAGCCTCTGGTAGCAGGTGTAGCCTCAGAGATCACAGATTTGGAGGAAGGAAGATCAGTGAAAACAGGTTTTATATACTCAACAGAATTCTCCTTATAAAGAAAAACTTTTGTAAGTTAATAGTGTCTAACACCCTTCCACCTCCTGATGGTTTTTTTTCCTATAAGACTAGAGTATGGATTTTTCTTTTTAATTGCAAATTTATCTTGCCATTTTTTTTCTCTCTCATGTCTTAGTGTATGTAGTTAAGAACTTCACACTCCATAAGAATGCTTCTTTGCTTTAGTTGTTTTTTCTCTAACACATTTGAATTTGCCTTTTAGTTTCTGCATCTCATAAAGGAGGCTTATGAAATTCTACCCAGTTCTTTACAACTCTGAGTCAAGGATGACTTTAGTCCATTTCTGAACACCATCTTCTTTTCTTTTCAGTACTTCATTGGGATGGTCTTTATCTTCACATTTCTATAAACATAATGGTCACAAACATTTATGCAATCTCCAAAAAGCTTGCTCATTCCAGTAAGTACCCCATAATGCTCACTCAGTAACAATATCCAAGGCTTCTCATATTTCTTGTGGCCACTGCTACTTACCCAGTTCTGAAGCTACCACCATAGTTATAAGTGTTTGCTACTACACAGACTCACTTCTTGGTAGCAATTTTTCCCAGTATGATTGCAGCAAGTGTAAGAGGATACTAGGAATTAGGTAAATGAAAGGGATTTTTGTATTTGGGTAATGGTTTGAGAGTCTATGGGGTCCCATAGTGGGGTGCTCAGTTTTAACTTTGTGCTCTCATCCCTTGATGAGAGAACAAGTGAGAAAAATTAGGCAGAGCTCAACTTTTGTATCAGAAAATACATTATTTGCAAGATGAGGATATTGATTCCTTCATGACCTAATCAACTCTAAAACCTCCTGCTCTTAATAGAAATATAACTTTAGATTTCAACCTTTTTTTTTTTTTTTAACAGAAGTTTCTTCCCTTCATGGCACAGCTATTTCATCCCCACATCATTACTGACACCGGCATTTTATAGATGTTGATTCTATATTAACTTGGAATTTAAATCCAATTAATGCCTTTGTGTTTTGAATTATAACTTGTCTTTCTCACCTTTGGACTGTTTAATGCCATTATGTCTTTATGCCCCCCAAAGGTTACTTTTTAAAATAAAAACCAGCAGTATATCCAGTTTTGAAAATTGCAATGTTGTCCCTATGCTACCAAGGAATTCTACATATTGCTAAAAGTATTCTGAACTAAAATAGTTGATGATATGTTTTCTAGGGCCAGTTAGATTACATGAGAAGTAAGTACAATTTCTTAATCAAATATTCAAGTCCTACTATGCTTTGGTTTCCACCAGCATTTCTTGGTGTGATACTTGGCACGCACACCCCTCAAGTTTAACTAGCAAACTACATCCCCATAAAACTCCTTTATGTTCAAATTGCTTAGGTTATTCCCTTTGTATTTCAGAGGAGATTATGTAGCTTTAGGGCCATAATTAGAAAATCCTCCAACTTTTACTGATATGAATGTCCCCATAGAAGCTAGAAAAATAAGAGTGAATTGTTTTAAAGAAGGTAGAAGAAATTATTTCTTTTTATTTTATTCTTTTTTATAATTAAATTAATGTATTCCCTTTACAACCCAAAATTAGTTCTTCCTCTCCTATAAGTACCCCCTCACACAACTCCTCCTCCAATTTCCCATCCCCTATCTCTCTTGAGAAGGGAAAGTCCTGCTTTGGGTGTCACCCTGCCCCCTCTCCCCATCAAGTTGCCATGGTTCTAGACACATCCTCTCTTACCAAGGCCAGACATGGCTGTCTTTTTAGGGGGATCCACAAGCAGACAGGCAGGCAACAGGCTCAGACAGTCCCTGCTCCAGTTGTTTGGGCGACCCACATGAAGTCTAAGCTGCTCATCTCGTACATTTGTTTATGCCGCCTAGGTCCAGTCTGTGTTTGCTTTTTGGTTGGTGATTCAGTCTCTGGAAGCACCCAAGTGTCCAGGTTAGTTGACTCTTTTGGCCTGCCTGTGGAGTCCCAGTCTTTGGGTCCCTCAATCTTTCTCCCAAGTTTTCTGTAAGACTCCTTAAGCTCTGCCTAATATTTGAGTGTGAGTCTCAACATCTCTTTCTATTGATTCCCAGGTGGATCCTCTCAGAGGACAGGTTAGGTTTCTGCCTGCAAACATAACAGAGTATCACTAATAGTGTCAGGAATTTGTTCTTGCCCATGGGATAGGGCAGTCATTGATTGGCCATACCCTCAGTCTCTGTTCTATCATTGTTCCTGCACACCTTGTAGGCAGGTCGAAGGTTTTGTGTGTGGATTGCTGTCCTGAGCCTTCCACCTGAAGTCTTGCCAACTACAGGAAGTGGCCTCTTGTGGATTCATGTCCCACCCACTACAAGGATTCTCAGCTAGAGTTGCTCCCTTAGACTTACTGGGGCCTCTCCACCTCCAAGGTCTCTGGCACTTCCTAGAGATTCCAGAGGCTAATTTCAGCTCTCTCTCCCCTGCTCTCCCAACATATGATCTCCTTTGTCTACCTTCTCCCTCAAATTCACTCCTTCCTTTCTCTTCAGAAAAGAACAGCTTCCCAGGGGTATTAGCCGGACATAGCATAACCGGTTACAATAATACTAGACATAAACCCTCATATTTGGACTGTGCATATGTGGAAAAGTGTCTCAAAAGTAGGCAAAAGAGTCAGAGACACGTTCATTCCCATGTTTAGAATTCCCACAAAAACACCAAGCTACACACCTGTAACATATGTACAGAAGACCTAGCGCAGACCCATGCAGGCTCTGCTATTGCAGCTTCAGTCTCTGAGCTGCTATGATCCCGGCTTAGTTGACTCTGGAGACCCTGTTCTAATACCCTTGACTTCTCTGGCTCCTACAATTCTTCCTTCCTCTCTTCCATAGGGCTTCTGGAGTTCAGAGAAGAGGGATGCAATAGTAATCTCAAATTTGGGCTCTCTTTCTCTCTGCCTAATATCTGGCTGTGGCTTTACATATCTGCATCCATCAGTTTCCAGAGGACGCCTCTCTGATGAGAACTGGACTAGTCTCTTATTTGTGAGTATAAGTGAATATCATTAGAAATCATTTCATTGAATTTTTTTCTATTCCAGGTCTCTGTGCAAACTAGCCTCCAGTGCCTGGTCATTCAGGCTGTGTCAGATGTGGGCTCCCTTTCATGACATGGACTTCAAATTAGATCAATCATGGGTTGACAACTCCCACAAGTTCCGTGCCTCCATTGTCACTACACATCTTGTAAGCTGGATAGATTGTAGGCTAGACATTTTGAGGCTGTGTTGGTGTCAAATTCCCAACACAGGAAGGTGCCTGGTTACAGAAGGTGGCTTGTTCAAGGTCCATATTCTCCATTTATAGGAGATTTCCCTAGGGTTCTCTTGTAGAGCCCTGGGAGTTTCTGCTGTGCCAGGTTTCCACATCATATCCACATACCCTCCAGTTTTACTCATCTCTGCCTGTGATTTCTGTCTCTATTACTCCTTGCCACAAGACATCTTCTGTTCTTATTCCCAACTGTAACCACCACACTGCAAAATATATTCTATTTCCCATTCCCAGGGAGATCTATGCATCTCTATTGGTGCTCTCCTTATTGCTTAGCTTTCTGGGTCTGTGGGTTGTACATAGCATTATTATCACTACTGAACAGATATTATCCCTTTGTAAGTAAGTAAATACAATGTTTGCTTTTCTGGGTCTGGGTTATGTCACTCAGGGTGATTTTTCTTTTTTAGTTCCAACTATTTGCCAGAAAATTTCATGGTGTCCTTTTTGTTTGTTTTATTCATCTCTCACGAATTAATCCAGAATGCAGTTTCCCCTCTCTCCCTGGCATCCTTTCCTCCCCCACTTCCCTTCTCCCTCAGATCCCTCCCTCCCTCCGTCTTCCCTCAAAAAATCGCAGACCTCCCAGAAACATCAAACTAACACTGTCTAACAAGCTACATAAGACAAGGCACATGTTATCGCGTCAAGGCTGAACAAGACAACTCAGTAGGAGGAAAGGGGTCCCAAAGTAGGCAAAAGAGTTAGGGCAGTCCCTGCTCCAACTGTTAGGGTTCTCACAGGAACATTAAGCTACCTAGCTATAACGTATATGCAGAGCACCTAGATCAGACTCTGATATGTGCCCTAATCTGTGCAAGCCCCAATGAGTCTAGGTCAGTTAGTTCTTGGGCTGTGTTCTCCTGGTGTCCCTAACTCTTTTGGTTCCTCTGATATCCTTTTGTCTCCTTAGCAGGACTTCCGCAACACTCTGACTAGTTTTTGGCTGTGGGACACTGATCTGCTCCCATCAGTTGCTGTATGAAATCTCTTTGGTCTCTCTAAGGACTCCTATGTTAGACTCCCACCCCAGAACACTCTGCATACAGGAAAAACTGTAGGTTGAACGTTTTATGATGGGTCACTGAACCAGTGCCTTCACTTGAGGCCTTTCTAGGTTACAGAAGATGGTCAGTTCAAGCTCTGTGTACCCCCAAAATATATGTCTTTGCTATGCCTACTCTTACAGTTTCTATTGCACTGTTTTCCTTTTGACCCCTAAATGCTTCCATATTCCAATCATTCTCCCAGTATTTCTTCCCTCCTTTCCCATTCCTGCCTGATCTCTCCTGTCTCCAACCCCACCCATCATCAGTGCACCCAGGAAATCTGTTATATTTCCCCTTTCCAGGGAGATCCTTATGTCTTCCCTTAAGCCCTCATTGTTACTTTAGCCCCAAAGCAAACATAATGTGTACTCACAACGTAAGAGGATATTAGGTATAAAGTAAATGACAATTATAATCATACTATTGTCTACAGATCCAGAGATGACATGTTCTTAACTGCTGAGTAATTGTGTAATGTACCACTTTTCTTTATCCACTCTTTAGTTTCAGGATATTTAGGTCATTTCTAGTTTCTACCTACTATAAATAAAGCTGCTAAAAACATCACTGAGCAAGTGTATTTGTGGTAGGATGGATTGTCCTTTGGGCATATGTCAAGAGTGGTACAGCTAGATCTTGAGGAAGATTGAGTCCCAGTTTTCTGAGTTACTGCCATATTTATTTCCATAATGTTGGTACAAGTTTGTACTTGTGCCTACATTATACCACATCAATGCTAGCATAAGCTGTCACTTGTGATATTGAAATTAGCCATCGTGACTAGTGTAAGATAGAATCTCAAACTGGTTTTGATTTGAATTTTGCTGATGGCTAAGGATGTTGAACAATTCAGTGTTTCTCAGCCTTTTCAGATTCCTCTATTAAGAGTTCTCTGTTTAGATATGTACCTCATTTTAAAGATGATTATTTAGTTTCATGGTGTCTAGTTTCTTGATTTCTTTGTATGTTTTGGATATGAGTCCTCTGTTAGATATGTTGAAAATCTTTTTCCATTCTGTAGGTTCATAGTTTCTCCTATGGATGGTGTCCTTTGCCTTACAGAAGCTTTCAGTGTCCTGAGGTTCCACTTATTGTCGATTTTAGTAGCAAAAGTATTAGAATTTTCTTCAAGAAGTTGTGTCCTGTGCCAATGTATTCAAGATTATTCCTCAATTTCTCTTCTATCAGGTTCAGTGTATCTAGTTTTATGTTGAGGTCTTTGATATATTTAAACTTGAGTTTTCTGCAAGATGTAGTTATACTCTTCTACATGCAGACATCCATTTACACCAGCACCTTTTGTTGATGGTGCTTTCTTTTTTCTAGTATTATTTCTTGTGGATTTATATCTGGGTCTTTGATTTGATTCTATCGATTGAAGTGTGTGGTTTTATTCCAATATCATGAGTTTTTATTACTATAGCTCTATAGTATAGCTTGAAATCAAGAATAGCAATACTGCCAAAAGTTCTTTTATTGTTCAGGGTTATTTTTGCTATACTGGGTTGTATATGTATCACTATTGAAAATTGATTGAAGTGTGATTTTTTAATATGGAGTAACACTCAATGCTACACTTCAATTTATATTGTTTTTGTAAAAGGATGTTTCAAATACCTAAGTAATTTGACCCTACTTTCAATATTATGTCTGAAAATCATGTTTAGCAGTGCTTAAGATAATTTACCTGCTAGTGCATTTATTTGTACCTTAACTATGGAAATCAAGTCTTACAAAATGATAGGTAGACAAAAAATATTAGACATAGTCTGGTGATTACATTATGTGACTCCACATTATCTTTAGGCTGTCAGCTAATGAAGCTTCTTTTTAGCCTGAATTTAATATTGACAGTAATTTCAAGCAATTTGCTTAAAGATTTTCCCCAAAATGAACTATACCTGTAGTCTCATGGTTTATTATAATACAGAAATTTTATTCTCTTTTTCCTAAGTTAAGAACAGAGAGATGGCTCAGGGGTTAAGAGGTCCTGAGTTCAGTTCCTGGCAACCTTCTATAATGAGATCTGATGCCCTCTTCTGGGATGTAGGTAGAGCACTCACATAAACATAAATGTAAGAAAGAAAGGAAGAGAGAAAGAAAAAGAAAGAAAGAAAGTCTAAAAAACAAAGAAGTAGATGCTTGAATAAATATAGCATGTCAATTTGTATAATGCTTTATCGCATCTACATATGATACATGTAAATTTAATTGAAACGAATTTTACATTAAAGTTAGATTTAAGATTTTTACAATTCTGATATAGTTTGTTCATCAAGCAAACACATCTCTAGTTAAGGAATATATTACTTAGATTTGCAGCAAATAACCCTGTAATAATTCTAAAATATTTTATAGCATTGTAGAAGGATTAGTTTCTATTATATGATAGCCTAACAGCAAACTGTAATACTAGGTAAAAGATTTATTTTGTCTCCAGTATATTTTCTTAGTTCATTTACTTTTCTTCTTATACTATGAACAGCTGGCTTTGCACTTCAATGAATCCACTTTACAAAATTCTGTCTCTTCTATGAATAAAAGTTTGAAGTCATTTATCTGCTTTACACTATTCCTTGAAGTCTACCACGAACAGATAGATGTATTTCAGAACCAAAAAGTCCTGAAGTTTTCCTTCTAAGTTTAGCAATGGCATTTGAAAAAAATTATTTTACTATTTTTTAATATTGTGTGTATGTGTGTGTATATGTGTCACTGAATACAGGTTCTTACTAAGTCCAGATGAGGGTTTTAGATTCCCTATAGTTGCAGTTACAACCCATTTTGCAACAATTGGTTTCAACTGAATGTGCAAAAACAATAGTGCTTTTAACAGATGAGCCAACTCATCTGTAATTGTTTATTACATTTTAATGATTCATAAAATCATCACAAGCATTGTAACTTTTATGAAACTAACTACTAGAAATTATGAGATGGATCATTTGATCTAGGGTAATATATATTACATATTATAAAAACATATATAATATATATTACATATTATATAGTACTATGTATTCTTCATATACATATCATAAACATACACATACATATATATATGCATACATATGCATATACTACATATGTATATATATACATTCATATATATTTGTATACTTAGCTATTCTCAATTGAAGTCATTATTTCAAATATTGTAAAAGTACTTAATTACTGATAGTAGAAAAAGGTCACTCAGAAAACCCAAAGTAAAATAATACATTCAAATTGTCATAAAATTCGATGTGTTCAGATTGCAGGTCTTGTTGTGATAGAATCATAGGGAGGAGAATATGTAGATAGGAGCTACAGGAATGTAAAGTTTCAACTTCTTATAATGAATATAAAATGTGAACATTTGTAAAATTAATTTTTTCCTACAGTCATGTTCTTAAACATTTCTTTCAGTTACACATAAAGTTTACATTTTCATAGTTTGATATAGTTATGAGACAGTGATATTGATTACTGCCTATTCTTTATTCTAGGCACCAAAGGATTTGGTGAAAGTGAATATGGTGTTTAGATCTGTGAGAACTAATCTTTACTCTCAACTTGACTTAATCTGGAATCACCTAGAGCACTCATCTATGTATAATTGCAAAAGTATTTCTTGTAAGACTTAACTGAAAAGAGGATGTACAACCTAAATATAGATAATACCATCCCATTGACTAAAGTCCTAGACTTAAAAGGGAAAAGTATAAAAGCTGATCACCACTGTTTATCTCTCTCTGCCTCATGGCTGTGGGTAGAGTAAGACCAACAACCTCATGGCTCTACCTTCACAGATACAGGTATTCTCACCACTCCCTTCTTCTTGCCCTAATGGACTAAATACTCACACTATGAGTCAAAATGAACTTCTCTTAGATTGCTTCTTAGAAGGTATTTGGCCACAGTCACAAGAAAGCAAGTAATATGAACATGAATTACCTACAGCGAGTAAGATATGCTATGGACAACTAATACTCATTATACAGAATGAAACAGGAGCTTGGGCTATATGGGTGTCACTGCATAAGCACCACAGAAATTTGCCTGAACTGAAGAAGACTCACAGGAAGAAGAGTGAGATGTGAGCTGTTCTAGTGGAGCTATGTTTTGAACATCCCTGCGAGCCTTTACGTGTTAGAGTTAAACACTCTTACTTTGGATATTGAATGTTTGGAAATATAGTGAAAATAACTTTCAAGTGCAAAGTCTTTGGTAAAGTCATTAATTTCAAATTTGGTTATTGTGGTAGGTATGATTAAATCCCCATGGCTTTATTTTCAGAAGATACACATGAATATTGCCTCGGACCATGGGAAACTGTGTCCTGATGAGGAAAAACTGGAAAATGAGGCCATCATCCTGTGGTCTTTCAGCCTTTCATTTCAGAATTCTTTTTCTTTATGGAGTAGCTTTTATCAAATATTCAGTTTCAATAACAAAAAGTAGACCAAGGAACCAGCAAGATGGCTCATTGGGAAAAACCTCTTGCAGTGCAAAACTGATGTGGTAGTTTGAAAAGATATGGTTCCCACAAACCCATGTGTTTGAAAGCTTGTCCCATAAAGAGTTTCATTATGAGAAGGTATGACACTGATGATGTCTGTTACTGTGGAAGAGGGCTTTGTGGTCTTATGTGCTCAAGGTACACACAGTGTAGCAGATAGATGTCTGCTGCCTTCAGATCAAGATATACAACTCTCAGCTTCTTCACTAGCAGTAGGCCTGCCTATACTCTGCCATGTTTCTCACCATGATATAATGAGGTACACCTCTGAAATTGTACAGCTGCAGTTATATGTTTTCCTTTATAAAAGGTGCCATAGTAATGATGTTTTGTCACAGCAATAAAACCCTAACTGAAACATCAGATGACCTGAATTTGAGCCATCAAACCTTTATGAAAAAGCTAGATTGGTGGGACTCAACCATTAACCCAGCACTATTATAATGAGAGGGAAAGCATAGAGAGAAGAATATTCCGGAAGCCAACTAGCTTGAACACACACAGTGTGGTAAGGCAAGGTAAACCCTACCTATACAAGGTAGAAGGATGGAACAAATTCCTGAATTCTGTTCTCTTGCCACATATGCACTGTAGTATACAGTAACCCATGGACATGCACCTGTATATCCACTCCTATACAAATACAAAATAATAATAAATACATAATTTAGAATAATTTAAAGCTTGACCAATGTAAAGACAACATAAAACTTATCAGAAGTCATCTATGGAAGGTAATGGGCATGAAACTGAGTCTTCTGAAGATGGCCCACTCTTTTGCATAGCCTTCAATGGATGAGCTCTAAGAATGCAGGGTTCTTAAAGATTTCATCCTAGGATTGCTTCTTGCTACTGATATGCCTTTTACTATTATGCCTTTCACATATTCACAAAATATCACTGTTACATATCCTAAATATTCCTGGGCATCAGCCCACCCTTTTGGGTATATTCCCTGAAGATAAACATGAGTATAAAGTTTAATGAATTAATGCTGTTTAAACAAACTAATGACTTTATAGAATTACTGACTAGATTAAAATAATTTTAAGAAGAATGGCTTAAGAGATAGTTTTAGTTGTTTTGCCAGAAAGATATAATAAGGTTAGACTCAAGAATAGAATGTGCCCACTTTCCATTGAATTGTAAGCTAAGGGTACATAATAAGGAATACATGAGCTTTTATAATTACACCAAAAAGAGAAATAGGTTTGGGACAAATTTGTGATCAAGTAAAAAACATTCATTCTAGGACAGATTCAAGGATTAAACCACAGGTGTGCACTAAAATAAAGCAAAGCCATGGAAAACTGTTGCTTTGAACTTATAATGGCATCATATAATGAAACATTGGTTTGAACTTTCTATCACCTTCCTTCTGTAACATCCCCTTTTGTGTAATATTAAATCTGTGAGGTAATTTTATAAATATCTTTTGTTTAAGAAGGTATAAGAAGGCCAGAAAAGAGGAATAAAGTGTGGTTTGGGGTATTCTGCCTCATCCACCAAATATGTTTGTGTGTGTGTGTGTGTGTGTGTGTGTGTGTGTGTGTGTGTATGCATGTGCACGCACATTTGTTTATGTCAGGAGCTATTTAGGAAAGGTTAAAGCTAGTAGGTTGCCTTCTTGGAGATAGCCCAACTTTTTGCATGGCCTTAGCTAGGTGAACTCTAAAAGCCAACATCCCAAGTGACTTCATCTCAGAATTACTTCTTACAGCTGATATGTCTTTCCTGTCACTCTCACATAGCCTAAGAATTTCTGGGCATTAGCTAAACCCATTGAGCAGACTTCCTGCAAGTCAACATAAAGATGAACTTTTATAAATTAATACTCTTTAGATGAATTAATAATTTTATAGAATTTCTGATTTGTTTCAAATAATCTTAGGAAGAAAATTTCAAGAGATGGTTTTAGTTGTTTTTCTAAAAAGATATAATAAAGGTAGAATCAGAATAGAATATGCCCATTCCTCATATTAGTAAGTAAAGGCTGCATAATAAGAAATACAATGAGCTTTTATAATTACACTAAAAGAGAAATAAACTTGAGACAAACTTTGGTCAAGGAAGTACATTCAGATCCCAGGATGAAGCCATAGGTGTATAGTATGATAAGGGAAGGCCATGTAAAAACTGTTACTTTGAACTTATAATGAGCTTACAGTAGGAAAAACTGCTTTGAACTTAATATCAACATCCTTCTCTGACTCTCCTTTTGTGTAACATTCTATCTATGAACTTTCTAAAAATTTTGTCCATAAAAAGGCCAGAGAAAAGTAATAAAGTTGTTTAGGTTGGAGCTCTGCTTCATCCATCCCATCCAAATATATATGTGTCAATTTGTTTATAAGTACATGTATAGGTATATGAGTACATATATGAGCATGCATGAACACTTACAGAGTTAATTGAGACAGGTGGCTAGGCCCTGTCAATGTGTGTGTGTGTGTGTGTGTGTGCAAGTGTATATTTGGCTAGGTTAAGGATTTTAATTATTTTCCTTGGTTCACAAAGAGTTAACAAGCCTTATCAGCCAGGGGCTTCAGGCTGACTCACCAGAGAAAGGAACACTAGGGATAAATCCTTTCCTAGTTCCCTGCTGATATGCAGCATGTGTTAATTGCCAAGGACAAAGTTTTTATCCACATAATAAGCAAGTGACTATTGAGTTTCCAGAAGCCCTTAGTACAGTTAGAGAAAGGTACAAAGCTACTTTTGTTTGATGTTGCACACACTTCAGCTACCTTTCTTAAGGCTAGGCATGCCCTCAGCATATATGTTTCTCTCTCTCTCTCTCTCTCTCTCTCTCTCTCTATATATATATATATATATATATATATATATATATATATATATTTTTTTATAAATATATATATATATATATATTTGTGGAGCTGATGAGACAGATGGGTGGGCCTGACCAGAATGTGTGTGTGTGTGTGTGTGTGTGTGTGTGTGTGTGTGTGTGTGTGTGTGTGTGTGTTATGTTGTATAAAATATTTTTCTTTCTTTTCCTTTCATGTCTTTCTGGTTCACAAGAAGTTAATGAGTTTCAAGTCTCTTGCATGGCCAACAACAGGTCCTTGAGCCAGAGAGTAGCCAGAATTTGTTAGCACAATATAGTAAGTGAAAAGAAACAGCACTGTTTAGCACAGAACAGTAAGAAAGAGTTACAAGGCTAAATGTCTTTGCCTTATATGTAACTCTATGTCCCACCTTAGTACTGTTCATTCTAAATCCCAGGGCAGGTGCACTGCAAAATTTTTTTTTGAAAACTGGGTAACATATATATGATATATATTTCTGTTGCTTTTGGTCTAGTTTTTGGACCAAAGTAATTTTAAATAAATGTTGTTGCATGAGAAATTTATAAATTAAAAAATATTATCATGCCATCCTAAAATTGACAGAGGGAACTAATAAGACCCATTTTTATCAAAATAAATGAGCATTAAACATAGTTTGGTAGGATAGTATTGAGTAAAAAGAGAGACATTATCAGCCCTAATCAATACATCTGTAACATAACACATAAAGCTCAGGGATGTAGCACATAGTAGAATGCTTGCCTAATATGGACAAGACACTGTGAATGGCAGCACTTTCTATACCGTTGTGGGAAGTATCTTGATAAAAATTCTCACATCTTTGTTGAGTAGAAGGGTAAAGGTAAAAAGAATAGAAAAGGTTATGTGGTAAAAGAAGGAATACTAACGAAGATCATGTGACAAAATGGGGTGACAGTGAGTACTTGGCTACTTTATGAAGCTAGAGATAGAGAAAACAATGAGATAAAATCATGACATTGGTTCAGTATTCACCTATTTATTTACACATCATTAGTGGCTCACTGAGTAATCATGTGGTATGTACTGCAACCCTATTAATATTAGTTAAACATCGATCTAAAATAATCTTTTGTTTATTTTTTAAATTACTCTTGCTAAACACTTGTCTAAATGCAATTTTAAAAGCTTATTAGCATTCAAATCTAATCCAAATTGCAATATAGGACACAACCTATTCCCTCCTGGAAAGCTTACAATTAGAGATTGGTACAAGTCCTTTGGCTAATGATGCACACAATTCAGCTACCTCCCTTATGGCTGGGCACATTCCCAGCATATATGCTTATTTGTCTATACATACATGTGTAGGTATATATGTATTTATGTAAGCATGCATGAACACTTGTGGAACCGAGAAGACAGATCAGGCACAACCAGAATGTGTATATATGTGTAACTTCAAAATGGTGCCTTCACTCAGAGTGTTACTCTTCCAGGAATTGACATACCTCAAATATATATTGCTTTACATTAGCAACTTATTGTAAATCAATATATTTATTGAATTGAGAGATGGGGATTTTTGACATTGGAATGAATACATTTTCCAGTGCAAAATGAGACTATATGGAAGTGTGGTTAGAATTTTGTGTCTTAGAATGCTATTGGATGTCAAGGTGACATGGGGTGGAATTATTGGACTTATTTATACCTAAATGTTTAACTGAAGCAGAAAAGCTACCATGATTGTAGTGGAGTACTAGAAAGTAAACTAAGCAGAGACGTTTATCATTCTCTGTTTCATGACAAATGAAATATGACCAGCTGCCTCATATGACTCCTGCCATGATTTCATCACAACGTTGGAATATAACTTTTAACTGTGAGCCCAGATAAATATTTCTTAAGTTACTTTTGCTAGGGTTATTGTCACAACAATGAGAGATAACAAATGAGGATGGAGTACTGGAAATTTGAAATCTTAACCATGAATGGGAAGAGGGTACTTTGAGAGAAGTAGGTGGGATGTGGTTTACCCAAAACTGAGGAGGTAGGAAAACGACTTAGGGAAGTTTGTTTATTGCTGAGAACTGTTTTCACTATTCTGGGTCAGAATGATAAGAATTTAAAGTGACGATTACACTCTCAGTCTTTAAATTACTCTTTAAATGATTATCACTCCACAAAGGACTCGGGAACATCACAGAATGTGGGAAAAGAGGGAGTGTACGAGCCAAAGTGAAAGGAAGAATATTGTGAAATGCTGTCTATGGAACTGTCATGGGTGTGACACTTATGTATGTCCCCACAGCAGCTATGGTAACCTGCAAAACATCAGTTCCGTCAATAATTCCCTCATGAATCAGGAAGGGACTAATGAAGCTCTGTCTATCCCTAGTTAGAAAGCTGTTGGTAATTGATGGCTTCTGGGAGGAGGATCACTTATAGTTAGGGGTGTGACCACTAGCAGATTATCCATTCTCATGTGTGCAGCACTAGTTGGATTCAGTGGATTATATAAACAATAATAACAACAAACAAAATAACACTAAGCTATGCATACAACATATAGGTAGGGCAAGAAGAGGGTTAGAAGTGGATTTGATCAAGATATAGTCTTCATGTGCATGAAATTGTTAAAGAAAAAAATACAAAATATTTTGAAATGAGAAGTAACTAACACCTTATCTATATCAATGAATATAGTTTGATACTGCTCGATTCAATTTTAATTATATATCTATAATTATAAATTTTGAGAATTTTCATCTTTTTATTGTTATTATTAGTTTGTTTGGTAAGTGTAGCCAAAGATATACAAGACTGTATTTCTGAAAATATAATCTTGGAGAAATATCTGTAAATTTTGGCAGGCTTTGTTCTTTCATTTGTATAAACTATATTTAAATTTTTATTTATACTTTTATTTGAATTGTAGCTAAAATATATCATAGCTTTTTATTTCACAATTATGCATATGTTTTTTCAGTGCAGATTTAAATAATTTTTCTATTAAAAAAATTGAATCTTTGTCTTCATTATTTCTTCTCTACAAATATTCCTTAACATTTGTATTTAGTTATTTTTCTAGACTTCTTAGATTTATTGTTGTTATTTTTATAACTTTGTTACTAATTTTGGTTAAGTGTCTTAGTTTCAGTTTATGAAGTTAGTTAAATTTGTACAAGTATTCACCAGCATTATTGTTTCTTAGAGACAGAATTTGAAAAATATACTTTTATTTAAAACATATACATTTCCATATATGATATTTTTAAATAATATATGTATCTTAAAGTGCTAAAACATATACTGGTATCCTCAATTTGCATAGCTATAATTTTCCCTGTATTTGTTAGTTTTCTACAAGGATTTTGATAGAAAAGTTCATGTGTACTAAACAATTGATTGATTGAACGATACAGGCAACTACCAGTTATAATTTGATTAGAGATTAACGCTACATTGATGCTGCCTCTTGAGTATAAGTATTGATACTCCAATGATGACTTTTGCTTTGTGTAATTGAATTTTTTTAGCTGTTTAGCATTGCAAATCAAATTGCTTTGTTTAGAAATGTGGAAATTCATGGGTCCCCATGCATTTGCATGCATACAATCACTTGTTTAGAAATTGTAGCATGTGTTTTTTTTTAAACAAAGCATAGCATTCTGCTGCTGCTTTTTTATCTTAAGAATTATTTTCAATTGTCACCCTTGTACATTTCTGTTGTACAATTTATATAATTCATTTTCTATCATATTTCTACAAAAATCATTAGTAGAGGTCACTGTCTACCATGTGCTTGAGAATGGCAGAGGTAAGTCTACTAAGTGACAAGTAAGAGGAACCTTGTATCATGGTAAAATTACACTGAAGAAATTGTGTGAGGATAGACAGGTTTTAAAGGAAAGACAGACATTATCTATAGACTGAGTCAAAATCAAAATCAAATGGAAGGTTATATAGAATTTGCTTTTACATGTAAATACTGTGAGTATCAAAAGGTTCAACTGACAAAATAAATACAAAGAAATAATTACATGTCACTTGTAAACAGGCACTATTATAACACTACTAATAGATTTTTTTGCAATATTACAAAATGGCAGTTGGCTATTTGATAGAACATACTTTACTCAGAAATCAGAAAGACTAAGGTTAGGGGACTCAAAAGCCTGTGGCACGGGTCACATTTTGGTTTAATACTTATTTGTAAAACTGTTTTCTTTCTTTTCTGCTTCTAAGAAATTTGAAATTTTTAAAAGTCAAATGATAGAGAATTTCAAGTTACATTTCTCTGATATTTCCCAGTTTGACTTCAGCATAAAGTAATAAATTCCAACCAAATAGCATTTCAGAATTTGGAAAATATAAGGCAATATCAGATTTTCTTTCAGGGTGGTTAAGAACTTGGTAAAACTGTTTTGCTATATGATCATGTTCAGTAGCTGTCCCCTGAGTATAAAAATTAATCCCAGGATTCAGTGTGAGGTACTGTTGTGTTTCTTACAGATCAGGGAAGAACAGACCTGTATCCATTGGCTAGAAGCACACTTGAATGAGCCATCATCTATTTCCTATCTTTAAACTGCTACACAGTGAAAGGACTCAGTGTTAACCAAGGTCTGAATTGTAGCATGTACAAAGTCTCTCTAAAAGGGGATTGTTGTATGTGAGTAGTCAAAGAAGAAAACGTAGGAGCTGTTGTGCATGAAATGGAAAATACTTTGATGCAAAGTACCTACATCAATATCCAATACTTTGATGCAAAGTACCTACATCAATATCCCATATTTTTTTTAGGGTCCATTAGTTTACTCCTACTTAGCTAAAATTAGAGAGAGAGGCAAGTCTTTCTAAAAGAGCAAGGAGAAGAAAGTATACACTGAATACATGAATATGTTGGGAATCTGGGAAACACAGATCATGTGACTAGTTTAAGAAAAGAAAACCCACTGGAATTGCAAAACCAGTAACAAGTGATAGCCCTATATGTTGCCTAGACACACAAGTTATTCCATGAAAGGAAGTAACACAGACCTAAGGGATCCTGTGTCTCGGCCTGTTTTCTGCAGATGCCGAAGGTTCTAGAACCAGAAGATAGATCCCTTTTCTCCCTAAGCATTATGAGAAAAGTGTGTACAAAATTACAGTATAAGACTTCTGAATTCTTACTAAATATAATAAATACAAAAAGAGCCTATTAGGCCATATACTTTTAGTCAGGTTATCTTTCAAACTAAAAATTATCAGTGGTTTTCAAAAAGCATGACTTAAAAAAAAATTGGCATCAGAGTAAATTTCAGCTTTCTTGTATGTATCTGTTTCTGTCAGCTGTCTTCTGGGGATGACATGGTCTCTCTGTAAACATCTTAACCTGGCTTTGCCAGACAAGGCAGCAACGTTGCTAGAGTCTATTAGGACTCCTTTCATTCTACTGAGCACTGAAAATGGAAATAAAAGGATTCAAAGTTTCCTTATCTCTTCATCTTGCAGGTTTTATCAGTCTGACAGGCTAAATCTATGGTAGGTCCATTACCTTTCATCAATATCTGAAAGGGACCAGGGCATTCAGAATAGAAATTTAGGCTGCTCTGTCAGGGATCCAATTGTGGTGCATGTCATTGTTATCTTAATACTAAGTTTTCTCCTCCAAACACTTTATAATGTGTTTCATTTCATACTTCAGTTACAGGAAGGAGGGAATTAGAATTGAACAGAAGTATAATTTTTTACATAGGCAAAATGAACATGTGGATTGCATTCTCCAGGTGTCAGTGTGGGAAACCATCCTCTTGCTTTCCGGTGTAAAGCACTGGTTTCCAACTTTCCTAATGTGACTAATTAATACAGTTTGTCATGTTGTAATCACCTGATAATAAAATTGTTTTGGATTTTTTTTTTTGCTACTTCATAACTCTAAATTTGCAACTGTTATTACTCATAATGTAAAGAAACATCTGTGTTTTCTGATAGATGACACCTGTGAAAGGGTCATTTGACCCCCAAAGGAATTGTAACTCACAGGTTGAGAACTACTTCTGTAAAAGAACTAGATCATGAAACCAGCAATCTATTGTACTAATTAAGGTGAAAGAAAAGTAAAGAAGGGAAGGGGTGGGAAAGGAAGGGAATGGAAGGAGGGAAAGAATAAAAGGAAAAGCTGGGAGGGGAGTATTCCTTCAGCAGGAAGTAAAGACAAGTGAGTTAGCATGATTAGCTGCAATGTACCAAGCAATCAATATTGACATGGATATTATACTAATGCAGTAAAAGTATGAGAATGGATAATATGAAAATAGACATCAAGAAAAGAAATGGAGGCAGAGATTGTGTTATCAATATAGGAAGAGTGAAATTAGAGGCCAGCCTGATTTACATGGTAATACCCTATCTCCACAATAGAAATTTAAGCATGAACAGGTGTTTTCAAGCTAAGTGTGTGCACCTAAAGTGACCCTTCACCTATTCGGTAAATACATATTTCAGACTGGTGCTCTCTCTGGTCAGTGTTCTTTAGGCCTTATTTATGGTACTTTTTCTTTACCTCAGAGAAACAGAGTTCATTTCTTCTAACAAATATCTTAATTAGGTCCTATGAAGACTAAAATTCTATACAAAATTTTGCCAACTTCCACTGCACATGGTATTTTAATACATGAAGATATTAAAATATCAAATAGATAGATAGATAGATAGATAGATAGATAGATAATGCTATCAAAATTGATTTAATTTAATTTTATTCCAAAGATTAAGTATAAGGATAAATCACATATATTTGTTTTTGTGGATTTTTTGAGATTATTTTTTATCCATTAATCTCTTTCTGTAGCATAGATAGAATTTCTCTTTTTTCATTTTTTATTAGATTTTTTTTAATTTACATTTCAAATGTTGTCCCCTTTCCTGATTCCTGTGGATTTTTATAAGTGAAATCCCTTCACTCATGAAAGAGTATTTTTGATGACAGACAAGATAAAAATTCCAAAATTATATCAAATTATTAGTCAAATTATGTCCCTGCTGACTACTAGTTGTGTGACCAAACATAGATGTTTTGAAGTGCATTGCCCCAATATGCTCCAACATCATTAATCCCAATCTCACAGGATTATAGCTATGATAAAATGTGCTGCAACATTAGTGCATAATATGATGAAAATAATTACTATTATAATTATGCTCATTATTACTAAACTAAATTATGCCATTCTCACCTATAATTGGAAAATTTGTGGAACATTACTTATAGAAAGTATTAAGAGATTGTAGGAAAAAACAAAGTTTATTTCCTTATGTCTAGTATTTATCATCTATACTAGCTAGTACCCTATCGTGCTAGTAGCCACTTATGATTATTTACATTATGAATAGATTAACTAAAGAACTCAACTATTAGCTACTCTACTCACATGATGAATTGTCACAGTGATTTGACTTCTTTTCCCATTGATATAATAAAATACCCTATAAAAGCAATTTGACTATGAGAGGATTTATTCTGCACCATTGTTCATTGTGGGTCTCTGTGTTAATCACACTATATAGCCCAGAAAGAAATCTCTCAGATGAGGGTTGACTGACACAATTATCTTTGTGTAAAATAATATATTATTATGAGTCATTTTAATACTGCGTTCATACAGAATAATAGTAGTTAGGTATATTTTAGAGTCTATGATTGTTCCAGCCACAGGTTCTTTAACCCTTTTTTAGAATCTTAGTCGTTGTTCTATTGCTGTGACTAGATACCATGATCAAAAGCAAGCATGCAGGAAGGGCTTATTGTGGATTACAACTCCAAATCCATAGTCTGTCTCCAAAGGAAGTTAAACAGAAACTGAAGGAAAGACCATCTAGAGACTGCCTCAACTAGGGATCCATCTCATCTGCTGATACCAAATCCAGACACTTTTGCTGCAGCCAAGAAGTGTTTACTGATAGGAACCCGCTATAGCTGTCACCTGAGAGGCTTTGCCAGAGTCAGACCAATACAAATGTGTATGTACACAGGCAAACATTGGACTGAGTGAGGAGACCCCAATGGGGAAGTTAGAGGAAGGACTGTAGGAGCTGAAGAGGTTTGCAACTTCAGGGGAAGAACAATATCAACTAACCAGAATCCCTAAGCTCCCAGGGACTAAACCACCAACCAAGGAGGACACAGGGCATTACCAGTGGTTCCATCTAGATATACAGCAGAAGACTGTATTATCTTGCATCACTGAAAGAGGAGCCCCTTTTTTGTTATCAAATTTTTCATTTTGGGAGACACTAGCCAGTGGCTTGTGTAAGTAATAATGTCTTGTGGCTGTTCTGTATCACTTAGACTATGCTATTGTGATATGAGTATGAATTCTGCTTTCCCTGTATGGTAATATTATTATTTTAAGGTCAGAGGGAATAGAACTGGAAGCATGTATGTTGTCATATGAAGCACATCTTCATTTAGGCTTCTGGGTTTATTTTCTCAAGAGGACAGGTACTACTAAAGCATTGCTATGCATATGCCAGCCTTTCTGTATATTGGCAGTAGAAAAGTGAAGGAGAAGATGGGGTTCTTTCCTTTTAATTCCATTTTCTTCAAAATGTTTTATTAATTTCCATTATCAATTGAAAACTTCATATTCTACAACAATTCCTTATGAATCTCTTTGAAATTCTCATAGTAAATTTTCAAAAATAGTATTCTACTTCTCTGTTATCAATTCCATTCATCATGTCCTCACTGACACGAAATCCATTATTTCAGCTCTGATGCAGTTGTGCAGCTATAATTTTCATATTTTCCCATGACAAGATTCCATATTCTTTAATCATTCCCTCACTATTTAATCAACAACAAAATTTACTTATGTGTCCAAAGACTACTGTTATGTATGAAGAATACTGACATCTTGAAACTGCTGTCCCTACACAAACAGGTCGTTAACTTATGGTCATGTTGCTGCTTCAGTCTTCTGGTCGAGGGGATAAAAGGTGTGAGCCCTGACACTAGGTTTTTCATCATTTTCTTTCCTTCCTTAACACCTTGCATTATTAACCATTTCATATACTTTCTTCCATCTTTTATTCACTTATTCATTATAACATTTTATTTCTCTTATTGCCTCCCCCTTACATTTTAGTAATTCTCTAAAGTCAACACCAGAGAATACTTGTTCAGTTCATTGTTACATACATGGTAGAACACAACTATAGATAAAAATATACTAAAGGATCAAAAACATTCTAATTTTATCCACAACAATGGGTTAAATAATATAAGTGAGGAAAAAATACAAAAATTATAAAGAAAAAATAAAGATAAGGAAGCTAAAGAAATGTCTTCCATGTCTTTCAGCAATGTCTCAACCACATATCTTGGCTCACAGTTGTTAAAATATCAGTTAACTTTGGTCCTGTTTCCATGAACAAAATAGCACACCTTTTTATGAGCTTATCAAAGTGTCTGTCTAGTTTTCAACTTAATTTGTAGTCTTTGGTGTCTGCTATCACTGTGAGGTCATTCTATTCTTTGCACTTTATCTTTGAAATTCTCACTCTTGCTTTTTTCTGGTTCCTCTCATAATATACAAACTCACATCCTTCAGTGTGATTTGACTTGTTATTCAAAGATCATTAAGTGCTAGGGATACAGTCCAGACACATTGCCTAATAAGCACAAAGCACTGTGTTCAATCTGCAGCAATGTTAAAGAGGTAACACCTGTAATCTGAGCATTCTTGGGATAAAACCAGAAGAATCAGAAGTTATAGGTCATTCTAATCTGCACATAGAGCTTAAATTATTTAAATGCAAATCCCCAACCAGTAGTAACAATATGGACCAATGCCTTAATGAGTAAAGAGCCAAACTTTGAGTTGCTGCTGAACACGTCAAAGTATACTTAGACCTACCCAAGCACGTAAAGTAGAAGAACATTGTCACTAACTACTTTTAAATCTATCCAAAATTATAAGAAGTTAATGAGAGGCCTGCCTGAGGTACATTACTAAATTTAGAAGTCCATTTTGACTGAAATTGAGATGATTTCAGGAATAACTAATGCATCTATTGATGTATAAACACGGTTATAGCAGCTGAGTGCAAAACACTTTTATCAAATTTCTTGATAATACTTTTTTGTGATATTTGAAATGATATCCTTAGAATCGAGCTTTGATTCAACCTTGACTAGCAGAGATTTCTGCACAAAGATTGTCCATTTAAAAGTTGGACCTTCAGCTGGGAATGTGCAAGGAGACACCTAGTTGGGTGTGTTGTTCTTATATCAGTTGGCAACAGAGCAGTTTTTAATCCTTTGTTCATCCTAACTTGGTGGCTTTGTCTTGGTGGCCGTAGCTATCTTATCAGATTAAGGCAGGATAGCACAAGAGATGGAAGAAAGACAGAGACCTCAGGACCATAAGGCCACCCACAGACCTGCCCTCCAGCACACAGCACAGGTGGGCTGTGGATACCCACTTATCTCTACCTTATGCAGCACAGATTGAGGATCATTCACGTCCTGCCAGCCTTGTCCAACCTGCAGATGAAGCCATCAAAGTATGCAAGATTGTGGTGGACAGATGGAAGAGAAAGAGAAGTGGAGAAGCTGAACATCAAGTGTATGAGCAAGGGAAAGCTGGCCCCAGCACTCCACTGCCATGAGATAGCCTGGGAGGGATGCTCTTCACCGCCTTGTTCCTCACTACCTGAGGCAGACAGTTGGGAGAGCTGACACTGGGGCTATGAAAGCAGGTGAATCTGCCCCTTGCTGGCTGTAGCCCTTGTGAAACCAGGCCCAGCATGTTGCCTGGGCAGCACATTGGAGCTGGCACTAGAGGCAGGTGTGGTTGAGTATTACCTGCAACCAGATGGGATATATGAAAAGGACCAGTCTTGTTGATCCAAAGCTCCAGGAACTCCAAACACAGGACAACAACAGGCTAACTGGGAACAGTCCCAGAGAGGATCCATATTGATAGTGTCACAGAAGTCAGAGACATTAAACCAGACCAATGACTCATTGCAATGAACAATTGAAAGTGAAGATTCATGGAAAGACTGATTGTAGAGCACACTATAACATATACTACAGATTCCACGATGAGATGTTTTTTATTATAGACTCATATTTCTTAGAGTTTGTACACTAAACAGATAACAGGATAAACATAAAATATTTGGATCTAGTCACTGTTTACAGGAATTTTGTCTGCTACTGACACTCTAATATTTACTTCATCATTTTACAGGTAATTAGTTTCAAATCTGTCACAGTGATAGACATTAGCTATTAATTTATACTATTGTTTGGATATTTGGAAACTAAAATAATTGATATGTGTGTGTGATTACTGTTCATTTTAGCAATCATAAATTTGTTGTGACATGTCATTACCAGCTAGAATTTGTTTCAATGACAGATTTTTTTCTATCATTTATAATAGCACAAGTTCTTATTAGAAAACTGAATGATAATGTGTGCTGAAAGTTAAACAGTTGTAGGTATTACCATAACAACCTGAAAAAAACAAATAAGTAAATCCTCATTAGTGGTCTCTCAGCCCTCAAGTAAATGGACTAGACCATCTGAAGTATTTGTGATATGTCACAAAACTAAAATTTTTAGAAATTAACATAAATGTTATGTTAGAAATTAATATAAATCCCCTGAGTTCTGATAACATAGAGTTGTAGTAGTTCATCCTCCAATATTTGAGAACTGAGCTCAGCATGAATGTGTGCTGTAGAATCAGTTTCCATGCAGAAATATGTAGTGAGGAGGCAGCAGAAAAGTTGGTATGTGAAAACCATACTGTCATGCACATGCAGGATTTGAATGAAGAAAACAATAGTGTCAAACAGTGGTTAACATGTGTCCCTCAAATAATGTTTGAAGTGAGAAGAGGTTATGGAAGAATGTTTTCTGGAGAACTGACGGAATTGGGTTTTCATTTATATGATGTTTTGTTAGGATTATAATTTTAAAAACTCAGTTTTATAGAAGCACAATTGAAAAATCAAATTGATTATATATATATGGTTTTCAGTATATATGTATTGTAGAATTATTTTCACAATCAATTCAACATACTCATCTTCCATGTTTCTTCATTCCTTCCCCGTTCTGTAGTTTCTCTCACTTTGTATCATCTGCTATTCTTTCCATTTTCCTTCTTTCTTTCAATGGCAAGAACACCAGTTGAATTATATTTAATTAGCTATAATCATTAATTTTAATAATTAATAATATATTATTTAATATTGCATGTTTATATTACCATTGAGATTTCTGAGAGTTATTCATTCAAAAATCTTAGCTTTTTTCTTACTTAAGACTGTATCACAATTATTTTTATAGTATGAAATTTTCAATAACTCATTTAAAAAAACCACAACTGTTATTCCTATTTACGACTATATCACAATCATTTTATAGTAGAGAAGTTGGGAATAATCTATATATTTCCACTGTGATGTTATTATAAGCAAGGTGGTCACAAATATCTTTGCTTATGTATGACATGGTGCACATATTTGCGGTTTTATGTGTCACATATTTATGTCAAGTAACAAAAGGTTTAGCAATAAGGAATTCATAATAATTTTAATAAATACTAACAATTCCCGAGAGGTTAACCATGTTTCCAATTGCACGACTTATTAGTATTTATAACTAGCTTCTAATATTACTACCCAAGTTTTACCTTCATTTCATATTCATATAAGTTTAACTTTTTATAAATACACTAATTTCCAGATTTTATAAGAGACATTCAAATGTCTGGGCACTTCAACATGATCTTCCCTGGTGCATAATGAGGTTTTATTTATTGAATATTGATATTTGTTCTTCATAAAGTACCATTGAGTTATTTTGATAATTTATATTAGTTTACTTATTTTGATTTTTGAGTATTCTAAACCTTCTATTGGTTGTGATTACTCCAACATATTGTTACCTGGTTTGTGATTTTATACAACTGATAGACACTAGCTCTGGTTTTCAATAACACTCCTCTAGTTAGTGCTGTTTTCTGTTCTATGTACAAATGTTTTCATATCTATCCTCTTATGTTGATTGCAGTATTATTTATAAGTCAAGCTAAGTCAATCTAATTGACAATAGATAAATAACATGATATGATTAAACACCAGAAAATTATTATTTAGCATTTGTCAAGAAAGGAATGCTTCAAATTGCTAGATTAAGGATGAAATTGGAAAATGATAAGTTAAATGAAATACCTCCCCCCCCCAAAAAAAAATAAAATATTTGTAATCTTACTTTGTGCTAGCTTGTCTTTCCAACTTAATATGATTTAGAATAATTTATGAGATGAGATTCTGGCTGTGTCTCTGAGATAATTTCCAGAGAGGACTGAGGGTGGAAAACCTGTTGTCAAAGTGCATGGTGCCTTCTGACATTGGTCTAGATAACGAGTTCCAAGGATGCACCGTGCATCTGTCTGCCCTTCCGTTCTTCTTGAACAGATTTATCTGTTGCTGCTTCTGCTATTCTCTGCTGCCTCTAGGCTCCAGCTTCTTCACCCTCCCAATGTGTACCACTGCCAGAGACTCTCCAGGGAACTCCAGGCCTTCAATGCTGTGCTAGGACTCCTAAGGCATCCATCTTTATAGAATAAGCCACTCCCAGGTCCTCTGTTCCTTCAGAATGCAAACAGCACCTGATGAACTACCCAGCCCCTATCATATAAGCCAGGAAATAAATCACCGTGAAATTACATTTTATGTGTTGTTACAAAAATATGATAGGGCTATGGTAAGTATGCTAAGTGCCTTGACTTGATTTAGACATGTTATAGTATACACATACTTCAAGACATCATATCATAGAATAAAAAATATACTGTATGTCTGTCAGTTAAAAATAAAACTTGAAAAGATACTGAAAAAGAATGGCACAAATTATATGATCTTTCATTTCTCACAAGTTTAGGCTTTCATTGAAGTTTGATAGATTGAAGCAGGTTTGCAATTAAGACAGCACAGAAAGGTCTTTGTCTGGAGGCTGCTTGATCTTTAGCTGAATGAGGGCTTCATAGCCACTACTTCATAATTTATTTGGCTGTTTTTTGTCCATTTTTATGAAATTTATACTTCAATGAAATGTAAAAGTAACTAATTA
This sequence comes from Mus pahari, assembly GCF_900095145.1. Lineage (NCBI taxonomy): Eukaryota > Metazoa > Chordata > Mammalia > Rodentia > Muridae > Mus > Mus pahari. Next base: position 56,740,236 of record NC_034596.1, read on the forward strand.
TGCAAATCAACACGTAAAGTCCACACACTAAGAACCTAATTAGCAAATTGGACTGGATACCTTTTAAATGTGAAGTACAATTAATAAAAACAACTTTGTTGTTGCCTAAGATGGTTCTACTGATGCTGTTTGAAAATAATGTACACTAATGATTTAATTGAAATAACAGTAGAATAATTAAAAGTGTGCACTCAACATAAGTTTTCGGGTATTCTATTGTAAGACCACAATTTAATATGTTTCTTAGGCCCCTAGAAACAAAGTCCAGCATGGAGTTCTTTGTTCTTTCACCTTCAGCCTGAGAAACCCATGACCACTGAAACTGGCTCATCACAATTTTGACCCACCCTGGCGCCTGACTCACTGTGTAAGGGACCAAGAATGTTTGCCAAAGATAGCCTGTAACTCTTCCGTAAGAGATGAGCTGTAATATATTATTCCCGTTCTTATGATGTTTACTTAGCTTCCCTACCAAGAATGTTTCCTAAAGATAGCCTGTAACTCTTCTGTAAGGAATCCATCATCCCCATCCTTGTGATGTTTACTCAGCTTCCCCACTCTTTGTGGTCTTATCCTCCCCTTTCCTTGTGGTTTTTTTCCTTTAAAAAACCCTCAACTGCCATTGCTGTGGTCGATCTCCTCCACCCCTGTGCGGGTTATGAGCTTGACCTCAGCATACTGATTTCCAAATAAACCTCATGCATATTACATAAAGAATGGTTTCTCTCGAGTTATTGGGGCGTTGGCTCATCCTGGGACTTGAGTGAGGATCTCCCCAGAATGGGGGTCTTTCACTATCTGTTGTAGTGAAATATATTGCAATTCACAAAACATTTGTTCAATATTTACTGCAAAAAGCATGTAAAGTAAGATATGGATCTATCTTTGCTCATGTATACTCACACACATATGCCTTTTTAGTATACAAATTGAATTTGATAAATTGTGATAACACAATGCAGTATCTTATAATCACAAAGTTCAACTAAGCCATCACAATGCTCCACTGTGCCTTCAAACTGCTGTATTTTGGCACATTGCTTCATTGTGGCATTTCAGTGATCATTATACCATCAGAATGCTGAACTGACATATCTTATTTTGTGTCATCTTCACAGTTTTGAGTTGTGACATCACAATGTTTCATTGTCCCATCACAATGGTGACATTTGATCTTACAGTATAAAATTTGCCACCACAATTGTTTGGTTTGTCATCACAACACTACAAGGTGATATCAGTTATTTTTTGTGTCAAAGTAATGTTATACAGTAACATCACAATGATGAATTCTTTTTATGTCAAAGTGTGGAACTGTGTTGTCCTGAGACTTCATTGTTTCATCCTGCCATGCCAGTGCCATTGTCCCATAAATAGTGTCATGATACATCACAATGACAAACATTGGCATCACAATGTTCCTTTGCTCCATTAAGATGCTGAATGATACCCTCCCTTTCAAATGCTTATTTTGTCCTTACACAGTAGCATTGTGATGTCACAATGATGCCTGACCTATAATAATGCTGTATTGACCTCTCAAGATATTTTATTGTTCCATTACAATGTTCTCTTTTGACACCACATGAAAACACTTTACGACAAAGATGCCATCCCTTATCTCATGATTTCCAGGGGTTTTCTTCTGTGGTAGTGAAACAATTCCATTCACATCAGTAAGAATGAGTGGCAATGCTGGGGCATTGGAGCTTAAACCATGAGCCAGGTATAATTGCCAATGCCTGACTCCCTTAACCTAGGCCTAATCTCCTGCAAGTTCCAGAACAAATCAAATTAGCCTTACATATACAGGCTTAGCTTTGTTGGTTATTGTCAAAAGAAGAGATCAGTGAAAAGAATGTGAAACAATGTGTATGAAATATTGGTCTCTCTCATTGTTCAGTGTAATAGTTTAATGAACAGATGGCTCATTTAAAATAATCATCTCTACCTTGCTCATTCTGTTCAGGAGAAACCATACCTCAAGTTACTTTGTTCAGACCATTATTACTTTGTCTCCATTTCCAACTCAAATTGTCCCTCTTTTGATTTCAATAAGAAGGTATTGTCCCTCTTAACTCTTAACTCTAATCTGTAGGAAGTGGTTCTGATGTTTTGATCTGGAATCTGTGTATGGTTATTGAAGGTTCTGTTCCTAATTGGTTCTTTTTCTTTTTTCTTTCTTTCTTTTTTTTTTTTTTTTTTTTNTTTTGTTTTGTTTTTTTGAGACAGGGTTTCTCTGTATAGCCCTGGCTGTCCTGGAATGCACTCTGTAGACTAGGCTGGCCTCTAACTCAGAAATCCACCTGCCTCTGTCTCCCAAGTGTTGGGATTAAAGGCGTGCACCACCACTGCCTGGCTCCCCAATTGGTTCTTGATTAACCAATAAAAAAATGCTAGCAGCCAATGAGCTGGATGGAATAGGCAGGACTTCCAGTTTTCTCTCAGGCAGGCTAGCAGAAGCAGGGGGGAAGTTTTCATCAAGCTTTGGAGGGAGGAGCCACCAGTCACATGATATCTAGAATGGAATGGCCAGTGGCCACTTCCCTGACTGGGCCTGGGGTAGCAGGTAGGATATTAGAAATAAAATAAGCTGGGGGCAGATTTTGGGTGCTCAGAGTAAAGGTTACTGAGCATCTGAACTGAGGGCAGAGTTAAAGGTGTTGAGCTGGGAGTGAAGAGGTCAGGCTAGCCGAGAGGGGTTTAGAAGAAACTGAACATTGAGCTAAAGCATAACAATTATAAGCTAATGTGTGTGCACGTGCGTGTGTGAGTGTGTGCGTGTGTGTGTGTGTGTGTGTGTGTGTGTGTATGTTTCTTTCATTTGCAGATCCGAGGGAACCTGGGTGGGACTGGTACTGTGGTCTGCCTGGAGCTTATAGCAGGGTAACAAAAACTACATGCTATGCTTAACACCTAATATAGGGTTTTCTGTTGTTGCAATGTAGTTGGCATGACAAGCACAACTCTCAAGGGACGTAGAGATGATTTATTTTGGAACCAAGTATGAATGGTGATGGCCTGAGAACACAGATTCAGGTCATCTCAGACACATGCCATGGAGTATTAGACCAGAGCAAAAGAAATGCCATTTTTAAATATAATAAAATAGCAACAGATTATCTGAAAAGGTGGTTAAAAAATAATTCCCTTCAGAAGTTGAAGTTTATCAGGAAATGAGAGCCTTGAATCAGAAAGAAGAGCCATAGATAGAAACAGTATGGTTTGTGGGAACATGAACAGGATGGAGACGTAACGAGAAACAGAAATCCCCCTTTATCCATGGGTTATATCAGCTTCATCAAGGATGAGAGCGCGAGCTAGAGAGTCAGGAAAACAAAGAGGAAGAGAGAGAGAGAGAGAGAGAGAGAGAGAGAGAGAGAGAGAGAGAGAGAAAGACCAAGAGGGGGGACCTGAGAGGAATAGGGTAGAATGGGGCAAAAAGATCTTGAGGGTAGTTTCCAGAGCAAACCCCTTGAACTAATCTTTTTCCCCAACTTTGGTTTTTCGGACAGGATTTCTTTGTGTAGCGCTGGCTGTCCAGAAACTCCTGAGACCAGGTTGGTCTTAAACTCACAGATCCATTTGCTTCTGCCTCCTAAGTGCTGGTATTAAAGGTGTGTGCTACCTAGCTGAACAAATCTTAGGAGTAAAGAAAATATCAGACTTTTGTGAGTTTGAGGAGACTTGGCAAGATTTTGCACCTTATTTAATTCAGCATAGTCATTTCAAGGAGCAAGGAAGACCCAGATATCATAAATTGAGAGCTGTCAAGTGAATGCACCGACTACTTTTTAATTCTCTGTCACAGGGAGAACATCAAGGAGGCAAAGCCTAATTTTTTTCATGCTGAGAGATCTGAAGAAAAAGGTATAAACCTCCAGCAGTCATAAATCAGGGTGCTGCTCAAATACATTGCAGGAACATTATGTCATAAGATTACAGCAAAACTGAAAAGTATACTCTATCTTAGGTTATAGAAAGCTAATGACCTTTTGGTACATTCCAAACAGTTTTACCTAATAGTCACAGGATGTTAAATCAAATACAGAGATGGGTAATGAATGGGGATTAAAAGGACTGAAGATAGCCTGGGATAATTTTGCTCTAGATTGGCAACATTCCAGCTCTTGATAGCCATAAAAGACTTTTGTCTGATCTTTAACAGAGAAGCCGCTTTTCTCTCTTCAGGTCTGCCATGCACAGTAGAGAGTATGTAGAAGAAAAGGCTAATTCATTTTCTTTATCATGTTTGATTCTATACCGGATAATGAAGGTTGAAATCTTTGTTATGTTAGTGTTATACTGTGGCCAGTTACTAATTTTATTTTTCTCTCCCTTTACTAAGGATCCAAAATATTAGGAGAGTTGAAGGTATTTGAGGATGAACGCTTCAGCCATAATCATGATGTGAAAACAAAAATGCCAACAAGTGGACTCTGATTACCAGCCAGGTGAAGACATGCCATGCTAAGTCACTGGCAGGTGGTAAGGTTATTAGCTAGAAAAGTAATTCAGTAAATAAGCAAAACCTACTATTGCTTCTCTCAGAAAGCATTAGTACAAATGTTGCTGTCAATCACCCATGCAGGACATCGTTCTTCTAGGGAAGCTTTACCAGAAACATTAGAAATAATGTAAAGCCTTCCTAAAATAAAGTCAGCACCGTGTTTCTCCAGCCACTGACCACTCTCACCAGTTAAGTGTTTCACTTTACCCTGTGATAAACTGTCTTTTACAGGACATTCCCCCTGCCTCACCTCATCTGATTCTGATGGAGATCACACGGGCTGCAGGAAGCAGAGCGAGGCACAGTGCCATATTGTCTTGTCATATTTATTTTAAGCTTTAAATTATAAATTATCATTAAGGTACTAGCATAGAATATGTACCCTTAAAATTTTCTGACCACCAGAGGAAGCTGAGCACACTAATGGACATTTATTTTTTTTTTTGTCTTTACAAAGAAATATATTGTAAATTCCATTGTCTGCAGTTAAGCAGTGATTGTCTTCACTGTTTTAATTTTGGGTTCTGTAATTCTCTGGTTGAGGCACACTTCATAGCTCAAGCAACGGGGAAGGTGTCACTGCAGCCCTGGAATTGACCTAGTGTCTGGATACTCAGAGGAAGCACACAGGTGTTGCCCAGTGCTGTTCTGTATTTCTGTCGCCTGATACTGCTCTGAAGGTCCACTAGGATAGAATAACACATTTCCTCCTTGCTCAAACCTCTTTGAGATTTTTTTTGTTGTTGTTGTTGTTCCATTGCTTAATATATTTAAAAGTGCATGCATTCCATTTAGCTTTAATCATGTTTGTTCTTGTCACATGTCTTGGGCTCTGTTGTTCAGTATCCCCTAAGGTGAGTTCAGCTAATTAATAAACTAAACACGATGGTCACTGAGAAACATGACTGGATAAGCAGATAGACATCCTGGGCCATTTTGTTGTGTGCAGTGTTCATTCTTTCGAAAACCCTTGCAGCATCTGAAGCTTTCTATCCTTGGAAGCAACTGCCCTATGTGCACCTTTACTATCACCTGAAGCTTCCAGGCATCTGCTCAATTACAGCCTTGTGTGCTCAATGGTAGGGTTTTATTTGAGTCAAAAAAAAAAAAAAAAAAAAAAAAAAAAAAAAAAAAAAAAAAAAAAAAGAAGGCAAGAAAGAAAGTCTTTGCCCCTCTTTAACTTAGAATGACACTACCATAGTGCAGAGCTACTTGTAGATATGTTGCAAGACTCAGGTGCAGCTAAAAGAATTAGAAACCTGTGTGTGCCTTTAGGAGGGAAGGAATCCGATTATATTCACGTGTGCTTATTGCTTTTTCTCCAGAACAATAAATGGATTCTTTTGTCTGAGAGCAGGTATGTTTCAGTAATAGGGAATAAGCTTTGCTCTTGTCTAGGGTCCTTGTATGTACTGTACATACGGAGGAACATGCAAGCCACACCGCAGCTGGATATGTCTCCTAATCTCACGTATGCGGATCATCCATGGTTTCCATTTTGTGCATCTTCTAGTTTTTCTTTCACAGTTTTTGGTTAGACAGTGTCTGCAATACTCTTGGCTCTCCTTTCTTCTTCAGCTAAGTTCCTTGTCAGTTGAGTTATCAAAATGGCAGAAGTGTTTTGTTAATACCATTTCAAATATAAGGCAGGAGCCTTGAAAAGGCTGAGGCAAATTGTTTTCCAACTAAATGGTGGCATCCTTCTCTTTAAGATTAAGACCAGGTCTCTCTACAAAGCACTGAAGCAGGAAATTTAAAAGGAGGCAAATAGAAGATAGACTATTTGGCAAGAGAGATAAAACAGTTCATTTCCCGGTTAATGTTTGCATTTTTCTGGTTTTGAGCAAGCATAAAATTACCCATAACCAAGTGACACTTAATAGACTCTGGACATTTCAAGAGAAGCATAGCTTTTAAGTACATTTCTGTTCCCAGGCGATTGGGAGGAGAGTGGGAAAGTGGAATTTATCAGGTACAAATCTTGAAGGCAGAAAATAGAAAGGGAAGAATTAAAGACCAACTTCAGTTCTATGAATTTATAACTGTTAAAATCTGCTTAAATAATTTTCCTCTTTTTACGGTCAAATTATTCAAACTTATCATTAGGGACTTTTTAAAAAGGTGTTTTCTCTATAGAACAACCGTGTGGCAAGCATGAAATGGTACTATGGCTTTACACATGCATTACACATTTTAAATCATGGTGATCAGAACCACTCTTATTTGAGGATTTATCATATTTAGTTTGATGGTCACTAATGTGAGAGTCAAGAAGAGACTGGACATACATCTCACACTGAGATGCCCTTGCTTCCAATGCTCTGGTTCCTGGAGCTCAGCCTCTTTGGGTTGAGAACTTTAGAAATGGTCTACTCTATATCTAGAGTGATATTCTCCACCAATGTTTCTCTACCTGTATAAGGATGCACCCCTTGACTTCATAGGGGCCACTTCTTTCAATATGAATAGTAACAAGGAATGCACTCTGTTATCTTCTATTTACCTAGACAGGGAATGTCCTCAGTCTTGTAGAATATCCTGACTCCAATATGACATCATTATAAACATATTAATAAGAGCCAAAGGATCTACACAGTGTTTATATGCATATAATTTTTGATCATTTACCTTTTTAAAAGTACTCTTCATCGTTTTCCCTTTTTCTTAATAATCTTCAGTTTGGTGATTTGATACTTTTTTCATTTATCTTTTGGCACTTGTATTTTCACATATTTTCATTTTCTATCCCCCTTTTTCTTCCCTTCTTCTCCTTTACATCTCACCTATTTCCACGTCGCTATTTCTCCCTTTCTGCCAATCTTTTTTTCTTCTCTCTTTCTTTCTTTTCCTCCTTTCATGCTTCTTTCTTCTAGATTCCCTGGACTACATGTAATGCTCCCTTAAGTATCTTTTGGTCTGATTATCAAATTGGTCTAAATAAGTTTCTACAGATCTTTGTTTCTTTTTCATTTCTGAAGGATATTCTTACTGGGTAGAGCAGTCTTGTCTGACATCTGTTTACTTTAGGACTGACAGTGGGTCACTTCATGCCCTAATTCCCCAGCTACCTGAAGGATTTCCACTAGGAAACTTACTGTTTATCAAATGGAATTTTATTTAAAAGCAACTTTGTGTTTTCCTATTGAGTATTTTGAAATTCTTTGTCAGTACTTTGACAACTTATCTGCAATATGCAGTTTGAACATACTTTGTATCCTCACATATACTTAAGTTTTATAAACTCTTGTACTTCCTTATCCATGTCTTTCATAAGACTAGGATTTTTCTGTTATTATTTAGTTAAATACTTTTTTCTTCCACATTAAATTTTTATTGTATTTTAAATAATTTTTTGACCAGCTGAATCAAATTATTAATGTTTGTACTGCCATCATGCAATAATACATGGTGACCCTCCCAACAGTCACATTCTAAAAAAAAAAAAAAAAAAAACCAAACCTAGGTTTTCTTTCCCAGCAGTCATTAGTAACTACCATAGCTCTGCAGCCTGTGTAGGCACCGCAGGGGCCTCTCCCCAGTCTACCAAGTATTTCAATGGAACTGTATTGAACTTCTCCAGATCATATGTATGTAACCATTTGTACTATGAACTCATAAGCTTAAAATCCATGCCTATCCAAATAACAGCTGTTCACAGAACTCCTTTCTACCTTCAGGCATGTGTATTTCTTTTCCTTCTCCTGTGATAGTCACTGGACCTTTGGGAGGGGTTGACATGATTGTCCATGTACAGCTAAATATTCACAGTTACTTATGTCAGCATTAGAATGGTTTTGAGTCTATATATTAAACACTACTCATTGAAATAAGATGTTTCTTTAACCAAGTTAGGGAGCAGTGTAAAACAGGACAAATAAACATTAATGTCCTCACAAACAAACATTCATGATCGTACCAGGAATACAGCTTGCATAGCAGATACATATTGTAGCATGGAGAGCCCATCCCTAGGTAAGACCATTGTTATCTTCTCTCTTCTGGAAGCCCTCATAGCATATTTTGGAATATGAAATAAATCTAGCAGGAAAAGTAATTGGTCTGTTCAAAACTGCTTCCCTGTATATAGTAAAATGTGCAATTTTTACATCTATTTTCGGTGGGCAAACAAAATGAGGAGCAATAACCCGCTCTATCTTGGGTACTTCCACTTCTGGAGAGTCCCTGACCAATAACTCATAGGAAGATAATCGCTGTAGGACACCGAGATTTTCATTTAATATCCTGACTTTTCGTAGTAGCACTGCACACTCATTGAAGGATTGCTCAAAAACCCTTTAAAATAATTTAATAAGCTTTCATATTAATTGGATTTTAAAGTTATCTTCATGCACTCAAAGCAACTTGCTTAGCTTAGCACATGTTCGGCCTATTTTTTCATTCCTCCAATATGAATCACCACTTAGAATTTTACCTTTTAGTATTGAATAGATATATTTTATGCCTTTATCTTAGTTTCTTCTTCTTTATATGCCTATATATATATTTAATTGTTTAATAGTGTTCTGAAAATTTTCATGTACTTTATTCTTTCTTTTTGCTTCTTCATTTATGATATTTCAAAACACTTTATTTCACATTCTGACATTTTTTTCTTAGACATCATCTAATTATCTGTTGTCAAGATTTTCAACTGAAGGAATTTGGCATAGACTTCCTCATGGTTAATATATTATATTGCTGTTTGGTTCTATTTTATTTTTTATTTTACTTTATTTTTGCTTTTGAGACATGATTTAATATAGTCCAGTATGGCTCCAGACTTGCTGTGTAGCTGAGACTGACCTTGAATTCCCAGCCTTTGTATCTCTGGTGTCTCTACCTCCTAAGTGTCTGAACTATAAGCAAGAACTGCTTGCTATTCGTAGCCGTAGTCTTTCTTAGAAATCACTCTCTGCTAACTTTCTCATTCACTTCTTCCAGGATCTTATTTGGTAAACTTTTTCCATGTATTTTAGAAGTTCTCTTGGGTTTTCTAAATTTAATCTTTTGAATTCCTTATTAAATCAGACATTTCATCCACTTCAACATCTTCGTAATCTAAAACTAAAGAATTCTGATATTTTAGAAGTGTCACTTTGCCCTGATTTTTTATATTTATTGTTGATATGCTGAAAAATATGCTTCTCAGAGGAGAGATAGATCTAGCAGTGCTATTGGATGGTCTATGGTGGTAGTGTGAATAAGAATGGTCTGCCTAGGCTCATATATTTGAATGCTTGATCTCCAGTTGAAAGAACTGCTTGGGAAGGATTAGAATATATGGCATTGTTGGAAGAATTACATTACCGAGAACCACTTTTGAGGTTTCAAAATGTCCATGCCATTCCCAGTGTGCTGAATCTCTGTCTCATGTCTGTGGACCAGGGTATAAATTGTAAGTTACTTCTCTAATACCACGCCTGCCTGCCTTCCTGCCTGCCTGCCTGCCTGCCTTCCTGCCTGCCTGCCTGCCTTCTTGTCTGTCTGCCTGCCTGCCTTCCTGCCTACTTGCTGTCATGCTTCCAATATAATGGACATGGACTCACATTTTGAAATTGTAAGTCCAAAATTAACTGCTTTCTTTCATAAGTTGCCTTGGTCATGTTGTTTTTTCTCAAGAATTAAAAACTTATCAAAACACATATGTAATAAGCAAGTTTCTCTTGAAGTCTTGAGCTGCTTCCATTATTCAGTATTGAGTATATTTTCAGCTAGGCTTATGATGGTGTAGTCTTGTCAAGTTGACATGATGGAGAATAACTTGAGAGATGAGTCTGCAGCACTGTTTGTGAGGGACTATTTGATTAGGTTAACTGATATAAAAGGACTTATTTTAGCTGTGGATGAGAACATTGCATAGGCATAGGCATTGTACAGATCCTCTGATGTTTAAAATGAAGAAAATGAGCAGCCAATTAGCATCTATCACATCCCTGCTTTCTGACTCTGGAAGGGATATAATTTAATCAGATGCTTTAATGTTTTGAATTCTCCACCATGATAAACTGTGTCCTTGAAATGTGAGAAAGAATAATCCCTTTATTTCTTGTTACTTTTGTCAAAATATTTTATCAGAGCAAGAACAAAAGAAAGTAAAATAGCACCATAGTATAATGTCTTTATAATTTATTTGTCTCTCATTGACTTTGGGAGCAGAGCATACCATGGTGGAATTTGAGAGACCAACTATCTAAATGATGGTATTATCAGGAAAACATGGTATAGATAGTAGTAGGTATGATATGTTCACTATGTGGCTTCTACAAGTATAGTGTGGTGGGCAGGAACTGCATAGACATGTTAAGCTTCAAAGACTGTATTATTCGTTCCTGCCTCTATAGAGTGGCAGTGCCAACCACAGGTAAGGCCACAGTGAGCTAATTTACTTTCGAGGTCACCTTTAGCTATGTGTTCCTAAAGGTGCCATGTTTCTAAGTCTTTCTGCAAGGTTCTGTGAGCAGGACCACAGAAATGAACAACTGTTTTCCTTTACAGCTGTCAGTAGCAGGCACCTGAGCATGGTGCAGAGGGGAGAAGGTCCGAGAACAAATGAATACCTACCATCAGTCCTGACATTGTCATGTCAATGTAAAGAAGGTAATACCCTTGGTCTCAGAGGATAGACTTCCTTCTCTAGTTCTTAAGAACATCCTTCATCTTCATTTCTACAGTACAAAGGACCCATAAGCATTACAATAACCCTTCTGAATCAAGATTTGTGAGGAAGTGGCTGCCTCAGGCTGCAATAATATGAAATATCTGCAATAATTTGTGGGATAGATGGGAATATTCTATAAGGGTTGGAATCTGACATCTCTCACATCCCAAATCAGAAAACTGCTAAGGTTTAATAGAAGCATCTGCTATAACACCTTGGTGTTTGCTGTGAGGTAGTACAAATACCCTTTGTAAAGCCAGCCCAATGGATGAAGCTCAATTTACCCATCTAGGTAGGCTGTGAGCCTTTGAGAATTATAAAAAATCTCTATGAGCTCCTATTGGCAGCATCCATACCCACTGGGCTTTCCCCCTACTGTAGGAGAAATCCATCTACACTGGAATGCCGAGGCAGAGTAGTAAAAGCAGGCACTTGGCTTTTATTATCTTCCTGCTGTCTCAAATATTTGAATCCTTTAAGACTCCAGTTTCTCTTTCTTTCTTTTTTTTTTATCGTTTTTTTATTTGATATTTTCTTTATTTACATTTCAAATGCTATCCGGAAAGTTCCCCATACCCTCCCCCTGCCCCTGCTCCCCTACCCACCCACTCCCATTTCTTGGCCCTGGCCTTCCCCTGTGCTGGGTCATATAAAGTTTGCAAGACCAAGGGGCCTCTCTTCCCAATGATGGCCGATTAGGCCATCTTCTGCTACATGTGCAACTAGAGACACTAGCTCAGGGGGTACTGGTTAGTTCATATTGGTGTTCCACCTACAGGGTTGCATCCCCCTTCAGCTCCTTGGGTACTTTCTCTAGCTCCTCCATTGGGGGTCCTGTGTTTCATCCAATAGCTGACTGTGAGCATCCACTTCTGTGTTTGCCAGGCACTGGCATAGCCTCACAAGAGGCTGCTATATCAGGGTCCCTTCAGCAGATTCTTTTCCAGGGTCACACATCTCAGAATACAATACCTGTTATTTCACCATTTTCTGTAGAGAATGAAATGACTACTGGGCCATTTCTGTTTGGCCATCTAAAATCTTCCTACATATTTTCTTCTTGCAGTGAAGAGAGGTACTGTTCCACTGGAAAAATTTAAGTTCTTTATGTTTAGGTTTGCAAATATCCATACTCAAATTAAGGAACCGTAAGCAGACTAAGTGGTCTGGCCATAAAGAAGGTCTCTGTTACCTCCAGTAAGAAATGCTATGATGACTCCATTAGACCCATTTTCAAAGATTCCTTGCATCACAGCATCACAGAGGCCAGTGTCTCAGTCTTGCTTGGATTTTTAACTTGTTTTTCAGACATGAATATCTTCCACTTTTAAAAATGCCTACAAATTTTCCATTCTGGGAAAATAAACCTTACCTCTATACATTTATTTCCACAGTTTCCTTATCAGTATTCACTCACTAATTAACATAATACTCAGAGGCACAGAGTAATAATAAAAGGGCTGATAAAATAATTGGTCCAGACTAACTGGGACCCCCAGGATTATAGCAGATGTTCAGTGTCTGAAGGTGCTAGTTACATTCCCAACTGCAAGAAATGGATGTCCTTAATTATGATACTTGTGACTCACAGTTCTTCAGTTGGAAAACTTCTTGAAAGTTGTTTGTTTGTTTTTTATTTTTCTTTTCATTTTTAAAAACAGATTTATAAAAACCAAATAATGGCCGAGCATTGTTAAGGAGACTTCTCATAATAACATGTCATGTGCATACTGTGACTCATTTGTATTTCTTTCAATGATGGGTAGGATGATATTTTCCAGTTTTTTATTACTTGATCTAAACTAATTAATTTCATTATGTTGGTTGCCTAGATGGATGACATAAAGACTACTAAACTGGAATATTATAGAAGTCCCTGCATCTTACACTTTCCCAGAGTAATGAAGGTAATGAATGAAAGGGTGATTCTTCATTCTCCAGGGACTGGCAGAGATTAGTGTAACTGTCAGAGCTTGAGAGATTCGGCTGTGATTATTTGTATCACATTGCCATTAATTCTCCAGGTTGCTAATTGCAAAAGATAAATGGAACATGGAGAATGATGATGGATTACTTTAAGCCCAATCTGCAACAGCTTTGATTGCATACTCTGTTCTAAATGTTTCTTTTTTGTTAATGCATGTAGAACAAATCAATATATTCTTTAGCACTTGAAGTGCAACTGTTAAGCACAGTTTTATTTCAATCTACTTCAGTATACCTAAAACTTTGAAAGTAACTTCCTTTAACCAATAGAGACAGCAGCACAGTTTCACCATAATATTTAAAATGGTAACTGCTACTTCCTTGTGTACAACAATTTAGTCAACAGTAATACTGGATATCTCACTAGACCACAGGCAACAAATGTTGGCTCAGTTTTAATAATATGTTGATAAATTGAAACTGGAGAACAGAAAGTATCAGGGCTAAAGTGATTTGATAACTCATTTCAGTAAAGTTTTTGTTGTTCAGTTTAATGCAGTATATCAATAGGGGATATCAGCAATAAAGTTATCATTAGTTTTAATTTTGAGAAACAGTATTACATAGCTTTCCTAGATCTTTCATAGCAAAATACACTGGACTTTAACTCCTTTTTTTTTTACTCTGTCCCTTAGAATTTGAGTAGCTTGGATTAGACAAGACAGATTCTTGGAAACACTTGCTGACAGGAGCCTGGTAGAGCTGTTCCCTGAGAGCCTCTGCCATAGCCTGACCAATACAGATGTGATGCGGATGCCCGCAGCACAGGGACCCTAATGGAAGAGTTAGGGAATGGACTGAAGGAGCTGAAGCAGATTGCAACTCCATAATTAGAACAACAATACCAACTAATCAGACACCCCCCCCCCAACCCCAAAGAGCTCCCAGGGACTAAGCCACCAACCAAAGAATACACATGGAGGAACCCATGGCTCTTGCTGCATATGTAGCAGAGGATGGCCTTATCTGGCATCGATGGGAGGGTAGGCCTCTGGTTCTGTGGAGCCTCAAGAATGCTAGGGTGGTGAGGTGGGAGTGGGTGGGTGGGTGGGAGAGCTCCCTCATAGAAGCAGGAGGGAGGTGGAATGGGATAGGAGGTGTGTGGAGGGGAAACCTGGAAGGGGCATAACATTTGAAATGTAAATAAATAAAATAACTAATTAAAAAATTAACCTTTTCACAAAAAAAGGACAGCTTCTTGGTTAATCCAAGGTGCTATATAGGTTGAATATGAAACACATACATAATCTGACTCACTTTATCATATAGTTGTTGAAAACTATCTTCTTCCCACACATTGTAGTGTATTGAGTCTAGGGCAACCAGAACAGGAAAAGAGCAAAGAAAAACGTTTGTGTTTTAAATTAGCGTTGATTGTTCTTGGGTAACTATTCTGCTCCTCCATAGTTCACATTGCCCTGCCTCTTCACATATTCAAAATGCTAACTATTGGACAAAAAACATTTTTGACATGCTATGTCCATAGCCATATGCATGGTTACAACTAGCACCCCGAATTCCATTGAGACAGCATTAGAACCAATCCCTGACATGACCATAGGTACACAGTTGTAGTTTCAGGGGCTGTTGTATATAATTGCTTAAGATAGGAGAAAAATATTTTAGACCAATCCACAGAAGATGATTTTATATGTTGGAACTAGCCACATATAGCCCTAAAGACTGGAAAGAGAAACCTATACTGAAAGGGGACCTACAAGCATTCTATTTCACTGTTCATGTTAGATATCTGTAGTGTATTACAATTATAAGTCATATGGACCTCTGTGAGGTATCCAAAATTTAATTGGTAGATAGAATAATACTTGTTCTTACTGAGAGTAGCAATATAAATTTTTGGCACTTCATATGCTCAGAGGTTTCAGCTATTGGTTGGAAACTAGCCTTTGTATTGTTCTCCCGGAAGCTTGAGTTTGACTCCTGGCATTCATAGCAAGCAGCTCACACCTGCATGCAGCACTGGCTCCAGAGGATCTGTCACCATCTTCTGGCACTGCTAATACTTGTACACATACACATAATAATACGTCAAAAAATATTGAAAATAAGTAGAAGTAAAAAGAATGCTAAGACTTTGCAACCTGTTATCCCTTTAAGGGTTAACAATGCACAGGTAAGCATGGCGGTTTGTTTTAAGAACAAAATGGAAATTACATGCTTCTTGAGTAGATAATTACCTTTTTACTATAATAGCTGAAAATATAATGGCTAATTTTTTTTTATTAAGAACACTCATCATGCATGGTTGAAGATAGGAGTCTAACTCCCAACTGAAACCTAATGGTAAATAAGTATAATCAATTGGGTTAAGACACATATTCCTCCTGAATGAGCAAAAGCGTTTAAATTGCAAGTGTTATGAAACACTTGAAGGTGTTTCCTTAATATTGCAATATGGAACCAAACTCCCTCAAAAATGATTTTAAAGATGTATTTCATGAGCAAATAGAAAAAAATTCTCCAATTGAATTTGGTAGCCTCAAGAAGTTCTTTATTTTTTAAACTTTAATAAATTTAGAACTAATTACTTAAAACATGAGCAAATTTCTAAACATTGATAGTAAAATGAACCTGAAATAATTTCTAACACCTAATGTTTTCAATGATTTTTCTCACAGCTGTTTATACCTTCAAAGGAACAAGATTTACAAGGAAGTTTAGACCCAGAGGGAAAAGATATTTATATTCCATGAGAATGCAGTTAGGCTTCCCAGTGCACTTAGGGATCTTAATGACTGCAGCTAGGATTTCACAAGCTGCATCTTGCAGCCAAACCTGATCCACACTATGTATGTTGTTGAAACAATTATAGGAGAATATTTCATGTCCTGAAAACTCCTGTCAATATCAAAATTCAGTGTTCAAAAATAAAATCTTCTTGTTACAAGGCATGTTCATCCTCCCGTATGCCATTCCTTTTAGCAGTTTCCTCACTAGGAAGTTAAAGGTGAGGCACAATAACAGAACAGAGGTATTGCAAAACCTTAAATACTTGCTGACTTCTTTTATTTATTATTTTATTTATCAACTTTCCAAATGCTGCCCCTCCCAGTCTTCCATCACAGAGCTCTTCCCCATCTTCCCTCTGCTTCACCTATGAGTGGATGTCTACCCTTGGTATCTCCCCACCCTGTGGCACCAAGTATCAATCAACCCTCTCCCACTGAGGCCACACAAGGCAACCTCTGCTACATACATGCTGGTAGTAACCTTAGACCAGCCCTTGTTGGTTTTTCAGTTGATGGATCAGTTTCTGGGTCTTGGTTAGTTGTCAACGTTGGTTTTTCTGTGAGATTACCATCAACTTGTTGATTTTTTTATACTTATACTGACCCTTGACCTAGTAAATAAAATGGTGTTCTCTGTGGGTTTCACCAAGCATTGTATCCATCACAGGAAAAGAAGTTGGTCTGGCTTTAGATCTATTTCCCAAAGCATCCTAGTTTAGAATCATGCATATCCATTGTGTAGCCTGAATGCTGGCAAGGACCTGTGCTAGCTATGTGACAATATTAGCACTGTGTTTCTCTGCTAGGTCTTGCTAAATGCCCTTTCCAGTTTTCTGATCCTGCTTAGAGATGTCCTGCTTTCCGTGAGACTCCTGGGAATTATCTGAGGCTGTTCATTTTGTGTTGCTGTGACACTATCATGAACTGAGTAAGTATTAAGAAAAATAGAGTTGTTTTGACTCAAAGTTCTAAAGGTCAAAGCTTAATTTCTGTTGATGGCCTTTTGACATGTGATAAGGAGAAATAAATGTGTATGTATGTATGCGTGCATGTATGTGTGTGTGTGTGTGTGTATGTATGTGTGTGTGTGTGTGTGTGTGTGTGTGTGTGTGTGTGTATTCATGTCTGTTTCTTAAAGAGCCACCAATTTTCAGTCATTGGGTCCTTTTTGATGGAAATACTCAACCCGGATCATTTCCTGAAGCTCCACCATAAACACCGTAGCTGAATAAATTAAGTTAACATGCCCCTAATACCTTACAAAGTCAGTTAAACTTTAACCCATAGAAAATGCATGGACTTTTTATTCATTCTATAGCATTGTTCACTATTCATATACCTTTCTAAAATGAATCAACTGGAATTCTGACTTTCAGCTAAGATCTCTGATATCAAAGACATTAGTAACCAAATACAATTGGATCAAGAGATAAAAGGGGAGTGCTTTAGTAGATTAGGTGCTCATACTCTAATGTCCTCTGTGATTTAAGAAGGTGTAAACAGTCAAGGTCCTACTATTCTAGGGATGTCAGAGAATAAATAGGGAGAAAACTGTTTACCCCAAGAAATAAGAAATATAAACAATTCTCTAATACTGAACAAAACTAATAAGATGTAAATCAAATGAGATAATGAACAACATACAATATAGGTATATTTATAAGCATCTTTGAATTGTTTTGTGGAAATCAAGCATATATATTCCTAAACAGTTACTAAAATTGAAATAATCAATAATAGTAGTAGTGACAGTACACAAGACGAGGGACAAATGGAGCCAGCGTGGAAGAGGCGTCTGTACACCCCGACCTCTTCTCAAGTCCCTTGTTCTTCCCTAAGTTACATGCTCCATGACTATAAGCTCTTCATCTTCACATTTAGGTACATTTGATCTCTTTAGAAGTTAATCATGACTATAAAAAAATTAAATGAGCTTATTAGGGCTACTAAAGTCTATTAGCTCAAACCTCTCTGAGATTATTTTTCTCTAGTGTTCACCATCCAGGTAAATTTGGACAAATGATATATTTTTCTAATTAGACTTCCCTTCTCTTTTAAATGTGCATTGCAATGGTATCCACCATGTGGTTTGAGGCATAAAAGACTGCATTTTCATTGATGGTGACCATTTTTCATTATGAGCCTGCTCATAAATAGTGCTGTGCTGTGCTCTGCTAGATGAAATAGGTACAAATATGTTGGCTATGATGGTAGAGAAAAGGAGATATGAAATGACTCCCCCCCCCCAGTTTTTCTTTACCTTTATTGTTTGCTTTAGAGTCAAAACTACACATTCCTATTGTCTGGAGACATATATATATCTGATAATTGTCTGACAATTGGGTCTGTGAAAATAATTCTTTTTAGATCATATAATAGCATCTTTTTGAAATTTTCTTTTATATTTCAGATTACAATACAGTTATATCATTCCTCCCACTTCCTTTTTGTCCCTCCAAATCCTCCTATTTAACCCTTCTAGCTCTCTTTCAAATCCATGGCATGTTTTTTTCATTAATTGTTGTTATATCCTTTTATGTATACATGTGCAGCTGAGAGACATTAGGAGTTATACAGATCCCTGGCAGGCATACACACAAGTAGAAGTGGCTCCAGTTAGATTCATGTAATTTTCACTTAAACATTTGAGATAGCTGACTTCTTGATTTTTTTATCCCTTTCCAAAACAATTAGTGAGCTTTTTTTTTTCTGACAAAGGAAACTAGTTGGTATTTGGTGTCACTTTCAAGTTTCTGGAGGTTGGTGAGAAGCTGTTCTCTGTGACATAAACCAATCAATTTACTTGTCTTTGACTGACTTATCCAATTTTCTGTGATATTTTAAACCATCTCATTTCAAGGGAATTCATTCCAAAATATATAACTTAGTCTGAGGAACAGGTTCTGATAATATTATTGAGTCTCTTTATAACCTTTACACCTTATAAATCTGCTGTTTGCTTGCTCTCTCTGTGTATCTATCCCTGTACCTCTCTGTGTCTGTCTGTCTGTCTCTGCTTCTCTGTGTGTCTCTCTCTCTTTCTCTCTTTCTCTCTGTGTATTTCTTTCTATTTCCTTATGTTTCTCTGTGTTTCTTCATCTTTTTACTCCCCCAGGCTTGCTCGCTCTCTCTGTCTCTCTGTCCCTTTGTCTCTCTGTTTCTCTGTCTTTGTCTCTCTGTCTCTCTGTTTCTCTGTCTCTGTTTCTCTCTCTAACTCTCTCTCTCTCTCTCTCTCTCTCTCTCTCTCTCTCTCTCTTTGTGTGTGTGTGTGTGTGTGTGTGTGTGTGTGTAAACTCTAGCTTAGTGATGACATTTCCTTTTGTTACCTTGTTAATTCTTTAAATCAGCAGTGCAAAACAGAATCTATTCCTACAACCCTCACCTAATCAATCCTGCTGGCACCAAAGATATTTTCAAAACTAGAGAAGGCTAGAGTCATGCGTACAAAACTATCCTGCATACAAGCCTTTTAATCCTATGTCCAGAGAGAAGTACTTTCTGAATATGTCTGAGATATATATATATATATATATATATATATATATATATATATATATATATATATATTTCTAGGAAAGTCTATTCCTCATTAGCCTGTCTATCTGACAAGGTTACTTATGATGTAAGAACTAAATCTGTTGACTTATTTACAATTAAGGGGAAATTTCATAAAACTTTGGCTCCTTTCTTAACATTGTTGAACACAAAGCTTAAGAGCTCTGTATAACCAAACTTTTCAGTCAGCAGTTATAGATGGACACATAGAAGTTCTTCAACATTCCTCAATATTGCTCTCAACAAGCATATTGCTTTCTTCTGTCTGTGCATTTTTTTTTTTTAGTTCAAAAATTATTTTACAAGTTAAATATGTTTTAGAGCAAGTATTTGGGTAGGTGATTGCCTAGGCTCACCTCTTTCAATGACAAAGACTTAAACGATCAGAGTTAGAGAACTGAGACACAGGGGAAGGGAGAGGAACAGCTCTGTCTCTTTGGGATGGAAAAGACCTATTACTGGAAGTCCACTAACCAGACACTGTATTGGGTATTTTATGGGCATTTTCAGTTCTCCCATTTCCTTCACTGGTCCTACTGAGAAACTCTCACCTATTCCTTCTGGCCTTTCTTGCCACCTGGAAGCTCTTTTCACTTTCTTTGTCTACCTCTGTTCCTTTAACTCTTTTTGGGTAAGAATGAATATTTCAAAATCATTTCATTTTGAACTGTTGACAGTAACAGATAGAGCCAATTCAGAATATGTGCATGAAATATTCCTTTGATGAGCATGATGGATCTGCCTAATTCAGTTAAAGCTACTTTAAAAATTTAAAATGCCAGTTTTGTTTGTTTGTTCATTTCATTTCCCTAAAGTCTTTCAAACATTTTATTAAACCAAATAGAAGTTTTAAAAGGTCTCATTTCTTTGGACTTAATCATAGAGGGACCTAGAGATGCCAGGTTCCTTAAGTATGGGCTGATCAATGTTTCAATGGTCTATGCTTCATCTAAGAAGGATTTGGTTCATATCCAAAGATGTCTTCAATAAACTTCCCACTACAGCTAGAGTGTACATAGAATACTGATGAACATCAAATGTGAAGACATCCTTCCAACCATATTATAGAAAAGTGATATTCTCTTCACATTGCCTCATCTCATAAAGCACATCTGAGGGGAAAGTTGGAAGTTCATTAAGTACACTTCAAGGAATAAAAATAATTGAAAATGTTAATCCAAAAGATGAGAAGAGAAAGACCACCAAACCAAATCTTCATGGACAAATCAAGCATTTTTATTCCTGTACACGGGCTGCCTTCCCATAAGTTGGGGTTCCAGAGGACAGCCTTGGATTTAAGGAAGACAAAGCTATTATAGCTGAGGGTTAGAGGGGTTCGAAATGGGGGATTTAGTAGGCAAAACAGGCAGGGTTGCAAGAGCAGAATAAGTTAGTCATCTTAACCTCTTGAAACAAAGACATGACTGCAGGGAGGTCATAACAACCTGTAGCCATAACAAGGTAGCCATAACAACCCTTTTGAAACAAAGGCAGAATTGCAAAATGGTCATTAACTTTTTGAAACAGACATGTTGGCCATTCCTGAAACAGGCATTAATAGTTAAGGTTACAGGTGGGGCATAGCCTAATCCTTGGGAAACAGAGGCTTATCATAAACAGGAGTGAAGCTAGTTTGTCTTGACTATAGGATGCCTTTGAAGTTTAAGATTTTGGAAAAACAACTTACTTAATGATCAGTAAGATTAATTATGTATTTTTTACAGAAAAATAAAAAGCCAGAAATTAGGATCAGTGGTAAGTTCTCTGAGGCTTAAAATGAAATGGATTTATGGAAGTAATATTGTTTATCTCAGGAATAGAATATGACAGAGAGCATAGGTACACGTAGAACAGATCATTAACTTTTTGTCTGTTCCTTTAAGAGATTCTTTTAGTCTTACCTGATTAACCTTTTCCACATAAACACTACTTTATTATTATTATTATTATTATTATTATTATTATTATTATTATTTTCTTAATTTACATTTCAAATGCTATCCCCGAAAGTTCCCTATACCCCCCCACCCCTGCTCCCCTACCTACCCACTCCCACTATTTGGCCCAGGCCTTCCCTTGTGCTGGGTCATATAAAGTTTGCAAGACCAAGGGGCCTCTATTCCCAGTGATGGCCAATTAGGCCATCTTCTGCTACATATGCAGCTAGAGACACAAGCTCAGGGGGTACTGGTTAGTTCATATTGTTGTTCCACCTACAGGGTTGNAGCCCCNTTCAGNTNCTTGGGTACTTTNNCTAGCTCCTCCATTGNGGACCCTGTGTTCCATCCAATAGCTGGCTGTGAGCATCCACTTCGGTGTTTGTCAGGCACTGGCATAGCCTCACAAGAGGCTGCAATATCAGGGTCCCTTCAGCAGAATCTTGCTGGCATGAGCATTAGTATCTAGTAAACACTACTTTGATAACTAGAAATATTAATAACTTCAAATTAGATAGAACTGTAAAATAGCCAGAAATTTTTCCTTTCTGTTTTTTCAGTTCCTAGCTAGTAAAAAATGACTGTAATTAAGGGTGAGGAGACAGCCGTTCTTCAGGCAGACAGAGGGAAAGACTCTAGCAAACAGAAGGGAAACCTGGAAGCCCAGTCTCTCCTTGGAGGCTGGGACTTCTTAAAGTCTTTGAAGAGTTTTGTTTTTTTTTCTCCCCTCAGGGGACCCTAATGGTGTGGGAAAGCCTGCAAGGCCTTTCTGTTAAGCTATTAGGTCTGGAGGGTGAGGAGGAAGCCAGCCATTTTGGAAGTTCTCCATCTTTATTACATAATAATGGTTCCTCTCCCTGTCATTCTGCCTATTGAAGGACCTGTGCAGTTCCTAATCCCTCATTTTTTCCCTCTCAGGGATTATCCTAACTGATATTAAGCATTTGGAGACACTGACCACTCTAGCTTCTTCAAGTTGTTTTCTTATTCAATAATCAGAGAAACATATCATCACATGACATGCCATAATTCTGATGTAATAAGCATAAAGTTACAGATATGGAAAACTTCACAGAGATAAGGCCAGAAGGTGAGGACTGATGTACAGCTTCCCTGTGTCTTCCTGTTGAGTGAGAGAAATGAGAGCTGCTGACCCCTAAGGGCAAAACTTATCTCTTATCCTTTATGCACTGATATCAGGTAAGAATAGTTTGTTATGCATATTTCTACTACACATATTTCTATCCATTCTATTCTTAAATTAATAGATTAAAATGTATGGTCCAATAGCATATGCATTGTTCAGGCAAATATACAATCTATTATTTGTATTAATATACAATTACCACTTAAGAACTATGGTTGGAGTAGAAGAGATTACAGGAGTGACCTACAGCTGCCTGAAATGAACTCATGCAAATAGTATAATGAAGAAAGAAAAACATGTTTGCTAATTCCTGACCAGACCTTGGCTAAAATTGAGGTCAGGCTGACCCTCAGGCAATAGTACTTAGGGCCATAACTCTCCTGCCACTGTTCTGCTTTGATAGCTACACCTCTTTCTGCTCCCTTCTCTGATGGAATGGTGATACCATGGTAACATGACCATACTCCACTTTTGTAAAAAGTTCATATGTTGTTATGCTTGGGAACAGTCATCAAACATGTGTCAGTGGTGAGCACTCAACTTAAGGTGCTGCTTTCATAAACTTCTTGCTTTATGGTTGGATGGACATGAGTGTGTGTTGGAGGAGGGTTAGGGGTTCTCGTGTTCTAGTTGTAAGTGTGCATGGACTCGGGAAATTCTGTGTGGCTGAAGAAAAACTTCAAATTCATAAAGAGCTCTACCTGGTCTCCTTCTCTTGTGCGAGAACAGCCCAACTGCAGCAGCAGTTATTTACAGAGTAGAGTATTCTAGAGAATGTATTTGGAACACAGCTAATTTCTGTCTGCTTATCTAAGTTTTAATTTTGCATTCTGGATTAACCTCCTCCATAAACACACTCTGTTTTGAAATCTATGATCATTAACATTTCCAAGTAAGACAGAAATATGAGATGGCAGGAAGTTTTCCTTCCTCCTTTTATTTTATATTTTTCATCCCATAGTAAATGGCCTTTATTAGGGGGAAGGGGCACACCTGTACAGCAAGCACATAGCCAAGAGCTGGCACAAGCATAGGTGGTGCAGAGGAAGCCCAAGTCTCTCCTCTCCTTGAGGAAAATGAGTAAGGAACTTGTTGCCAATATTTGCCACTTTGACACCAACAATATAATTGCCTTGTAAGAGTTTCAACCTAACATTCAAGAAAAATGAGAAACTCTCATTTAATCTTTTTCTCTTTTCATGTCAGAAGCCATTTCCAGCTCTGTTCAGAAATGATGATTTGATGAACATAATAGAATCATAAACCGAATGACAAGTGACACCCTAGCAGGGCTTATGAGCAGTAAAAGAGAAGACTGAGGTTATAGAGAATCTGTCATGACAAAAACAGATCCACAAAGGGGTGAGAAACCCTCCCATAACTCGAGCCAGTGTGACCACCATTGCGTCTGTGGAGAAGGGTGTCCCCTGAACTCCTGAAGAGCTAGCACCAGATTCCACAGCTGAAAACTATGTGTGGTAACTTGGTATGGGGGGCACTTTTCAGAAGCACTGTGCATGAGTGTCTGGTTCTAGGTAATTGTTCTTAGAGAAGGTTAAGAGAACTTTATCTTGAAACTCCCAGGTCTTTCCTGAGATATGGCATTACACTAAATACCAAACAAAATGGGAAAAGTCCTTGCGCCAAATGTCTATGAAGCTCTAGGCTTCTATTTCCCTTAATAGCTTATAAATGGTGTTGTTCCCAGACACTGGATCGTTATCCACAGGAGTTTTAGTCCATTAAGAATGTGCATGTAGCCCTTTGTCCTTCAGGTGACAGCAGGAGGGGAAAAACTCAGGCACTTCAGAAATTCATCTTAGGAAAGAAGAATGCTGGTGCTGCTGGGCATTGCTGACATGCATCACTGACATGCATCACTGACATGCATGTTTATTATGTTCTGGTTATCAGTAGTGAAACAAAGGTCAAAAAAAAAAACAAACCCAAAAACAAAAACAACAACAACAATAAAAACCCACACTTTCCAGGAAAGGAGCTCACACTGCCTAAGAGGTGGAAGAATATAGTGGAATTATATTTATTATAGAACAATTTCAAAGATGAAAAGTTTCTCAAACATATAGTAACAGATAAGACAATATGACACATTTCCGTTGATGTTTGTAACAGTAATTACTTCATTGTTTAAACACCTTAGGCATTTTTTTTAAAAAAGTAGATATAATGTTTCTTAAAATATGATAAAAGAGCCAAAATAGAAATTAAAAGCTTAAATGATGAATACTAGTTGTAAAAATTCTTGATATTAGATAAGGTATATGTTCCTGGCATTTTATATTCAGGATGCAGAAGCAAGAGAATCCTAAGTTTGGAGTAATGAGTTGCCGACCTGACTGAGTTATTATATATTATGATCACGGTCAAAATTCAAATGTAAACATAAAAAGCGTTATCACACACCTGTGCTTCTAGCACTTGGGAGATGCATTCAGGAAGATAAGGAGTTTAGAGTATAGCTCAGTCACAAAATCACTCAGCCACAGTGACTAAGATCAGACTAGTCTACATGAGACTCACTCAGAAACCAACATGCACAGATAAAAAATATATTAAACAGTGCTAAAGAAATCAAGACCATACTGAACGAGGCAGGCTCATGGGTCAGTGAAACCCAGAAATTAAGAGGTTTTTTGAGACCCGGGAGGTCGCGGACCACTGCTCTGTGGCTGTCCTCATGCCACAACGCAAATATATTGAATTGCACAGCAAACAATATGGATATCGTTTGGACTACTGTGAGAAAAAGAGGAAGAAAGAAGGTCGGGAAGCCCATGAACATTCAAAGAAGGCAAAAAAAAAAAAAAAAAAGATTGGCCTGAAGGCTAAGCTCTACCATAAACAGCATAATTTCTCCATGTGGAGAAAATACAAATGTAAAAGACTATTAAGATGCATAAGAAGAGAAACACCAAGCAGAAGGACTATGAGAAGACTCCCCAGGGAGCTGCTCCAGCCTCTGCTGTACAGAGAGAGGGGCAGTTGAGGGTAAAAGTACTTTCCAAAATGATTAAGCAGAAACTAAAAGAAAAGGCAGGAAAATGGGAGGTCCCTCTATCCAAAGTTCGTGCCAAAGAGAAACAGAAGTATTCAAAGTTATTCGAACAGGAAAAAGAAAAAAGAAGGCACGGAAGAGAATGGTTACTAAAGACTTGCTTTGTTGGTGATGGCTTTACAAGAAAGGTTCATTAGGCCTATGGGTCTACCTTTCAAAAAAGCCCATGTCACACACCCTGGGCTGAAAGCTACCTTTTGCCTGCCTAGTCTCAGTATGAAAAAGAATCTATCATCCCCATTATATACAACCCTGGGTGTGATCACCAAAGGTACAGTTATTGAAGTGAATGTGAACGAGTTGGGCCTTGTCACACAAGGAGGCAAGGTTATTTGGGGAAAGTATGCCCAAGTTACCAACAATCCTGAGAACGATGGGTGCATAAATGCAGTCTTGCTGCTTTGACAGTGACGTCATTCATGCAAGTCATTCCACTCAATATCGAAGACTACCCACTGTCAGGAAAACACCGTCACTGGGATCTTTCTGAATTACCAAGCAGCCTTACCCAATGTGCAGTCATCAAGATGTATTGATTAAGCGGTAAAGGAAAATAAAATTGCCCAGTTTGAAAAAAGAAAGAAAGAAAGAAAGAAAGAAAGAAAGAAAGAAAGAAAGAAAGAAAGAAATCAAGACCATGAGTATACTGAAACAAGTACCCTGTACAAAAAAAGTGCTTAATTTATTCGTGTGTGTGTGTGTGTGTGTGTGTGTATGTGTGTGTGTGTGTGTGTGTGTGTCCCTTGTTGAAATGTCTCCATTCAACATTCAAATTGCTTCAGTGTCACAAGCAGTAGCTCATTACCGACAGTCTTCTGGTATAATACAGTGAATGTGCTTCCCTATACAGAGCCATGGAGACATGTGTCCTGGTAATAGACTTTCAGAATTAGCACAGCCAAATGTAGTATTTTACTGAGCTTAAGGGGAGAGCTCAAAGGAAGGAACAGCTTCGATTTATGTCAGTGTTTTCCTTTTATAGAAACATCTCGCAAATCCTGGAAGGAAGAAAATTATCTTAAAAAGGAAAAGAACAAAAGAAAAGGTAGAGATTCTGGTGTTAGCTAAAATCAAGAGTGCTTTAGAATACGCATGTTGAATTTCTCTTCTGAAAGTCTGTGATTTGTTTTGCAATATAAATTCTAATACTAGTTAATATTATCAAATGTATAGATTACTGAATTATCATTGAACAACATTGGAAACGTCTATAATATCACAAATAAAATATGAAATCTAAGAAGTTTGGTGAATAATTACATAAGAGGGAAATAAACTTAGATACAAAATATTCTTAATTTGATAGTTATATACCCAGGTCTGGCACCATATGCCTCTAATGCCAGCATTCAGCAAGCATACTGATACCAAGAGATTTTTGTGCTTGAGACTATCAGTTTTAAGGCCATCCTGAGCTAGCAAGACTAAAATGGGTTGGGAGATATGAGAATTAATCATTTAGTGTCCTTGGATATATATTTGACTGTTTTTCTTCTTTTTTCATTTATCCAGAACTCATTTTTATTTCCATAATGACTGCATCCATTGCTTAAAGTGATAAAATAGGATTTTGATTTGTGTATCGACTTGCCAGTGTGTGTATATGTACATATTCGTCTACCTATTAGTTCAGGCCACAATTTATTGGTAATCATTGCCATTTACCATCAAAACCCTGCAGTCACTTACTTGTAGTCAAAGTTGAACTGATTGCAGCAGAGGTTCAGCAATGGGCTGAGGATTTGGCTTATACTTGAAGGCTTGCTTACTTGGTTCATACACGAAGAGGGGGAGTTTTCAGATAGGAAAACTTTGTAATTTCTATATAGGAAGCCAAAAGAATGGAGAAGAATTGGAGCTGCTATAAAAAAAAAATAAAAGAAATCATTATGTTGGGAAAAATGATGTTTTCTGTGATTTGCCTTGAGTTTAAGGTCCTATTAGTTTAGGCAAAATTATGTAGTTTTTTTTTTTCTTGTACTTTATGGCTAAAGAATGGTTTCAAATGATTTTGATGATTATTCAATTAGTGACTATTATAGCCTATCTGTTTAGCCTAGAGATTTAGCTTGCTTTTGCATTCCTTCTTCCTTTTTGGTGTGTGTGTTATGTCTTCTTCTTCCTCTCCCTCTTCATCTTCCTCCGCTTCTTCTTCCTCCTTCTAACAGTAATTTTTAAAGCTTTTCTCCTATTTGCAGCTTTTTAAAATAGATTATTTTTATTAAATAATTTCTTTATTTACATTTTAAATGTAATCCCCTTTCGTGGTTTCCCCTCCAAAAACCCCCTAACCCCTCTTCACTCCCCCTGCTCAGCGACCCACCCATTCCTGCTGCCTGGCCCTGGCATTCTCCTATACTGGGGCATAGAACCTTCACAGGACCAAGGGTCTCACCTCCCATGGATGACCTACTAGGCCATCCTTTGCTACATATGCAGCTAGAGCCATGAGATTTTTTGGTTGATGGTTTAGTCCCAGCAAGCTCTGGGGGACTGTTTAGTTCATATTATTGTTCTGCCTATGGGGCTGCAAACCCCTTCAACTCCTTCAGGGTCCACTCTCTAGCTCCTTCCTTAGGAACCCTGTGTTCTGTCCAATGGATGGCTATCAGCATCAACTTCTGCATTTGTCAGTCACTGGCAGAGCCTCTCAGGAGACAGCTATATCAGGCACCTGTCAGCAAGCTATTGTAGGCATCCACAAAAGTGTCTGGTTTTGGTGATTGTATGTGGGATAGATTCTCAGGTGAGACAGTCTCTGGATGGTCATTCCTTCATTTTGCCTCTATAACTCCTCCATGGGTATTTTGTTCCCTCTTCTAAGAAGGACAAAAGTATCAACACTTTGGTCTTCCTTCTTCTTGAGTTTCATGTGTATTGCGAATTGTATCATGGTATTCTGAGGTTCTGGGCTAATATCTACTTATCAGCAAGTGCATATCATTTATGTTCTTTTGTGATTTGGTTACCTCATACAGGATGATATCCTCCAGATCCATCCATTTGCCTAAGAATTTCATAAATTCATTGTTTTTAATAGGTGACTAGTACTCCATTGTGTAAATGTACCACATTTTCTGTATCCATTCTTCTATTGAAGGATATCTGGGTTCTTCCCAGCTTCTAGGTATTATAAATAAGGCTGCTATGAACGTAGTGGAACATGTATATCTATTACAGGTTGGAGCTTCTTCTGGGTATATGCCCAGGAGTGGTATTGCTGGATCCTCTGGTAGTACTATGTACAATTTACTGAGGACACAACATACTGATTTCTAGAGTGATTGTACCAATTTGTAATCCCACCAAAAAATGGAAGAGTGTTCCTCTTTCTCTACATACTTGGCAGTATCTGCTGTCACCTGAGTTTTTGATCTTAGCCATTCTAACTGGTTTGAGGTGTAATCTCAGGGTTGGTTTTATTTGCATTTCCCTGATGACTAAGGATGTTGAAAAAAAAAATTAAGTGCTTCTCAGGCATTCAGTATTCCTCAGTTGAGAATACTTTGTTTAGCTCTGTACCACATTTTTAAAATATGGTTACTTGTTTCTCAGGAGTCTAACTTCTTGAGTTCTTTGCATATATTGAATATTAGCCTTCTATCAGATTTAGAATTGGTAAAGAACTTTTTCCAATCTGTTGGTTGCCTTTTTGTCTTATTGAGAGTGTCCTTCACCTTACAGAAGCTTTGCAATTTTATGAGGTTCCATNTGTCGATTCTTGATCTTACAACACAAGCCATTGCTGTTCTATTCAGGAATCTTTCCCATGTACCCATACCTTCAAGGCTCTTCTCCACTTTATCCTCTATCCCCACTTTATCCTCTATAAGATTCAGTGTCTCTGGTTTTAGTGGAGGTCCTTGATCAACCTGGACTTGAGCTTTGTACAAGGAGATACGAATGGATCAATTTGCCTTTTTTTGCACTATTTGTTGAAAATGCTGTCTCCTCTCACACACACTGGATGCTTTTTAGTTCCTTTGTCAAATATCAAGGGACCATAGGAGTGTGGGTCCATTT
Organism: Mus pahari; assembly: GCF_900095145.1. NCBI lineage: Eukaryota > Metazoa > Chordata > Mammalia > Rodentia > Muridae > Mus > Mus pahari. Next base: position 56,769,878 of record NC_034596.1, read on the forward strand.
CTGGGTCTTCAATTCTATTCCAATGATCTACCTGTCTGTCTCTGTACCAGTACCATGCAGTTTTTATCACAATTGCTCTGTAGTACAGCTTGAGGTCAAGTTGGTGATTCCACCAGAGGTTCTTTTATTGTTGAGAATAAAACAATAAAAGAACATAGGTTTTTGCTATCCTAGGTTTTTTGTTATTCCAGATGAATTTGCAAATTGTTTTTTCTAACTATGTGAAGAATTGAGTTGGAATTTTGATGGGAACTGCATTGAATCTGTAGATTGCTTTTAGCAAGATAGCCATTTTTACTATNNTAANCCTGCCAATCCATGAGCAAGGGAGATCTTTCCATCTTCTGAGATCTTCTTTGATTTCTTTCTTCAGAGACTTGAAGTTGTTATCATACAGGTCTTTCATTTCCTTAGATTCACACCAAGGTATTTTATATTATTTGTGACTGTTGTGAAGGGTGTTGTTTCACTAATTTCTTTCTCAGCCTGTTTATCCTTTGTAGACAAAGCCCAGAAATCAGATCTTTATGCTGTATTTTGGTAAGAGAACCAGCAATGTGAGAACACTGTGGCAGATACACAGATCAGTTTGACATTTCATCTTAGGTCAGTAGTAGCTATTTCATGGTTCAGTCGAGCTTCCTTGGTTAAGTGGTTGTTCTTATCTCTGAGACTAGTATGGGAGTGTATTCTGTTCACTGTAGTGTGTCTGGGTGAGTTCACAAACACCAAATTCAATGAGTCTTGCATTCTTTTGGGACAGTACTTTGAATGATATCTAGTTTGAAGATTCATCCAGAGTAAATTAACCATTATCAGTGTGTCCATGTGTATTCCTTCCTTCAGAAATACTTACACATGTATTCTTGTAATATAGGATATACACTGCTCCTAGCATAGGCAATTAGGTGTAATATCAGTATCTACTAGGTGCTTCTCAGAAATTTAAATTCTGAAGCCATGTCAAAACTTATTCAGTCAGAAGCTCTAGGCGTGGGCCAAATTCCTGTTTTAACTAGCACCTAACCTAGATCAATCTGATGTTAGCTAAAATTTGAGAGGTGATTATATTGACTTTCTCTTCTAATCACATAAGAAATCTTGTGCAGAGGGAAGTGTTGGGGCCTCACAGCTCTCAGTTGCCACTGGACCACCTGCGGTGGTGGTCTTTAGATCTGCCAAGCTTGCCTTACTGTTCATACTAATCCTAATAGCTGTCTTTCAAAGCCCAGATCCACTGGTGGAAATCTTCAGATATGCCAGAGCTGCTCTACTGTAGCTGAGTCTCCATCACCTGCTGAGAAGGCCGTTTGATGTCCCAGAAGACAACATCCTTTGGACCCACCTACAGATATTCACCTATGCCTTGAACCTTGGACCTGCCTACAGACATTCACCTGTGCCTTCAAAGACTGGGGATGGGGACCGGAGTTTTTCCCACGCTATATAAACTGAGCTCCTACATTAAACTTTGAGCCTCGATCAGAATATTTTGTCCTGGCTTCCAAATTTCTCTCGCACATTCCATTTCAGTCCAGCCCGCCTCTCAGGATGAACCCAGACCGAATTAAAGTGAGTTTTACTGCAGGCAGAAACTCTCAGGGAAGAGGGCTTTCAAATCACACTGATATGTAAAGTCCCACTCAACTGTCATCAGAATCTCAGGGCCTGGCCCTTGGTCTTAATGACTTTTTAAAATGTCTTTAATTAGTTAAATGTGGAGACAGGTCAGAGATTCTTTGTCCTGTGTGTGTGGGCAAAAGCAAAGATAACATTAAAACTTTCTTCTCTCTTCCATTTATCCTTAAAACTGTTACTTTCTTTTGGAGAATGGTTCTGAAGCATCAATTGAAATTGAAAATTCATGCAATATAGAACATAGCAATTCTGTTGTGAAGGATACACTGTATCAAATGTATTAGTGTACACAGCATAGTCTATATAAGATTATTTCCCCAAGATTTAAAATAGGAACCGATCTAAATATGATAGAGTCTACAGCCTAGGGACAGATAAATTGTATAGTATTCATAAGATGCTGCACAGCCCTGTAGTTGAAATAGACTATATAAGTTATCTCAGGATAAATCTAAAAAATATAATGACAAGTGAACACAGCAACCTGGAAAATACTACATACAATTTTAGTAAATCTCCAAAAGCACACTGGAATAATGTTGTATCTTGTTATCAGTACAACACATTGTGTAGTAAAATTTAACACAAGTATGTGGATGATTTGTACAGCTTCAATAAAGCACCACTCCTGTGGGAAGTAGCAAGGGATACAATTCTATGAATTTTAGAAATGTCTTTAATGTTTTATTTCTCTAAGGCATAAATAAAGCACATATAACAAAATATTACATTTTAAAATGTGTCTGGGGATTGCTGCTTGGAGTCTAGAATTATTCTCCTCATCCATTCTCTTGGCAAACTTCTAACCTGTACTCACTCCATTTAAACCAGTCTGCTGTCAATTCTTCATTGGCTACAGAATACATATTTAATAACATGTTTTGGAAAAAAAATATGATATGTTCACAAGTGTCTCTACCCCATATAGAATATTGGAGACAGAACAAATTAATGATTCCACAAAAGTCCAGTTTGCTATACCATGAGTTTAGTGGACTTTCTAGCAGAGCATTGGGGAGGGTTTATTTATAGGAGTGTGATGACCCATAAAGTTTCCCTCTATTGTAGATGATGACCTCATGGTAGTTGCATTATAAAGTTTCCCTTTCAGTCAACTTTCAACTTCCCACATACTCCCAGAGCACCTGAAGAGGAGGAAGGAGAGTTAGTGAAAACTGGAATCCTAGGCAAGCTTCCTGTGTCTCCTTGTCTCTTTTTCTAGGAAATGTTAACAGTTTCATAAACATCACCACAGACCTAGCTTTTACTGTGCTGGTCTGGTCAATTAGTTACCATGGCAACCAGGCCAAGGTAATCTATTCCAAAATGGCTAAGGGAGGATTATATTATACATGAATAAAAAGCCATACAGCAACAACTTAATACCCAGGGAAACAAAATATAACAAAAACTAGAAGCTAAATGTTAGCGATTATTATTTCTGGACTCTAATATTAGATGAAAAATAAAGCCAGAGCCTTTATGCAATAGGTCTTCCTGGGTAACAGTGCTATTCTTCTTCTCTGTCAGTTGAGATTCTTCCTCGGAAAGTCTCCATCCCTCCAACACATGTTGAGAATAGGCTAAGCCCTGATCTAAGATATTCCATAGCGTGTAAAACAGTGTACTTTCAGGTTGTGTGTTGCTTCCAGAAAATCCATTTTACAAGGAAATTTTGAATCCAGTTTGAGAGAGAAAGATACTTGTACTCCTGAGCAGAAAAGTGAATACGCCCATTTATCAGTACCAACCATGCATCTATACACATTCCATTTACAAGAACAAGTCAAAAGTAACTTTCATATGTGTGGTGTTTTAGGTTGAGAATGGAGTAGATCAGGAAGACTTGATCACCCGTGGTTACAGCTACTCTGAATTTTACTGTACCAGCATCCTTGGACGATTGAAGATACAGTAACTCATTGAAGATACAGTAATGATATCCTTTACATTCATGAGTAAAGCTCTCACTAATGAGCATTAGATATATAATTATTTGCACATTTATTAAAGTATTTTGTATGCTTGGTAATACTCAAATTTTTACTAAGAAAAATAATCACTTCTTAAGAGACAACAGAGTCTAATTACTTTATTCTGACCAATATAACTTTCTATTTTTTGTTTTACTATAATAGCTGTGTACCTTGCAACATTAATAAGAGATAAATTCCACAAATATAAGATACATGTTATACGGTCAGAGATATATTTGCTTAATTTTTTTTGGAAATGTGTTATATCTATGTGTTTACCAGTTACTAAGCTAGTAACTGATATTTTTTGTTATGTCATTGTTATGCCATTTGAAGTATGAAAATGTGGTACATAGAAAAAATGAAACCAATTTATTGTATATTCAAGTATGTCTCTCATCCTCTCTCTCATTGTCCTTGCTCATCTATAATAATCTGTATTCAAAAGAAGCAATTTCATAGAAAAGATTGGAATAATTGTCTTTTCTGAAGTACCTTTTAAGAAAAGTTTTGTAAAAACTTCCTAGGGAAAACTTGTAGCAATTTTCTGAGGTGACTTTAAAGGAAGAGGGTTATAGTTTAGAAAAATGACCCATTTAAATGGTGCTAACAACAACAACAAAAAACTTCAGATGGAAGACTTTTTTTTTTTTAAGGTTTATTTATTTATTTATTTATTTATTTATTTATTTATTTATTTATGTAAGTACACCATAGCTGTCTTCAGACAGTCCAGGAGGGGGAGTCAGATCTTGTTACAGGTGGTTGTGAGCCACCATGTGGTTGCTGGGATTTGAACTCAGGACCTTTGGAAGAGCAGTAGGGTGCCCTTACCCACTGAGCCATCTCACCAGCCCCGAGATGGAAGACTTTTAATCCAAGAGAAAGCCTGCATCCAGCTTGACTTTGAGTGTGCAGGGACCAGAGAAAGAGTCTTTGACCAATCATCTCTCTATATGAATAACTCAAATGTATAAAACCTGTAGTTAAATTGAATTGTTTATAATAATGAGGACATAAGAGTGTGCAATAAAGTCTGTTTGCTAGGGTACTTTGTAATGTCCAGGCACCATCACATCTCTTCAAGTGCAGTAGCCAACATTTTTAGTCCTTTATTGTCTAATCTGTCATTTATGACTAATTTCATTTCTTCCACCAAAAATAGCAGTGCTATTTTTTTCTGTGTCACTGTGGCTCTTGGGGACACCTTTAGCTTAAACAATATAGATCATCTTGCCTCTGCAGTTCTTTCTCGTTTATGTAGTGTAGCTTCCACCATTAGTCATGATTCTGCATCATCCATCATTAGTGTGGCTTCCAGTGATTTGCTTCACTGCTGTTATGCTGCCGAGTTGATATTGAGTATACATGCAAGCCTTGGCCAGACAGTGAGCAAAGATATGGATGGTTATCTGTTTTCTGGTCATATTCTGCCTCCTACTCATTATTTTGTAGTGTCAACATAGACTGTTATCTTTCTGGACTCTAGTAAAAATTTGACAATACAAGCTCTGTCAAAGCATATGATCTCTCTGTTTTTTCTATACTGACACCCGTGTGGAACAGAAAGGAGACTATGGGCCTAGTGAAAACGAGGCCATGTGTTTAGTGCAGTTCATCACTAACAAAGAACATAAGGAAAGAGTGGAAAGGTAGACATAGGGGAAATAACTCTGCTATAATTCCTGTAAGGTCTCAGTGCTACAGACTGTAAGTGGTACCAGGTTCCATGTGGGAAACTAGAAGGAATTAGTTTATCCACTGGCTTTCCTACATAATTAAGACCCAAGGTATATTGTGAGATGGTAATGTCCTCTAAAGTAGCAGTATAAACTTATCCTTTGTCCAAGATGAAAATCACTATGGTTAGCAAGCTGGTGTCATTTTACAAACAAAAGTCATATGATCTATTCAATAAATGCTACAATTTCTACCAATTTTTTTTTAAAAAAATTAGAAACAGAGCTCTTGGGTTGGCTACAAAATCATGAATTCCAAAGCTCCATGGGGTACCTGGTTGAGTCACTATGGTTAAGAAAGTAGGGATGGCATATAGGTCTCAGGGGATGAGCTCAAATACAACTTCCTGAAGAGAAGTCTATTCTCTACCTTTGTGTGTCCTCCTGGGCCAGCATTTTTTGCTCCTGATGAAATCCTCTGACCAGAAAAAAATGGCAGTGTTTAAATAAAAGTCCGGGAGTTGTGGCAAAGGAGGCATCTTGAGGCAAAGGCCCCATTTGCTCAGCCCAATGGCAGTATTTAGTCTTGAAATATATCATATAGATGCTACTGAAGATTTTGAAGGGACATAATATAGAGGAAAGAGGAGCAATTTATAGTTATTATATGAGGTGAAAATGTGGGGCAGTCTGCATTAGCTCAGAGAAAAGGAATTGTGCAGGAAAAACAAACATCAGATAATTATAATGTTTAATTAACGGGATGGATTATTGCTAGATCAATGCATAAAAAAATCAGATTGGATTTTTTGTCATTAAGCTGTTTCTAAGAAGCTTCCAGACAACACTGACTTTGTCAACTGCAGACTTAAATTTTTAGCATCCATGTGCTATACTGAGTTTCTAACTTTTTATTGATTAGCTTTCGACTTCCTCTCTGAGAAACAATCCAAGAGGAAGCAACAGTATATTTCTTTTGAATTATTAGTACCTTCTAATTTCTCGGTTACAATATTCTTTGTTTGGTTGGTTTGGAGTGGTTTTTGTGACAGTTTGATTTTGTAGATGAGGCTGGCCTTAGTTTGATTTTGTAGAACCCTGGCCTCAAACTCCCAAAGTCCCCGCCTCTCCCTCTCTCTTCAGTTCGTATTACAGACATGGGCTGCTATGATCAGGTTTTTACTTTCTTTTTAAAATCAAAACATTCACAGCTGTGAGAGGAGGGTTCTATCTGACATTTTGGAATGTTGGATTCTCAGGGAACCACCAAATTAACTAGAGCTATTTATGAAGGCAGCTGCTGAGAAATGTACTGTTCACTGCTGAGTCATTTCCCTCCTAATCTTATTCTCTAGCAAATATTAGCCTATTAGAAAATAGAATGTGGTTCTCTTATTTCAAAATAGGCATCAAGTTGGCACACTCCTTTAATACGGCTACATCAAGTGCTGACTCAGAAAAGAGACCCAACAGGGACATGAAACAGAACCTCAAGACTGTCCCAGATTCAAACTTTACAGAATGTAGGCAATTGGGGAAGTAGCTGAGTGCTCTGACACTTGCTTAGAATGCAGAGGCACTGGAACAAGTAAGAATGAAGAAAGAAAATGGAGGGAACGTGGGGAAAGGAGACAGAGGTAACGGAAATCAACAGGAATGATCAAAAGAGTTTGATGAAAATGAACACAGAATTTAGAGAACTCATATATATGTACACACAAAAGAAAAATAAGCCTATGACTGTTTTGTTGTATCCCATTTGTGAAAAGAAATGACCCCTCTAACACTGCATCATGAATTTTCTATGACTGGATGAATCCTCTTTGGTTAGAGGATCCTTTCGCTGTAACTTATCAAAGAGGCCATCAAGCTCTCCAGCTCCCTGTTCAGCTTCTGAGGAAGCAAAGAATTATATTTGATACAGAAGTTTCTGTCACTCAATCCTTAGGTCCATTGTAGTTTACTAGGATTAAAGCTCAAATAAAATTAAAGCACCGTTTTTTTTCCAAATATTTTCTAAGATAGCTGAATTCTAAAACCTAAGTGAAATTTCATACAAGAAACATTTACTAGAAGGAGGGCAATACTAAACAAAACTCCTTTTTTTTTTTTTTTTTTGTCCAAAGAAATAACATGACAGAATGAAATCAGTTTCAGAAGGTATTGAGAAAAATGTAATTCCATCTAATAAATGTGGGTGAAGAAAAGATAATTCACACAATGCAATTTTTGCCTTGGTAGTGATGTGCTTAGACTCAGATTAATGTAATAGCACCGGATGGATAAGACAGAACTGATTTAAATGAGGTTTTACTTTCCCTGACTGATTTACTCATGGGATTAACAGCCCTAGTCACATTTCCTTTATTTTAAAGTAAGTTTTTAGTAACAGGAAAGAGACCCGGGTCTACGAAAATAAAATCTTTTATCCATGTTTTAGCACTTCGAGTAGCAGTTCTTGAGCTGTGATTTTTGATCCCTTTGAGCAGAGGGGAAGAAAACACAGATATTTATTATGATTTGTAACAGAAGCAACATCACAGTTATTTAGCAAGAAAAAAATATTTTAAGGTTGAAAATTTCCAAAACATGTAGAATGGTATTAAAGGGTCTCATATTAGAAAGCTTGAGAACCACTAACTTAGAGGAATATTTTATTCTTTAATAGGTATTTTGAATGAGTTTTTATTTTGAAATGTGTTCTTGTGGTGATGGTGGTTGTGATGAGAGGCAGTGTCTCACTGGGTCGTTAGCGTGGTCTTGAACTATCTGCCTTAGCTTCCTGAGTAATATGGTTACAGTCAGGAATCATTGTAGCCGGTTTTGAAATAAATTTTTCTTTTTAAGAAAAAAGTTTTTAAAAAGACAACACAGAGATGTTTTTTACTCCATTGCTAACATCAACATTCAAAATGTATACACAACATCACACATTCCTAAATACATTTGAGAAACTAAGAAACTAACTTTCCACCCTCACTTTTGTCTAAGCTGCAAACTTACTTTCAGTTTCACAGATACCTTAGTCACTGTCCTTCCATTCTAGAAGCTAATACCACGAGCTACATGGACATTCGCCATCACACCAACCTAGTCAGTGGCAGTCTCTCAGTCTTTTCTTGTTATGTACACCTTTAGATTTTTGAGGAGAAATGACAAGTGCCTACAACATGCCTGTTTTTCTGTTACATTGAATTTATGGGCTCATAGGAAAAGAACTAAGGCCCAGCCCCTGCTTCCCACACAGTACCAGAGGACAACTGATGTCCAGGACAACACTGAGAATAAGTTTTATCATTTGTTGAAGGAGTGGCTTGATACTGTCATTGGAAGTGAGTTACCAGGTCACACGTGTCTTCAACTGCGTACATATATTTGCATATGTGTATATGTGTGTATGTGTGTATATAGCTATGTGTGTATACGTGTATATATATATGTGTGTGTGTGTGTGTGTGTGTGAGAGAGAGAGAGAGAGAGAGAGATAGTGTATGTGGTATGTGTATATATGTATGTATATATATATATGTGTGTGTGTATGTGTGTGTATGTTTGTATGTGTGTATGTGTACATATGTATATATATTTATATGTGTGTAAGTATGTGTGTATATGTGTGTGAGTGTATGTGTGTATATGTATGTATATGTGTGTAAGTGTGTGTATGTGTATGTGTCTGGGTATGATAGTCTGATCATGTGGGAGATAATGAACATATCAAAGGGGATTATAGATGAGAAAAAAATTCATAGGTGCCCACTTTGCTATTCAGTCATTTAGTAACATTAGAATGGATTTGGATATTCATCTGGGCTATGATTAAGTGCTCTGCTATTTCTTCAGTTGCTCTAACTGTTCCAGCATTGGTCATGAAGAGTCTTTATGGTTGTATCCTTTATCACTGTTCATTTCCCCAGCCCTTAATATTCAGGGCATGTTTATCCTCCCTGGTATTCCACATCTCCCATGATCATTTTGAATTTCCCATGCCCCAGGGCAGGAATAGACTAGTTCTTCACTGAACTCTGCTTCTATTGGTTAAAAGTTTTTATTTAAAGGCTGACCTATGGGCCCTGGGTGTGCTTTCTGCTCAAATATCTGTTTCTACATTGTCCTTGAACACCGAGGTTGCCAATATGAGTAGTAATATTAGTAATGCATGTATATTTACTCTTGTATCTGTCTGTCTATACTGTAGACTGAAAATTACTTCATCCTGCAACCCTTGACTACTTCAGCACTGTGAGATTAATTCTAACTTTCCTTTCCTTCCTTTCTTTCTTTTCCCAGGCTCTCTTTCACACTCTTCCACAGTTTCCTTCTCCATTAGAAAAACACAAATAAATAAATAAATAAAAACAATATAGATACTATTTTGAATTTTTCTTCATATTTCTTCTTGTATTCAAATTTATTTTACCAACTGTCTGTGTAATACTTATCTCTTAAAATGTAAGATGGCTTAACAATATAAGACACATGTATCCCTTGGGTCACTCATATCATGTTCACATGTAGCTTGTTAATTCTGACTATTTTGTAATTAATATCCTTACCAGATATGCTTTGCATGCTAGGGAAACACAAAGGAAAGGCTGGGTATGGTGATGACTGAATACTCGAACCTGATAACATTATTCTCCCATGGCCTCTGGTTATATAACTCTATAGAGCACTGTTGCCCAAGCAGAGTGGCTCACAAAGAATTGCTTGGGCCTTTTGAAAATGGTTGGGTCTCTGTTCAAGTGATGCAGATTTGATTTGCATGGGGTTCTGGATGGACAATGGGACTTCTAAAGGCTGTACAGGTAAATCTGATGTGAAGCCAAGATTGATCCATGTTCAAGATTTCTCCTCTGTAAACTGAGTCTCATTGAATCTTGGAGCTGCCTTGTTTCCTGAATGTATATAATCCAACCTGGATAAATGGAAACACACAATATTTGACTTTGAACAATGGGTAACTTTGTAAGTTAGTAAAACATGGTAGATGTGATGAGGGAAGAAGCCAATACCACTGCAACAGAAAACATAATTAAAATCTTTTAAATTACATTTGTGCGCATGAATGCCCCGGTTCATATACACATGTGGATATCTCGGAGCCATAGAACTAATTTAGGTGCCAGGAGATATCCACATTGCTTTCTCTGAAACTGGGTCTCTCATTGTCCTTGATCTTCTCCCACATAACCAGTAAGCTCTAGGAATTCTCCTGCCTCTGCATTGTCAATGCTGAGATTATAAGCCCATGCACCATGTCAGGCTATTGCACAGGGTTCTTATGGGGATATCATTCCACTTTTTATAATCTATAAATATTTAAGTGCTTAAATATAATGGAAGAGAAACTATATCAATATCTTTCATATCTTTTTATTTTTATTATTTAGGGCACATCCCTACCCTGATATTTAGACATTTTTATAGATTATTTTGCAAGTCTAAGACATACCTCCACAATTCACTTTGGATTAAATGATTCATTCTAACTTTAATCAGTGGCTTACAGCAGGAAATACAAAGTTCTTTGTGTTCACCATTTATTCAGTTTAATAAACTCACTACAGATGTGGGTGATGTTCTGGGTGTCTTAAATATCCATCTGGAACCAACGGGAAATCAGAGTATTTCAATGGTGTATATTAAAATTAAGAATTTCCTAGAAGAGAATGGGGTTCTTTTAGAAAATATAGGAAATATAATGGACACTAGAGTAAGCTTTCTCTATGATGTTTGTTTTTTATGAGGTCCATGCACTGTACTCAAAAAAACTTACATTAAATTTTTTGGTCAACATTCATTGTAATCATTATTCTAGTTGCTAACTGTACCTGAAAATAAAAATTTAGGATAACAGTTATTCTCTGACTATGTTCTAAAGTTCAAAGACATATTATTTTGCACTATTATTTTTACTAAGGAGAAATTAATATATACTGATAGTGTAATGGTTTGAATATGCTTGGCCCAGGAGGTGACACTATTATGAGGTGTCACGTTGTTGGAGGAAATGTGTCACTGTGTGGGTGAACCTTGAGACACTGCTCTTAGCAGCCTGGAAGCAAGGGTTCTCCTGTTTACTTTCAGGAAAATTTATAGAAGTCTCATCTCCTCAAGCAACATGCTTGCCTGGATTCTGCCTTGCTTCCTTCCTTGATGATAATGGACTGAACCTCAGAAACAGTAAGCTAGTCCTTTATAATAGTTGCCTTGGTGATAATGTCTCTTCACAGCAATAAATCCCAAACTAAGATATATCGCTTTAATGATCTCAGTCACAGAAATGATTGCTGTATTCTGGAGTGCTCTATTAATTTTCTATGGGCGTGTGGAATAGATTAAGTTGTAACACTAATAACACCTCCACACAAGCTTTTATGCCACTCAGTCGCCTCAGTATGATCGGCTGGCTTCTGAGAGGGAGTGTCGTATGATGACCAATCTGGTTGGTAAAATAGTTGGGATCTAGAACTGCCTAGGCAAAAAGTATTGGGCTCTCTCTGTAGGATACTTTCATAGGTTTAACTGAAGTGGGAATGCCCATCTGGAATGGTGCAGGCATTATTCCATGGGCTGGAGTCCTAGACCAAATGTAAAAGAGTAAGGTGAACTGAACACCAACATTCAACCCTCCGTTCCCTGACTGCTGATTCAGTGTGACAAGCCATTCATATTCTTGCTGCTCCGACTTCCTACTCAACCAGACCATACTCTCAAACTGGAGGTAAAATAAACCTGTTCTTTCTTGTGTGGGTTTTACTCTGACATTTTTAGCTCGGCAGCGATCACAGAAACAAAGATTTGTCTGTGAGTGAAACTGTTCCAGACTTCAGGCAGATAATAAAAGGCTTGCAATAATATGCCCCAGAATTCCAAAAATGTCCCCTTTACTATTTTCATCAAGCTAGCCTGGATAACATGTGGGAACTAGTATGCCCACTGATAATGTAAGGAGTAGTATGTGGGGCTGAAGAAAATACACTGAAGATGGTTATCACTTAAAATTATCACCTCCAGAAGCTTTATTTGACTCAATTCTGGAAAACAAACAATCAAACAACAACAAAGACAGCTTTGTCTTTAAACTTGTCCTCTAATTTGATAACCACACTGGAATGTTTTGAGGCAAAATTGACACTAAATATGAAATCACAGACACTTCTCAGGAAGGAACTGGTAGATAGGCATGTGGGCATGTGCAAGCATGTGTGTGTTTCGTAATTTATCATTATTAGCTCTTACTCATCTTTCAATGATCTTCTTTGTGATGCTGGGCTGGTTGTTATTCTGAAAGTTTTCCTTTGAATTCTGGACTTCTACTATACTGTCTTTAGGCAGGGACTAGAAGAAGGCCAGCATCAATGACAACAGAAGGGTGTGAACCTTTTTTTGATGGTTCCAGTGCTACAGCTTTTGCCCAAATGAATAGGTCTGTGTTTAGTTTACACTCACAATTCAGCCAAAGATAAGCTTGAACTTCTTATCTTCTTGCCTTTACCTACAAAATCCTGGGACTATAGGAGTGCTCCATCTCGCCCATTCTATGAAGAACTGAGGATGGACCCAGGGCTGAATGCATGTAAAGCAAGCAGTTTATCAACTGAGCTACATTCCAGCTCAAATAAATAACCTTTATTTTCTTTACAGTTTCTGTCATGGTTAGTCTTCATCGCCATCTTGAAGGGATATAAAATTAGCATAGAAACCATCCTTTAGATATAACTATGAAGGTATTTATTTAACATGACAAGAAGATGTTCCCTGAATGTGCATAATGCCATCCTCTGGGCTGGGGCAGTAGACTGAATAAAATGAGCAAGTGAGCTGAGATCCCACGTACACTTTTCTCCACCTCATGATTGTGGGTCTAATATGATGAGCTGCCACTCGGTCCTGACACCAGTCTTCCCTGACATGTTGAATGGTTTCTCAAATTAAGGTAAAATAAATGGCTTCCTTCTTCAATTGCTTTCAATTGCAGGTGTTTTGCCATAACAACAAGAAATGACACTAATACAAGAACTGATAAATATTGAAGAAAATACCTTAATTATTGTCTTTTTTTTAAAGATTTATTTATTTATTATATGTAAGTACACTGTAGCTGTCCTCAGACACTCCAGAAGAGGGCATCAGATCTTGTTATGGATGGTTGTGAGCCACCATGTGGTTGCTGGGATTTGAACTCGGGACCTTTGGAAGAGCAGTCGGGTGCTCTTACCCACTGAGCCATCTCACCAGCCCCCCTTAATTATTGTCTTGACTTAATTTATTTATGCATGCTTCTTTTTTCTGTTTTATTGGATATTTTCTTTATTTACATTTCAAATGTTATCCCCTTTCCTGGTTTCCCTCTGAAAAACACTCTCCCCTTATCTCCTCCCACCTCCCCCTGCTCACTAACCCATCCACTCATGCTTCCTGACCCTGGCATTCCCCCACACTGGGGCATAGAGGCTCCATAGGACAAAGGGCCTCTCCTCTCACTGATGAGCAACTAGGCCATCCTCTGCTCCATATGCAGCTGGAGCCATGAGTCCCACCATGTGCACTCTTTGGTTAGTGGTTTAGTCCCTGGGAGCTCTGGGGGTACTGGCTAGTTAATATTGTTGTTCCCCCTATGGGGCTGCAAACCCCTTCAGCTCCTCGGGTCCTTTCTCTAGCTCCTTAATTGGGGATCCTATGGTCAGTCCAATGGATGACTGTGAGCAACCACCTCTGTATTTGTGAGGCACTGGCACAGCCTCCCTGGAGGCAGCTATATCAGGCTCCTGTCAGCAAGTACCTGTTGGCATCCAGAACAGTGTCTGGGTTTGGTGATTGTAAATGGGATGGATCCTCAGGTGAGTCAGTCTCTAGATGGTCATTTCTTCAGTCCCTACTCCACTCTTTCTCTCTGTACCTCCTTCATGGGTGTTTTATTCCCCCATTCTAAGATGGATAGAAGTATCCACACTGTTCTTTCTTTTTCTTGAGATTCAGGTGGTTTGTGAATTATATCTTGGCTATTCTGAGCTTCTGGGCTAAGATCCACTTATAAGTGAGTGCATATCATGTGTGTTCTTTTGTTATTGGGTTAACTCACTAAGAATGATATCCTCCAGATCCATACATTTGTCTAGAAATTTCATGAATTCATTGTTTTTGACAGTTGAGTAGTACTCCATTGTGTAAATTTACCACATTTTCTATATCCATTCCTCTGTTGAGGGACACCAGGGTTCTTTCCAGCTTCTGGCTATTATAAATAAGGCTGCTATGAACATAGTGGAGCATGTGTCCTTATTACATGTTATGTTATTTTCTGGGTATATGCCCAGGAGTGGTATTGCTGGGTCCTCATGTAATACTATGTCCAATTTTCTGAGAAACCAGCAAACTGATTTCCAGTGAGGTTGTACCAGCTTGCAATCCCATCAGCAATGGAGGAGTGTTCCTCTTTCTCCACATCCTTGACAGCATCTTCTGTCACCTGTGATTTTTATCTTAGCCATCCAGACTGGTGTAAGGTGGAATCTCAGGGTTGTTTTTATTTGTTTTCCCTGATTACTAAGGATCTTGAACATTCTTTTAGGAGCTTTTCAGCCATTCATTATTCCTCAGTTGAGAATTATTTGTTTAGCTCTATACCCCAGTTTTAATAGGGTAATTTGTTTCTCTGGTGTCTAACATCTTGAGTTCTTTGTATATATTGGATATTAGCCCTCTACTGGATGTCAGATTGGTGAAGATCTTTTCCCAATCTGTTGGTGGCCTTTTTTCTTATTGACTGTGCCTTTTGCCTTACAGAAACTTTGCAATTTTATGGGGTCCCATTTGTAGATTCTTGATCTTACAGCACAAGCCATTGCTGTTCTGTTCAGGAATTTTCTCCCTGTGCCCATACGTTTGAGGCTCTTCCCCACTTTCTCTTCTATAAGTTTCAGTGTCTCTGGTTTCATGTGAAGGTTCTTGATTCATTTAGACTTGAGCTTTAGACAAGAAGATAAGAATGGGTCCATTTGCCTTCTTCTATATGCTAACTACTAGTTGAACCAGCACCATTTGTTGAAAATGCTGTCTATTTTTTTTTCTATTTTTTTCCACTGAATGTTTTTAGCTCATTTGTCAAAGTTGAAGTGACCATAGGTGTGTGGGTTTATTTCTGAGCCTTCAATTCTGTTCCATCAATCTACCTGCCTGTCACTGTACCAATACCATGCAGTTTTTATCACAATTGCTCTGTAGTACAGCTTGAGGTCAGGGATGGTGATTCCCTCAGAAGTACTTTTATTATTGAGAATAGTTTTCACTATCCTGTGTTTTGTGTTATTCCAGGTAAATTTGGAAATTGCTCTTTATAAATCTATGATGAATTGAGTTGAAATTTTGCTAGGAATTTCATTGAATAGGTAGATAGCTTTTTGGCAAGATGACGACTTTTACTATATTAATCCTGCCAATACATGAGCATGGGAGATCATTTCATTTTCTGAGATCTTCTTTGATTTCTTCCTTCAGAGACTTGAAGTGCTTATCATGCAGATCTTTCACTTGTTTGTCAGATTCACAAATATATTTTATATTATTAGTGACTACTGTGAAGGGTGTTGTTTCCGTAATTTCTTTCTCAGCCTGTGTATCCTTTGTGTAGAGGAATGCCACTGATTTGTTTGAATTAATTTTATATCCAGCCACTTTGCTGAAGTTGTGTATAAAGTTTAGGATTTCTCTGGTGGAATTTTTGAGGTCACTTAAGTATACTATCATATCATCTGCAAATAGTGACATTTTGACTTCTTCCTTTCCAATTTGTATTCCTTTGATCTCCTTTTGTTGTCTAATTGCTCTGGCTAGGACTTCAAGTACTATATTGATTAGGTAGGGGGAGAGTAGGCAGCCTTGTCTAGTCCCTGATTTTAGTGGGATTGCTTCAAGTTTCTATTTAGTTTATTGTTGGCTACGGTTTGCTCTATATTGCTTTTACTATGCTTAGGTATGGGCCTTGAATTCCTGATTTCAAAGACGTTTATCATGAAGGGGTTGATCAACTTTGTCAAATGCTTTCTCAGCATCTAATGAGATGATCATGTGTTTTTGTCTTTGAGTTTGTTTATATAGTGGATTACATTGGTGGATTTCCACATATTAAACCATTCCTGCATCCCTGGTATGAAGACTACTTATTGATGATGGATGATCCTTTTAATGTGTTCTTGGATTCCGATTGCAAGAAGGTTTTTTGTTTGTTTGTTTGTTTGTTTGTTTGTTTTTTGTTTTTTTGTTTTTTTGTTTTTCGAGACAGGGTTTCTCTCTATAGCCCTGGCTGTCCTGAAACTCACTTTGTAGACCAGGCTGGCCTCGAANTCAGAAATCAGCCTGCCTCTGCCTCCCAAATGCTGGGATTAAAGGCATCTGCCACCACTGCCTGGCCCAATTGTAAGAAATTTATTGAGTATTTTTGCATCGATATTCATAAGGGAAAATAGTCTGAAGTTCTTTTTCTTTGTTTGGTCTTTGTGTGGTTTAGGTATCAGAGTAACTGTGGCTTCATAGAATGAATCGGGTAGATTACCTTCTGTTTCTATTTTGTGGAATAGTTTGAGGAGTATTAGCATTAGGTCTTCTTTGGAGGTTTGATAGAACTCCGCACTAAACCCTTCAGGTCCTAGGCATTTTTTGGTTGTGAGATTATTAACAACAGTGTCTATTCCTTTAGGGGATATGGGACTGTTTAGGTCATTAATCTGATCCTGATTTTACTTTGGTACCGTCTAGAAATTTGTCCATTTCATCCAAGTTTTCCATTTGTGTTGAGTATAGTTTTTGTAGTAGGAACTGATTTTTTTTTTTTTTTTTTTTTTGGATTTCCTCAGTTTCTGTTGTTATGTCTCCCTTTTCATTTCTGATTTTGTCCATTAGGATGCGATCTCTGTGCCCTCTAGTTAGTCTGGCTAACAGTTTGTCTATTTTGTTGATTTTTTTTTTTTTTTTTCAAATAACAAGCTCCCGGTTTGGTTGATCCCTTGTATACTTCTTTTTTGTTCCACTTGGTTGATTTCAGCCCTGAGTTTGATTATTTCCTGCTGATTACTCCTCTTGCTTGAATTTGCTTCTTTTTGTTCTAGAGATTTCAGGTGTGCTGTCAAGCTGCTAGTGTATGCTCTCTCTAGTTTCTTTTTGGAGGCACTCAGAGCTATGTGCTTTCCTCTTATGCCTGCTTTCATTGTGTCCCATAAGTGTGGGTATGTTGTGGCTTCATTTTCATTAAATTCTAAAAAGTCTTTAATTTCTGGCATTTGTGTTCTCTTTGGCTCTGTATGACATCTGCCCCA
Source organism: Mus pahari (assembly GCF_900095145.1). Classification (NCBI taxonomy): domain Eukaryota; kingdom Metazoa; phylum Chordata; class Mammalia; order Rodentia; family Muridae; genus Mus; species Mus pahari. The sequence continues at coordinate 56,787,488 of NC_034596.1, forward strand.
GACCTTATGGCTTTCATGGTCTCTGGGGAGAAGTCTAGTGTAATTCTGATAGTTCTTCCTTTATATTTTACTTGACCATTTTCCCTTACTGCTTTTAATATTCTTTCTTTGTTTTGTACATTTGGTGTTCTGATTATTATATGAAGTGAAGAATTTCTTTTCTGGTCCAAAGTATTTGGAGTTCTGTAGGCTACGTGTATGTTTATGGGCATCTCTTTCTTTATGTTAGGGAAGTTTTCTTCTATTATTTTGTTGAAGATATTTACTGGCCCTTTAAGTTGGAAATCTTCCTTCTCATCTATCCCTATTATCCTTAAGTTTGGTCTTCTCTTTGTGACCTGGATTTCCTGCATGTTTTGGGTTAGGATCTTTTTTGCATTTTGCATTTTCTTAGATTGTTCTGTCAGTGTTTTCTATGGTATCTTCTGTACCTAAGATCTATGGTATCTTCTGCAATCTTCTATCTCTTGTATTCTGTTGGTAATGCTTGCATCTATGGCTCCTGACTTCTTTCCTAGGTTTTCCATCTCCAGAGTTGTCTCCCTTTGTGATTTCTTTATTTTTTCTACTTCCATTTTTATATTCTTGTTTTGTTCAATTCCTTTACCTATTTGCACTTGTTCTGTAATTCTTTAAGGGATTTTTGTGTTTCCACTTTTACGGTTTCTACCTGTTTCACTGTGTTCTCCTGTATTTCTTTAAGGGAGTTATTTATATCCTGCTTATAGTCCTCCATCACCATCATGAGTATTGACTTTAGATCCATATGTTGCTTTTCTGGTGTGAGATATTGTATCCAAGACTTGCTATTGTGGGAGGGTTGGGTTCTGATGATGCCAAGTAACCTTGGTTTTTGTTGCGTCTGTTCTTATGCTTGCCTCCAGCCATCTGATAATCTCAAGTGCTCCATGCCCTCAATATATCTGATTGGAGCCTGTCCTTCCTGTAATCCCAGTTGAGACATAACTTCTCAGAGTCCAGCTTTCTCTGTGATCATGTGATTCTGGGTTCCTGTGATCCTGAGATTCTGGGTGTGTCAGAGTTCTTGGCAATCAAGCTTCCTCTTAGATCCTGAGATCCTGATGTGACCAAGCTCCTGGGATCCTGGAATACTGGAACCCTAAGATTCTGGGTGTGTTGGAGCACCTTGAAGTGGTGCCTCCTCTGGGGGCCATGGGGCTGTCTGCTGAGTTCTAAACCAAGGCAGACTATTGCTGACTGGAAAGAACCTAAGCCAGTGGTCAGGTAGGGTTCCTGTGTCCCTGCTCCTGCTAGCCCCAGGCACTCCTGGTCTTGTTGGATCAGATGTTGTGTTCCACTCACCAGTGATCCTAAGGTCGTGGGTGTGCTACAGCACCTGGGGAGTGGAGAGTCCTTTCTGCATGCTTCTTTAGTATAGAGAAAACTACTTTCAGAAAAAGCCTGTGTGTGTGTGTGTGTGTGTGTGTGTGTGTGTGTATGTCTGTGTGTCTGTTTAACATGTACACAGAAAGACTGTTCTATTGTCTCTATATAATCATTTGTACTTTTTCCTCACACTTTATGTTTGACAAAGGCTATTTAATATAATGGGAAACAGGTTCTAGGATTATATACCACATGTAAACTTTATCATAGAAAATTAATTACTTAAGCCTCATGTGTTAAAAGCTAGGGAACCATTAGGTCTTATAGATCTAACTATTCCTGTATAGAGGACCACTTGAAGCTAAAATAAAAATGGAACTATTAATGTTGGCAATTAAAAAATATACATGAAGTCAAATGTGCTTCTTAATAACCATCACCATCATCATCATAAATCAGCACCTCCCCATTCTCTCAAATGTTTCCTAGATGCCAGTTTTGCCTCCTGAAAATCCCGTGAATTTTACTGACAGATATTTCCCTCTGTAAAGTTTCACCCTGCTGTAAGCTTTTCTTTCCACTTTGTTTTCTTTGTCCTCCACTCTTTTCAACAACAACAAAGCATGCTCAGCCAGGTGATTCTTTTTGTCACAGAGGCCACTTGGAGGGGCTGCCATTTTTCTTCTTCCGTCTTCATAAGAGCAGGAGCAAGTACTGCAGTGACTCAACAAACGCTCTGATGGTTCCTTTATGAAAAGTCCTGGATTTCTTTCATGTGAGATGTGTTTATTTAAAAGCATTTAAAATTGATATTGTCAGACACCCTGTTGCTAGAGTCTGCCACTTCATTACTCCAGGGCAGCAGGGCCCTCCTAGGTTCCATAGAAGATTACAGCAGCAGGAGGCAGGGGGGCATAATTTGAAAAATAGAATCTAATGATTTTGTTGTTTTCAGTTGGCAGGAGGAGGGCTCCCTACAGATGCACAAGCCTAGATCAGCAAAGGTGTAGGTGATTTGTAACACACCGTCATAAACCTGTGGGAATACAGGGTGGGATTTGAGGGAGATTAAATAAGACACAGGGATAAGAAAAGGTATTTTATAGAGATAAAGGGAGAAAATATATGAAGACAAAAAAGAACTAGTTTGAGAAAGAAGGATATCGCTTCAGAGACTAACATGCTAATTTGATACTGTTTATTACATTTGCTTTTCATTTTATCTGTATTTTTTTTTTTTTGGTTATTAAGATGAACCAATTTTATGTGTGCCTTTGTTGATACCTGTTTGTAACAATTAAAAACATATTATTTAGGCTGAAAAACTATCATTAATCCTAACTTTAGTCATATATGAGATACCTTCTTACTAAAATTTACCATCTTCCTATGCCTTACATGATTAATACCAATTAAAGGCCCACAATACATTTACTAGGAAAACATAGTTGAAAATCTGCATGCAGTAATTTGGGAAACTTTCAGTGTCTTTTTGGCTAGCAAGGTGTTGCAGGATGGACTCCATGCAAAAATTAAGAGGAATAGATGATTGACATAGGAGCTGTAGTTGGAACAATCTCTTCTGAGACTGGTAGTTACCATCATCACTTATAAAGCTATTCAGGAAATATCTCTTCAAGCCTTATTCCCAAGAAACATACCCAACTTGAGCCAAGATTAACAGGATTCCCTATATTTCTGCCAGCTGGGATATCTAAGTAGTTTCATGTCTTAGCTAGGGTTATACTTCTATGAAGAGATGCCATGACCAAGTTAATTCTTACAGGGACATTTAATTGGGCCTGGCTTGCAGGTTCAGAGGTTAAGTCTATTGTCATCAAGGCAGGACCATAATGGCATATAGGCTGTCATGGTACAGGAGAAGCTGAGAGTTCTACATCTTTATCTGAAGGCTGCTAGCAAAATACTGGCTTCCAGGTAGCTAGGATGATGGTCATAAACCCCACAGCTACAGTGACACACCTATACCAACAAGGCAATATCTCATATGCCAATCCCTGGGCTGAACATATACAACCCATCACACTTCAGTACTCAGATTGGCTTACGTTCTTGATCATAAGCTTATCTATTATCTGTAGCTACGAGTCATATATTCAAATCTTAAAACTAAACTCAACCTCAGGGCCCCAGGAACAATCTAGATATAAAGAATTTCTCTTTAACTAAATAATGAGTTAGTTTGGACCATCCATTTAATTTATATCCTGTTCAAATGGCTCCAGAAAAACAAAAATATTCGCCAATTGTTTGCTTCTTTATTTGTTCCTTGATAATTTGATACACACTTATGACACATTTTGGATGCTCTAGTCTACCTCATCAACAATTTCAGTCTATCCCCATCCTAGTCATATTAACCCTAAATTCATGATTTAAAGTTTTGTGACCTCCACTTAGTTTAGGCAGGTCATTTGTGAGATCACTGAGTAGAACTGTCACTTAGAGAGTACTGGGGTCACCAGTGGCTATAAATTGAAGGTAATAATTTCCCTCTCCATTAATCTATCAATGGCTAATAGTTAAAAAGTAAGGGGTAGAGCCTCTGAGTCATTCCTCCATCCATTCCAGTTTACTGGGATATTCTTGTCCAAAACAGTATAGGCATTTGCAGCTGCTTTGAGCTACTGAATGCAGTGGCTGTCTTGTTCAGATGGTGGCATTTTCATAGCCTTTCTCCTATCTTCTTATGCTTATGTTCTTTCTGTCCTATCTTCCCACTGTTCCCCGAGCCTTAGAGGAGATGGTATGAACATCTTTCCTAAACCGCAGCATTCATTCATCACCTGCTTTCAGTACCTTGGTCAACTATGTGTCTGCATTCATCAGAAATAGAGGCTTCTTTCAGCAGGGCTAAGAGTAGCAGTTATCTACAGATGCAAATCTAAGCATTTAGAAGGCAGGTTGACACTGTTTGATTTAACTAAGCAGTATTATTTAGTCACCTCTAGGAGCCTATGACCTTCGATGCCATGGATTTTTGACAAAGTTTACAATATCAGTCGTTAGTTCTCTACTATGAAGTGGGATTCAAATTTAATCAGAGTGAGATTGGTTACCACCATAATAAAATGCTATTATTTCATGAGAGTGGGCATTTTTTTTTACTGGTACATGAGTCTGTTCACATGGCTCACAACTGAATCAGAAAACTGATGAGTTGGTTTTGTTGTTGTTGTTGTTGTTTTTCTCCCAGGAGCCTGAATAGAGCTATCTGGGACTATGTAGTTTAGAAATACACTATTGCACAAACAATAAAAAAATGAATATTCTCTCAATAACCTTGAAAATTTGTAATAAAAACAAAATAATATTTTAATACATAATACATAGTGTTTACCATGTCTCTTCTTTAAAATTAAAATCTAACTTTTAGAACTGTATGGCAATACTTTCAAACCATCCTTGGAAAATTCGAATCTGGGGCATGTAACTACATTTTCCTAGCATAAGGAAGATATCATAGGGAAATCAATAAAGAATAAAAGGATGATTCTACCAGGGATTGATAGAATATAATGAGTAGAAATATTCATGTGGACAACTGAGTCCTATTGGAGAATGTAAAAGTCCAGTTCTCTGTGGGTACCTAGGTTTTGCTCTTGTTTTGTTTTCATCCTTGGCTGACATTCACAGATGCCATTATCTCTCCATCATTAGCCTCATTGCCAGCCTTCCGTGCCATTTAGCTTTTGAAAATGTTCGTAGCAATCTAAATCTTGACACCTTTCTAGAACATCATTAGTTTTATTATTTACATCTTGTTACACATGCAAAAATTCAATGGAAAGCAATCACAAAAAGAGTCAAGAGTTCCAACAAAAATTTCTTTTGTGTAGTTTTTGTCTCTGTTTAGGATAAGTCTAATGGCATCTAAATGCACCTGTCACATTTAAACATTTAATGTCCCTTTATATAAGAAGAAAAATGTTAGGATACAAAAATAGATGATGCACCTGCTTCCCACCCTCAGAAAAATATTTTTTATGAAAATGTATTTCTCAAAAAGGTGGCTGGTTCAATATAATTATACTAAAATTGCTTTTCTCTATAGTGGTAATAACCATCATAATATACAATTTATATAAAAAATAACCTCATATAGCACCTGTAAAATGAACCGCATAGAAAAAAGCAAACTGTTCGAAAAGTCAACTCAAACTTCATGTGAAATATAAATCTATCAATTTAGGAAGAAAATTAAGTAAATGGAAAGGATATCATGATTGAAGGTTGTAATGGTTAGTTTCCTATGTCTTCTTAGATAAGCTATTATATGCAATTATATCAAAGTCTAATATAGGTATTCCTGTGAAATCATTTGTAGATATAATTTACATTTATGGACTGTTCTTGGTAGTATAAGATGATCTTACCCAAATTAATTAAAAAATATTTGGAATAAAACAGATTTAGGGTAAATGAATTCTGCCTAAAGCCTGGGGTCATCACCCTTGGGGAATTCTAGAGTGTGTCCATGCAGAATAGACATCTTTCCATATTTACATATTTTCTTGCCTTGCTCTGGTTTGGGCTAACTACAATACTCACTTGTTCTGCTCATGGTTCTTATGTTCTCTGCAAATGTGCTGAGGCAGCAACATTGTGTGAGCTGTTTGTCCTCTGCTTTAATTGCTCTTGCTTATGCCCAGGTTTGTTACTGTTTCGGACTTGTTTCGTATCTTTGATAGGATTGTGCAAGCCTTTGACCTCAGCTTATGCGTCCTGTGTTTCTTATTCTTGTTGCTGCTGCTGTTATGATACCAGGGAGAAGCTTGCTTTAAGACAGGAAGGTATGAGGCCCAGAGCAGTGCCATGTGCTCTGTGGCCTTTCCCATTCTGTTGCAGAATCTGGTGTTGCCTGTGGTCTCGGTCCAGCTGAGATGCTTCAATGCTTTATTAAGAATGTCTTGGTCCCCATGAAACCCTACTATACCCAAGTTTACCAGTAAATTTAGGTAAGAATGGGGTTAATGACCCTCATCGTTTATAAAATCAGGAGTGCTGATAAAAGAAGTAAAGCTTTGAAAGGCTCCAGTCCTGCACCTACCCATGTCCATCACTAACTGCTCCCTGGGTCCACTCAAGACGAATATGTTGGCTAAACTTAAGCAAGCTGTGTTAAATGGGAACACGGAACATCACTGTACACATACTTAAGTACCATTTTCAATGTGGCATCAA
>NC_034596.1:56794215-56819633 GCF_900095145.1 Mus pahari
GAAGGAAGGAAGGAAGGAAGGAAGGAAGGAAGGAAGGAAGGAAGGAAGGAAGGAAGGAAGGAAGGAAGGAAGGAAGAAAAGTGCAATGTATAACCCCACCCCACCCAGATCACCTAATCTTCTGGGGGAAGGTGGCAGGGGTTGTAGTTCTTGCCCAATTAGTGGTCTCTTGAAGAAACTTTGCTATATATCATCAGTAAAACTGGTTGTTTCTCCTTTCACTTAAAGGTTTGTATTGCAAATGTAGCTATAATCCAGAGGAAATGCTCAGTCTAGACTTTTATTAATCAGTCTGGTTTGAGGCTATAATGTTTGTGTTTGGAATTAGATAGTAATTAGATTGAGGGACCAAAACTCTAGAGCTTTGTTACCTCTCATTGGAACGTGTGAAACTGCATCCCGTGAAGCTGCAAAGAAAACAAGTTTCTGTTTCATGAATATTGTGCAATAATAATTCTTTCTCTTGTTTATATCTTCCTCTATGACATTATTTCAACAAGAATAATTTGGGCTTTTAATCATCATTTGAAGGACAATTTCACTTGAGCAAATTTGTTTCTTGAGTGAATTCTTTGGAAAGTGTAAGACTAAAATGTATCATGCTATAATGGACAACATTACTTATTTGTATGCAGAACCCTTTAAACAAAGTAATTATTAAACATTTTTTCTTTTCTAAAATATTCTTTTGGCAAAATTAGTAAGCAATTAAGCATAATATAAACAACACAGAGAATCACCCTAGCGGGGCCTTCTGCTCCTATGCTCCTGTGTTCCATATTTGGCTTCTGTGTTTGTTCCCATCTTGTTTGATAACTGCTTCCCTAACTTCTTTGTCTCAATGTAGAAACCTTTCCAAACATGCCTTCCAATGCTTCAAATGTCATTTCCCTCTAAGACTCTCTACCTGCAAGTGAGGACACAGACACTCATGGGATTTAAACATTGGGCTACAGTATAATCAAAAGAGACAATTAAGGATTCACTAAACCAGATGCCCGGGAACTATTTATAGAATTTAAAATGATGTGGAAGAATTTATGCATAATGTCAGCTGGTCTGTATCATGATACTAAATCTTGTACAAGCTCTATTGCTGAGTTCTACAAGACAATTCTGTTTATAATCAAATTACATTCACTTTGCACATTCTTTTGTCTTCCCTTTTATATTGAATTGTTATGGGGATACTTGGCTTTTTAAACTGCCACTACTTAAAATGAACTATGAAACAAATTGCTAAATTGCATTTAGGGCAACCAGGAGGAAAAATACTACTAGTTTATCTATGTTTTTTTCTGTAGCCATTTTATGTCTTCTTCAGGGAGGTTTAGGATGAGGAGGGTCAACAAGTAAATGTGACGATTTTCTTCTATGATAACAGGTTTAAAATGTCTTTAAATATATAAATTAATTATATCACAAAATAATATATCATCAAAAGGTTTTTTTATTTTTTATTTTTATTTATTTTTTTATTTTTTACTTTTTAAGTCATATATTTATTTATTTCACAAAATACAAATCTCTCTGGGTAGGTCAGCTGCCACACCATAATGCTGCATATATTTAAGCACAATATCTTAGTAGCATAATGTAACAAAAAATATTTTCGAAACTTCACTGAGTTCATTGGATCTAAGCTAAGCTTCTCTGACCACAGTTAAGGAAGCTGCAGGGTCTGGGGCAGCCGTGTTTTTCAATGAACATCTGTCAGCCAGGAGGACCAGCTATGCTTTTATGTCCCTTGCCCTCTTTAGAACAGCAAGTTGTCTTGAAAGTATATTTTCATTAAATAACAAAAGTTCACGAAAGCAAGTAGGATCACAGAACATCATTTTAGACTTATCAGTGAGCCTGGTACACTTTTTGTTATTCCCTACTTTTATTAGTGAAGGCCAGATGGAAGCCTAGGATCACACTCAAACCACCAGAGCTTGGGCTTTCTTACCACTTTCTGCTGAGTCAGCCATTTCTCCCAGCCTACATGTGGGAGCAATCCAATGAGATGCTGAAAATTTTGACATGTGTTGAAGGGAACTGAAATCTGTGCTTCTGCAAAACATTTCTTCTGACATCAAATCAATCACAGACAACAGAGGGAACCCGTAGGATTAAAAAGAAAGAAGTGTAATTCTTAAAACATTCAATACATTTTCAGTGAGTTTCAAAGATGCCTTAAAGAGGTTGGATCATATTATAACAATGCCTCTGTTCACAATGATGTTATAAAGATGTTTTATAAAATTTGCTCTGTCCTGTAAGTAACCCAAACACAAACAAACAAAAACCAAAAAAAAAAAACCTTTATCATTAGTTGTAGAGAATGTATTTTGCAAAATTCAGTAAAATTTTTAAAAATATAGGAAAAAAATGAAGCTTAGTAGACAAAGTAATTATCTGAGCATATGTGCATGTGTATATATCACACAGAGTAAGTACTTCATATTGAGAGACAGTAGAGCAGTTTATTTTTACAATGAGAAGAAAGTAATTTTTCTATCCCAATCTTCCTATTTAATATTTTATGGAAAACAAATATTGTGCTAGATTTATAAATAATGTTAAAAGAATTCCACACTAGGCATGTAAAAAAGAATCCTGTGTAAAAATTTGAAAAGATAATTTACACCAGTCATAAATTTAACTAAGAAACCTTAATAGCATTGAATCTGAAATGGAAAAATATAGAACTAATTGAAGATCTATAAGAGAAATTGTATTGTGGTGTGCATGTCAGTGTGTAGCTGTGGTTTTGCATCCTCTGTCTCCTCCCTCTTAGGGTGTCCAGATGTCACTGTACCTGAGGCTGGAAAGGTGAAGCTGAGTCTGGAACCTTAGTGACACAGCTCTTTTAGATGAAAGTCTTCTCCAACAATCTTCAATGAAACAGCTCTCTTAGTCGATCTTAGCTTATGTGCATACCTTTATTCCGGATGGGCTTGTACATATACACTTTATTCTGGGTGAAGTAGGGCTGAATATGAACCCTGGAGAGTGGGAAGGAGTTTTCAGGATAAATAAAAAACATTGGTTGGAGTTTAAAGTATGTAAATGCCTCATTTGTATGGAGAGATATTCCAGGAATCCCAGGTCCTGGCAGGGCAGGTTCCTATCAGGAAAAGAGGAAGCTCAACTTGTATATCTGCCAAAGACTTGACCTTCTGCAGGTAGAGAGTATGGAAGCTGTCCTCACCAAACAAGGTCAGAGAAGGAGACACACTTCTGGTTAAGGGAGTCCTCCATTTTGCACCAAGCTCAAAGGAGCTATATAGTCATTGTAGATTTCCGCCTTAATGAGTAGGATTTTCCACATTGTATGTGTTATTGTGCTTAGAGATAAGCTTTTTTTATATTACCTGGGAGTTTTATGAAAAATAAATTGAAATTTATTACAACTGTAATTTCTAAACAGGATATATTGTTAAGGTGAAAGTAAGAAACATTTATTTTTTTTATGGAAATGTGTAGAAAACAAATTCAAAACAAATATAGAATTGAGGTAAAGATCTAAACAGTTGTCTCAACAAAGAAGATGTACTGGTATCATTTAAACATATGAAGAGATGTTCAAAATATTTTGTTTTTAGAGAATTGCAAATTAAAATAGCAATGAGGTTCCTTTCAATCCTCTTGGACTGCTTAAAGTCTGACAGGCAGAGTTGCCTGGTACACACAGTTTGAAAGACAGTTTTGCAATGATGAGCAATATAAAATGACTTATATAGTAAACAATAGAACATCTACTTACTCAGCTTATTAGAAAACATATATAAAATTTTCTACAAAGAGATTTAAAGAAATTTTTATACAACATCACTAAATACTAGAAGCAAGTTAAAGCTTAAGTAGATAAGTAGGTAAATGGAAAAATAAACTGGTGAATTCAGTTATATAATGCCTTTTACTAATAAAATGAATGAACCTATAAACATCATACTATAAAGGGTAAAACTTCATAGAGTGGAATTTTCAAATTATTTATGAAGTGATAAGCAAACAGAATTTATATTACGAGAAGGTTATTCTGGGTCTAGAGAGATGGCTCAATAAGTAAAAATTCTTGCTATGCAGGGATGGAGAGATGATTTTTTTTAATTCAAGGCTCCTACCTCAAAACCCATGTGAAAAACTAGGCACAGATACTTATGTCAGTGACTCCAGCATTTCAGAGTAAAGCCATGTGGGCCTGATCCTCAGAGCCTCCTGGGTAACCCCAACTGTCTAGATGAAATGCCAAACTTTCATTTAGTAGACTGTATCAAAGCAGGGAGTGACAGAGGAAGACATCTATGGTTATGCTCTGGTCTAAATGTGTGTGCACAGGAATGTGCTATACATTCACAAACCCACTTATACACACACACACAACCACAACAACAAGAAAATTAAGCATGTAGCATTGATATAAATATTCTTATTGAAAGGAACACAGTGAAAGTGTGATGGAACCAGAATACTGAAGGCAAAAAGGGTTGTCCATAATCGCTGCATTTTAGTTTGTGATGTCTCTTTACATTAAAGTATCAAGCAACGATGTTTAAGATGTACACTGGAATTTAACCATGAGATACGATGCAGATGGGAGTTAACAGTAGAGGAGCAAGTTAAAGAGAAGTCAGTGCGAAGGCTAAAATGACCATATGGTGATAACACTGTAAACATTAATGTGAATTCATACTCACTTTTAGATATAGATGGACACATATATAAGTATTAGAAGTATATGTGTACACTCTCTGCTTTTGTCACATATATACACATAAACATACAGATGTATGCACTATCACAAACATACATTTTCTTAATAAGTTCTGAAGACCTCAAAATAAAGATAGCTCATGACTCCAGCTGCATATGTTGCAGAGCATGGTCTAATCGGACATCAATGGGAGGAGAGGCCTTTTGTTCTATGAAGGCTCCATGCCCCAGTGTGGGGGAATGCCAGGGCCAGGAAGCAGGAGTGGGTAGGTTGGTGAGCAGAGAGAAGTAGGGGATAGGGGGAGGGTGATTTTTGGATGGTAAGCCAGGAAGGGAGAAAATATTTGAAATGTAAATAAAGAAAATATCCAATAAAAAGGAAAAAACAAACAAATAAAACAATAGCTTAATGTCCCTGTCAATACAGAAATTCTAGAAACGATGAAAACCAAACAATGGTAAACTCTTGTAATTCATATCTTTTGATCTTCATTTTCAATTCATACTTTAACAATAGGAATCTATAGCTAATTGTAAAAAAATGATTAATTTTAGACTAAAGCTAGAAGTATACAAGTTATCTAGGAGTATGTAATTTTACCTGAAAGTAATGAAATATCAACAAAAGAAATAAATATTGAGTAATTTTTTAAAAAGTTCTTTCAAGTAAGATCTAGAATAGTGTTCAGCAGTGGCAAAAACTAAGTTGCTTTAGTTTATAATCCAAAATTTGAAGTTACTGTTCAGGAGCTTATGGTAAGATATATGCATACATCAATAATTAGACCTTTGCTATAAGAGATTACACTGTTATTCATTTAAATTCCAATTAATTTGTATAAAACTCTTATATTCAAAGAAATAAATAATAAAATATCACTGCTTATGAATAACATTATGACTTCTGTCTACAGTCTAGGACAGAGGAAACAAATTTCGTTCTGATAACTTTGAATATATATATATATATATATATATATATATATATATATATATATATGCTATCAGGATGTACATCAGCAAATGCTTTATGCTTTATTTAAATGGTAGTTTGCCTCTGCTTCTCAGCATTGAAGACTTCTGGCATCCTGTGAGGCCAGTAGTTACTGCAATGGATGCAGTATGGCTAGCTGGTGGGTTGAAGAACTTAACCAGGTAGGACAAATGCATCCTGATGCCACTTGCCTTCCAGTTTTGAGCCTGGCTGAGGAGGCTATGGAAGATGTTGCATATTTTCAGAGCATCTGTGAAGACTTCTCAGATAAACTGTCTCCAGGATATCTATCGTACCCCCGCAAGTTGAAATCCTGTCCTTTTCATTCAGCTCCTTGTTCTGTAGGAACCTCTATAGTACCTACATCTCTTCCTTCTTTTTCATCCCTTTACTTCTGAGTTGAAAAACTATATTCAAAATGATTGTGGAAGAGGCTTTGCCAGTTTTTGAGTCAATTCCAAAGCCTTTAAAAAAATGGATCCAGCTCATTCTCTGCAATGTTTATTGCCATTTGGATTCTGAAGTTATAATATTCATCACTGCATAAATGGGTCTCTTGTAGCCTTTAGTCAGTTCTTTATCCTACTGTATGAGGACTACATGGCACACTTGATATTGTTGGTGAAGTTCTTCCACTTCATGGACACACATGACCATAGTAGTGGTCTAACTTCCCACTCCTCAGCAAACTGAGTCCTTGGCAGCTAGAGGAAGCATAGATAGATAGCGATCATTATGTTCTTTCTTCTTTGCCCACCATATTCTTGGCCCTGGAATCCCAAAGCCAAACCCATAGAAAATAAATTCATACTGTGGATACATACTAGCCATTCTTCAGGATGATGATGAAGGTCAACACCTACAGCAATAAATTGTACTGACAGAAGGCACTTCTGAAGTTATGCAAAGGACAACTCGCTGTTATCATCTACTCCATTCAAACTACAACCCAGTGCAATGGTTGGAACCTTTAATGTTTGAGGATCTATTGGAACTCACAGGCCACATACCTCAAAATAAACATCCATTCTTGTCACTCTTTCTTTAGTTTTTGTTGTTATGGTTGTTATTTTTGTTAGCCTTTATTGTCTAGAGGGGTAATTGTTGCCTTATTATGGTGTAAATCTTTTAAACCTCTTTTCATATATGTATATATTTATAGTGTAACAGTTTTCTGCAATATTGAAAGATTCTATCCTGCAGGTCCTTAAGCAGGAAGGTGAACAACTAAAATTAGCTCCAGAAGTACAAACCAGGTTACCTAGGCCCCTCACTGCTGAGGAAGCAAAGTTGCTGCAAAGACTCTAAAACCAGCTTAACTGCCTGGGACTCACAGAAACAGCAAATCAAATAAACCATGAAGAGGTTTAGAACAGAGTCACTTGGAAAGGATATTCTCTAAACGGTTGAGCTGCCTACAGGCTGTGTAGTGTGTTCCAGGTTCCCAGCCTTGTTAGCTATTACCCATGCTGCTCCTGGTAGAACCCATTAAGTTGATACTACTCTAGAGAGAATGCATGCAATGAAATTGAGGCAGGACAAATGTGGCTTATTATAAAAAATTATTACAAGGCATGGATGTACTTCAGAATAATTTTAGAGTTGAGGTTAAAAAGCAAGTGCCTATCAACCATATCAGTAATAGCACACACTTATTTTATATGTATTGACAAACTAACACAAAATACTTCATGTTTTTATTATAACAAATTGATATAATTTTTTAGATTAAAATATAAAAATCTATTATTAAAATATAAAAAACAGTGTAAGATTCAAGTTAGACATAATATATATCATTTGTCAGAATTATTCAGATCCTGGATTCCTGACCTTATGGGGGAGAAGAATGTCAACTAAATTGTTTTTTGTCTCATTTAGAAGATATTTGGCTGAGTAGGTTGGAGTATAATATTTGGAGAGGGTACATCAAGAACTCCTGTGTGACAAGACTGACCACTCTCTCCCTATCTGTTCAATATTGTACTTGAAGTTCTAGCCAGAGCGATAAGATAACTAAGGGAAATAAGGGGTACAAATTGGCAAAGAAGAAGTCAAGGTATCACTATTTGTGGATGATATGATCATATACATAAGCAACTCCAAAAATTTTACCAGAGAACTACACTTGATAAACACCTTCAGCAAAGTGACAGGATACAAAATTATCTCAAAGAAATTACTAGCTCTCCTTTGTACAAATGATAAACAGGCCCAGAAAGAAATTAGGGGAACAACTCCCTTTACAGTAGCCAAGAGTAACATAAAATGTCTTGGTGTAGCTCTAATCCTGCAAGTGAAATATCTGTATGAAAAGAACATCAAGTCCATGAAGAAAGAAACTGAAGAAGATATCAAGAGATTGAAATGTCTCCCATGCTCCTGAACGTGTAGGATTAACATAGTGGAAATGTCTATCTTACCAAAATTAGTCTACAGATTCAATGCAATGCTCATCAAAATTCTAACACAATGTTTTATAGAATTTGAAAGAGCAATTCTCAGCATCATATGAAAAAAACAAAAAAAAACACAAACAAACAAACCAAAACCCAAACCAAAACAAAACAAAAACAGAATAGCCAAAACAATTCTTAACAATAAAAGAACTTCTGGACGAATCACCATCCCTGACTTGAAGCTGTACATATGGAACAATAATAATAAAAGTTTTATGGTATTGGGACAGAAACAGACATGTTGATCAGAATTGAATAAAAGACCAAGAAATAAACCCACAGATGTATGGACACTTGATTTTTGATAAAGAAACCAAAACTGCGAATGGAAAGATGAAATCAATTTAAACAAAAGTGCTGGACTAACTGGATGTCTACACGTAGAAGAATGAAAATAGATCCATATTTATCATCCTGCACAAAACTCGTCTAATTGGATCAAGCACCTCAACATGAAACCAGATACACTCAATCTCATAGAATAGAAACTGGGAAATATGCTTGAATGCACTGATACAGGGGGAAAATAGCTTTTGGACCTCTGAGGTCAGGACTACATTTTGTTAGCCAATACATTTCTTTTTATACCTACTTTTATTTTACAGAGAAGCCAGGAGCCTACTGTCCAGTTCACAAACCTTAGCATAGTAATAGAGTGCTTCAACTATTATGATGTTCATGTGTTCTGTGTGAAACTCTGTCAATATAATTAAATGATGAAAAATTTCAATGGACTTGTTGTATTTTACAGAAAATGATCTTATAAGTTAATTCTTTTGACAGTAGAAAAGTTTTCTCGAAAAACATACACCACAGAGAATTTAATTTCACAAATTTATGGCACTAGGCTATCAAATGAAAGTGTAGATTTTCAATGGCAGTTTAATGTAGACTCAGATCAAAAGCTGAGAGCTGATTATATTTTTGGAAATATATTTATATTGTTGTTTGTGTCTGAAAGGCTCAAACACTCAATAATTTCAATTTCTGAGTAATTCTTGTTGTCTGATATGGACTTCTCTTTGATTTTTCTGAGTTATAAATGAAAAGCTAGCTTACTTAGGGGTAAGTCTGATTTCCTTAAAACAATGTAGGATTTTATAGCAGTTCTTTGAGTTACTGTTTTAAAGCCCAAAATATTATCATAAAACCTTCACAAAACTAATATTCAGGGAAGTTTAATGGTTCCACAGCAGGAAGCTCATATAGGAACAGGAGGAATTTACAGCAGCACAACTGACCTAACCAGGTGGCCAATTAACAGAGCATATATATTAAATAACTAGCTAATTATTGCATCAAGTCCAAGATAATATTGGAACAGAGTAGATTCATGAAGAAACTCAGCTTAGATTCAGATAACTTAGGAATATTCACTATTTTGGACACCATAAATGTGGTTAAGTATTAATAATATTTATTTTACTCAGCAGTTATTTTGGCAACTTTGCCTGTGTGTTTCTAAAAAATGATTTTTTTATTCAGGTTTGGCCATAATGGTACAACTTAGAGATAAAAATACCCAGTGATGAAACTAGGTATATCTCATCCCAGAGTCAAAACTAGTGGTATATTAATGGTATCTTAGTAACGCATGTAAATATTACCTAGAAGGCCACATTTATTAATGAAATCAAAGAATATTATTTTGTTAGTATAATTAGGCTAGAAAGCAGTATGTTGAATGAAATAATTTTATAATTTTATTTTCATTGTTAACTAATAATAATGAGTACTTTCATACCACAATAACATACATGTAGAAATATTAAAGAAATAAAGTGTGCTAGCAATTTAAAAGAGATTATAGCAACTTAAGTAGACCACCAACACTAAAATAATTATAATTTACTCTAATAGTGGATATTGATAATGAGCAAGTCATTTATCCAGTGCTTAAGTATGTATTTCTTTATTCATAAATTAGAGTCAGAACAACCTCTTTTATTAGCATTTTCCAGGTATACAGAACTAATATTAGGTATGTGCATATACACTCATGCATATGAGTATTGTATTTGTGGTACAAAGACAGAGAATATTGAAGAGTAAAATCATGAAACTTATAGACAGGCAAATATTTTTGTCACATCTACGCCAGTATGGATCACTATAAATTTTCCTTTTCAGCACTGTTATTGCTGTGTCCAGAGGCTTTGGAATGTTGTGTCTCTGTTTTGATACATATGAAAAGATCTTCTATTTTCCTCTCAAATTTTCAATATATATGTATATATAATATTATAAAATATATAGAATATGTAAATACACTTCTGTATTCGTTTTAAAAGATTTATTTTTGTATATGAGCACATATACTATAGATATTTGCTTTGCACTTATTGTGAGGTTTACAAAAGTCATTTTCTGATTGTAGCAACTTATATTCAAGTGATAGTATCTCAACTTGATATAAAAAAGCACAATATTGTAATAAAATGCCTTATATATGCACCCCTTCCTTTCCTACGTAGACATTTAAGCACTCCAGTTATTTCACTATATATTTCTTTTCATAAATTAATATAGTTAATAATATAAAATACTTTGCTTTTAAGTGCTTATACTAAAAATGTGAGTAATTTATGCCTCATGATAAGTATGTTTCTTTGCAAATTTAATACTACCAGTGAAATTTATAGTTCATTAACATAATTTCAGTTAAAAGATGTCTTTATTAATACTATAGAACATGGTTGGTAGAAATATAATGTTTCACCTTACATTTATCTTTGCTTGCTTAATTTTATATGTTATTATTGTTTTAAAGCATTATATAATTAAAACATGTAATATTAAAGGTATCTTTTTCAATAAATCACCATTCCAGCAAAATGGTAAAGTTTTACATTATTTTACATTATTCTACTTACAGAAATGAGCAAATCAAAAAAATAAATAAATAAAACCTGAGAGCTTTATTCAAATATATTTGAACCTTTTGGCAGCGTGAGAAACACATGTTGTATTAGAGATAATTTTACTTCATATGTAGTAAGATCTTACAATACATGCCAGGTGAAGTTTTGGGAAGGATTCCTTTTTTCATTTGAATTGTGCATTATTATAAGGTTAATATAAGATGAAAGCTAACAGTTTTATTATAAGATTAATATAAGATGAAAACTGTTAGCTTTCATTAACAATCCTTAGTTCTGATTCAAGACAGGGTCTCTCATTGGATTTCACCAGTTTTACTAGACTGACTAGTGTGTTAGGCTTGAGGATCCTCTATCTCTAGCTCCTTGTCATTTGGATTATACAGAGCAGCACCATGCCAAGCATTTTTATGTGGGTCAGTGGGAATTGAATTCAGGTCCTCATGATTTACTGACTGAACTACCTCCTTCACACCCAAAAAGTAATTTAACCAAATCTCCATAGCTTAATTTTCAAGTATAAAGTATAAATTTAATGATTTTTTTCATTACAAATATTTTGACTTATGCAATCCTTGGAAGGCTTCAGGACCACCAGGATGAACATAAAATGGAATTCAAGGAAATTCCTTACCTTTGCATAGATAGGCTCTTAATTTTTACTCCAAACTTTATACAACCTTATTTTATAATTAGGAGACAAATTGTTTCTTGACACTAATTTGCATCCATGTGTCTGCTGGTACACACAATTAATGCCCAATGTTCAATCTTTTTCAGGCTGCATATTCATACATCTTAAGGAATGACCTAAGGTTTCAAATGGAAAACTACATTTATGTGTTTACCTTTCTTTTTGGTTTTGATCTGTCTGACATAAACCAAAAATTTTTAGTGAGATCTGCAGGATGTTCCAGCAGAACTATAGGCACAAATTCACTGGCCAGCACTAACTTGTACTATCCTGCAGAATGGTAGTTTCACAAGTCCTTTGCATCCTCGTTTAAGCTTCAGCATTGACTGTTCCACACAGTGCAACATTGTGTTGTGTGGCTCTACTTGCTCCAGCATGATTATCCTTAAGTTCCATGGGCACAGCTGGATGACCACTGGTGTCTAAGAAGTCTTGCCAGCTGAGTCTCTAACCCAGTCAAAGGTTCATGGAAATAACTTTAAGGCCATGCAATCCCATGTGACCTATAACCTCACTCGAGCTACAAATACAGAAGTCCCTACAAAGTCTATCAGCCTAGAGAGGGTTGATGATCCTCACTGGTAGCTGCAGATGCACTATCACAGTGAGTATTTCTACAAGCATAAATACATTCTCACCTCTTTTCTAGCTCCTTATCAAAACTGTATTATTGTTATTCCCTGCACAACCAACACAGCCAAGTGATAGTTCCCTATTGGCACCTGGAAAACTTACTGATGGGTCTGTGGACCTTTACCTATTACCCTGAGTGTTAGTATACAGTAGTCATAAACTGATTTTGCTCCTTAGTCCTTAAAATTTTTTATGCTATTTACTCATGGCCTTCAAAGTCTTTTACGGGAAGCATAATGTAATATAAACTATCATACTTATAAGTTGTTTCACTTCTTTTGTAGGCTGCATGTAAAAATAAATCTTATTTGCCTGAGGAAATTTTCATCTCAGAGACTTACTGCTGAATAAGTTCAGCCTTTCTAGTTCTTTCTGAACTCTTGCTGGCTGGTTCGACTCAGTTGTTCTGTCTCAATGTCCTCTCCAAGCTGAATTATTCAATCTGGCTTCTCTCAGCTTCTCTGCTGAGAAGTGCTCTGCTTGGCCTCAAACTAACTATAGCATTTTGTTCTAATCTTCTGGTTAATTCTTATTCTCTGGGTTCAACTGTGCTTCCTGACATACACTCAACTGCATAAACTCCTGAACTAACTCAGCTCTACTCTACTGTATTCACTGCACTGTCTCCCAACTCACTGAATACAGCTGACTGACTGACGCTCCCTGAACTGGTCCTAACCACCAAACTGATTCCAGAGTGATTGTACCAGCTTGCAATCCCACCATCAATGGAGGAGTGCTCTTCTTTCTCCACATCCTAGTCAGCATCTACTGCCACCTTAGTTTTTGGTCTTAGTCATTCTGACTGATATATTTTGTTGCCTCTTATAAAATTGCAAATTATTTGTAGTGTCACCTATTTTTATTTGTTGATACTTTCATGATATTTTGTTTGAAAACATTTACCTCATTTGAATTAACTTATTTTGTTTTAAATGAAAAGGTGAGTATTTTAATGCAAAGTGACGGGTTCAAAATTAGCTTTATAATTAAATGTAAAATGTTTACAGGTGTTAAAGAAAAACTGTTTTAACTAAAGCATGCCAATGTGCTTTCTTTCTTTTCATAACGAAACAATATAACCTGTATACTTTTTTACAGATTACACAGAGCCATCAGTAGTAGTTTTTTTTTTTCCAGTGTGAAACAAATATTGATGTATAAAATAGTGGGGTTATCACATCTATCAAGGACCAATTTTCTTTAAGGCTTATAATTGTCAAAGAAATGAAGAATATTGTAAGAGAACGTTTTTAAAAAATCTTTTCTCTATAGAAATAGATGAATTTCTAATTTCAGTCAACCCATCAACATTAAGACAGAAAAAAATCATATAACAGACTCATAACAAGTTAAATGAAACAGTAATAAGAAGCCTTCCAGTTAAAAAATGTCCAGGGACAAACTGATTCACAACTCTAGCAGTCCTTCAATATAGATCTACAACCTATTCTCCTTAAACTACTCAAAAGAATAGAAACAGAAGGAGCACTCCCAAAGAACTTCTGTGAACCCAGTATCACTCAACATGAAATTACTATAAAGGCACAGCAAAGAAGGAAACTGTAGGCCAATATGCTTGATGAACAGAGCTCAACTATGCTGAGTAAAACATTCCCAAAAGAATACAGACATACATCATAAAGGAAGATTATATACCATGATCAAGTTGTCTTTATTCCTGAAATGCAGGGATGGGTCACATATGTGGGCATACAGACTTCTGAAAAGAAAGTGTATTTTGCTATGAAAAATTTTTTTAAAGAAATCTGGTTGGTTGATTAGAATCTCAGTACTGTAGGGATGTTGAAAAACTGCAGATCTAGAAGCTAATTACCTTATTTTGGAATAAGTTCTGTTTCTTCCAGAACAGACCATTCCTTGTCTTTCCTATGTCCAAACATCTTATCATGAATGATACATGAAAATCTTTTAGAATCTATTGTCTTAGCAAGGAAACTGGATTCTCCCAATTCGAAAGCTAAAAGTGCTATCAGCATCTTGAATTTATCAAATAGCTCACCCATTTCAATGTGCCTGCCTCTCTTGCCTCAATTTCTGAAATTATCTGTTTTGTAAAACTATAAGAGCTCCATGAAACTAGTTCCAAATTGGGACATGGAATTTGGGATAACCTAAACCTGTGTTTCTATGCTATAGCCACTCAAATTGGCTACAGAATAAACTGTCTTATTCCTTTCAAGATGAGAGCTGTGGTTTATGCATCAACATTTGTGCAAGTCAATAAATGTCATATACCACATGAGTGGATTCGAAAAAGCCTATGATCCTTTCACTAGATGAAAGAAAGGTCTTTTACAAAACTGAACTTGCTTCATGATAAAAGTGCTAGAGAATTTAAGGATAGAGGGAAAATACCTCAGCATAACAAGAAAGAGAAGTCCACAGCCAAATCAAGTTCACAGCCAACATCTTCCCTGTTGGATACCATTTTGATTAATCCCACTAAACTCTCACAACTTTGGCCATTTATTCTTTGACAAAGATGTCATAAATTCAGTCTGAAGAAAACAAATTATTCTCAAGAAATGGTTCTGAGTAAGCCGATGTCCACATAGAAAAGAATTAAATTAGATTCATATCTATCTGTTTTGCACAAGAACTAACTCCAAATGATTCAAAGATCAAAACCAGAAACCTGAGATTTTGAAACTGCTAGAAAAACAAAACAAAGCAAAACAAAACATAGACCGTACTCTGTGTGATCTAAGAAATGATTTTTTTAAAGTAGTACTTCATTTGTTCAAGATTTGACTGGGATCAAAATTGAAAAGTGGGACTTCATAAGATGAAAATGCATTTTCAAAGCTAAAGGAATGTACCTGGTAAGAAGAATAACAAACAATGATCAGTTGAAAGAAAATTGTCATTGCCAACTATATACCTCAGAGAAGGATCAATATCCAGAATTTAAAAAGAACTCAAAAAATGCAAAGAGTCAAAAGCAAGCAAACAAACAAACAAACAAGCAAACCAAAAAAAAAAAAAAAATCCCCAACAACCACAGACAAATTAAAAATTAAAAAACAAATAACCACATTAACAACAACAAAAACAATTGATTTATTCAAAAATGAGCCTGGGAACTATACAGAGAGTTCTCAAAAAAGGGAAAAGAATGGCTAAGAACTATCTCAAACATGTTCATCACCCTAAGCAATTAGAGAAATGCAAATTAAAATAACTGAGATTTCTTCTTACCCCTGTTAGAATGGCAAAGGTCAATAAAGCAATGGATTACAGATGCTGATGGGGATGTGGGAAAGGGATACCTCATTCACTGTTGGTAGTATTATTGCAGCCATTATGGAAATCAGTATAAAGAGATCTCAGAAAGCTAAAAAGAAATTTACCACATGACCCAAATATACCACTCTTTGCCATGCCCAGAGCTCTTCATATCCTACTTCCTAGATACCTGCTCAGCCATGTTCACTGGTGCCCTATTCATAATAGCTAAGAAATAGAAAAAAAAAAAAGGATCCACCCAGTGAATGAATAATGAAAACAGTGTATCTATACACTAGGGAATACTATTCAGACGTAAAGAAAAATGAATTCATAAAATTTTCTAGTAAATGGATAGAACTAGAAAAGATCATTTGAGTAAGATAACCAAGAGAGAAAGAAATATTTCTCACGTTCTCTCATTGGAGGCTCTTAGTTTCAAGTCCTTAGATGTGACTATGTATCCTATGGTAAATTTCAGCCTCCAAGAAAATGAAGCAAACCCATTGCTGGGTGTAGGGAATTTGGGGGAAACAACAGAAAGAGGAATAGGAGGGTACATATGATCTGACAAGGGATGTAGAAAAAGGAGGGTTCTCCTTAGGTGGGAGAAAGAAGGTAAATACAGACAAAAGTATACAATAAGAGAAGTATGTCTGAAAATGTCACAAAGAATTATACAATTAACTATTTATCTAAACATAACCTTATAATACAGGTAGATATGTGTGTAAACATATATATATATATATATTCATATATATATATGAAGAATTCTACCATCTGGATTGGGCCAGCAATATTCTTTCCAATAGTGAAGACCACCTGTCAAAAACTCAGTACCGTGAAATATAAGCCTTCCTGTGAGTTGTCGTTTAGGATTTCACAACAAACTTGTATACAGACTATTGCTATAGCTGCAAAGGTAGAAGTTAAGATTTTATTGATGAAGACTTCATGCAGTTCAGACACAAGTCTCACAGGTCCATGAGCTGGAACTGACCTGAATGGGCCCTCCCTGAGGACTAGACTTTATGGTAATAGAATGTGCCATGTAAACTTCCAAAGGAAAGAAACAACTAACTTTCTTTCCCAGCTGCAGTACCTATGACCCACAATGTCCAGCATGATAGAATAACCCTAAAGTTGTAGTAGTGGCACATGAACCTTGGCAATAAGTAACTGCTTTTGAATTGGAATATAAGATCCACTTAACAAGAGGGGAAACATGCATTGTGCCAGAAACTTAGCCAACTACTATGGGCTAGTAAAGTCATGGGTTTTAACAAACCAGAACAATTCCTAACTACAATGGAAAGACCATAATAAAAAAAAAAAAAAAAACTACAACCTATTATTACACAACTGTGCAACCCAGTCTCAATGGACACATCTTCAAAATACTCCTGCATCAGGATTATTGTTGAAGAGGGAATGGGAAAATGTTAAGTAACATAGAAACTTAGAGTTTCCTGTGAGAGTATGCCTCCTAGTAATATCAGATTCTACAGGGATAATTGTCAATAACATGAGTGCCTAAATATGAGCTGAACAGAGCTAACAAAAATACACATGCTAAAGTGGATGGTAAAAATCCATGAGACTTCAGCCCCACATAAAAACTACATGCCACTAAAGAGTGAATTCTGAGAGTGTAAGATAGTCTTCACCAGAGACAGGCACACCAACTGTTTTTTATATTATATTGTATTATATTATATTATATTATATTATATTATATCTCATATAATATATGCATATATATACATTTAACAAGAATTAATAATAAATATTACATGAATTTGAAGAGATCAAGGATGGGCATATTAGAGAGTTTATATGGAGGAAAGAGAGGGGAGAATGATTTAATTATACAGTAATCTCAGAATTAAAATAAACTTAAGAAAACAAAGACAAAAAACATTCCCAGGCGAGCAATCAAGCAGCACAGAGACAGAAAATGTAGGGGAGATGAGTAGCCAATAGCCCTGCACCCCTGAGAGCTAGTTTGTATCTTCTGCTGACTGAGAATCAAACATTTTGACTCATGTGGCAATAAGTACTGTAATGCTTGCCTGTGTAGAGTTGCGGTGGTTCCTTTTCTGAGAGATATCTCAAACAAGAATATAGAACATCTAATAAACTATGCCCACGTCCTAAATGCATGTGTCTTCTGAGTTTAACCTTACCAGTCTTCTATTATCATCCACAGTCTGATTCTTTTCTGAGAAAATCTCACAAACAAGATTATGAAGCATGTTTATAACAAAATTCATTTTCCAAATTCTTTGTGACTTATATCTAGTAAGAATTCCTTCAGTCTTTGCCGAACTGTTTTTAGCATAAGCCTGTACAATGTACCTTCTTAACAACATAATCTCATTTATGAATGAATAATCTCTACATAAAAATTTATCTTCTAAAACATGTTTAGTTAACATTTGAGTTTTCAGTTTGACCCAGTTCTTTTTTCTCTCCTGTTCACTATAGGTCATATAAATTCTATGTCATTCTTGTTTGTTTTTTAAATTAAAATGCATTTACATTGCCCTTTATCCCAACCCAATGCCATGTCCTCCTTCCCCACAAGCAAGAAAACATTAAACTCTCTCTGTCCTTTCTCTCTTCCTCTCTTTCTCTTGTTCTCTTTCTCTCTTTCTCTCTTTCTTTCTCTTCCCCCTCCTTCTCTCTCTCCCTCCTTCGTCTCTCTGTGACACATGTACACACGCACACACACACACGCACACACACACACACACAATTAGACATACACACAATTACTTCTAAGACACTTAAATGTGTGTTACTTTAAATCCTTCAAACTGTTTCTAGTTGTATACACAATAAACACAAGCTTCATATTGACATTATTGTTTGTTGAATTATTTGTTGTGGTTTAAGTCAAAGATACCAGGTGCCCTTGTGCCATGGGTTTTGAGTTAAATGCTCCTCAGAGTCTCAACCAGTAATGTGAACTTACATCTTCCAGTGCTAATGATGAGGTAAACAGAAATTTTGTAAAAGTTATACTCTTAAAATCTGATGTAACCTATCATAAGACATCTTAATCATTTTCAATCATGTTCTATTTTGGGATGAAATGTTTTTATTTGACCATGCACATGCAAATATATAAAACAATTATATAAAAATGTTTACTGATAATAAATCATGAGATTTGTTTAAAGTTATTATTTGTTATAAATGTAATTTTACTATTTACTACTAATAAAAACAAATTCCATTGTAATTGGATGGATAAGTTTATTTTTACATGAAGAATAAAATCTTGGCTGAATATTTGCTTCTGAAGGAGATATAGTATTTTCAACTTTTTGTTGATTAATACTATGATTTTATAATTATCAAACATAGGAATGCTGACATATAAATATGTAATACTAAATGGCAGAATCCTATTTATGGCCATTTTAGATATGGTTAACATTTTATTCAGCCTTCATATCATGTGTCTTCCTTCTTACACCCCTGACCTTGCCCAGTACTCTTGTATCATTGTGAAAAGGGAAAGAAAGTTGACTATGTGCCAGATAACTTTAAGGAAACGGTGTTATCCAGACACACATGGCCAAGGTACATGTGAACTCAGAGTGATTAGAACAGCATGCACAAGACTTCCACAAGCTCCAGCCTAAGAAATACCAGCATAAAAGGAGATGGTGAGCGTGTCCTCCTGCCACTATGTGAGGAGCTATTAGCATTTAATACAAACATTCCAATGAACTGGAAGGTCAGACTTCTCACTGGCCACTTTGGTCTCTTGACACCCTTAAGTGAACAGGCTAAGAAAGTATAACAATGTTATGAAGGGTTATTAATCCATATTACCAAGCAGACATTGGATTGCTTCTCCACAGTGAAAATCAGGAAGATTATGTAGCACAGTGGAACGTTTAGGGCATCTCTTGGTGCTACCATATCCTGTGATTAAAATCAGTGGAAAAGTACAACAGTCCAACTGAGGCAGGATGACAAAGTGCAAAGACCCTTGATCAATGAAGGTATGGGTCACTCTTCCAGGGGAGCAAAGTCCTGCTGAGGTGCCTGTTGAGAGTACAGAAAATACATAATGGGTATGAAAGATACATATAGATACCAGCAAAGGCCTCATGACCAATTGCAGAAATAAAGATTACAACTGAAATGTCTCTTCCTTTCTAATATTTTTCCAAAAATATATATTTGGGCAGCTATTTATGTTTTCTTTTCTTGAGTTTTTTATCAAGCAATATAGTGTTAATTAAGAGAATATCAGTGGTTACTATGTTAGTTTTCAGAAGCAAAAAAAAAATGTGTCCCTCAAAGGGCATTGCTACCTATTTCAAAATTCATAATACATGTGCAGTTGTACAAGGACTATAACATGGGAGGTATGATTGTGACATGGTTATTGTTTTCACTTGCAAATTAGGCATGGCATAAGGGGCTATGACTATACTTTAAATTGGTAAAATGTACATTGTAATGACTGTTGTTGGATGTGAACTTGGCTACATCTGTTACTAAATCTGCAAAGGTTAGGCTATGAAGGAATTTTTTTTTTAATTACATCATTTGAATAGAGATGACCCACTTCTAATCTGGATATATGAGGTGGAAAGATACACTTTTAAACCAGGTTTTACATTTTTATTTTTTTGTTTTTTTTTGTTGTTGTTGTTTTGTTTTGTTTTGTTTTTTTGAGGCAGGAAGGTCAACCTTTTATAGGGACCACACATACTGCTGGCAACCTATACAAAGGACATATAGGCTTCTGCTCACTTTTGATAGCAAGTTCATTTCTTCACTGGAAGTAGAACCCATTTCTTTTTTGTTCTAACATATTGAAAACCAGCTTTAAAAGTCTAGTCTTTTCTGTTGGTTGACAGCAGTTGTTGGACTAGCTGGAGGACAACCTTCAAGCCAGGCTAAAAAATTCCATCCATCCATCTATCCATCCATCCATCCATCCATCCATCCATCCACCCATCCATCGGTCTGTTTTTCTGCATATCTGTCTATCCATCTACATTTTCTATTAGTTCTATTTCTGACTAATTCAATGATGAAAGAAGGGGAGAAAAGAACTAATCTCAAAGTTGAGGGGGCAATTGTGCAAAGGAGAGGAACTTGTGTGGGCAGGAGTGGCCATGGTCAAGATATATTGTGCAGAATGGTCAAAGGATTAGAATATTGCGACAGCACAAATGCTACTCCGTCCTCAACTCAAAGCCATAGTTCATTTAATAATAGCTTTCAATGAAACTCACGTTAGTATCTCAAAAGTTTTAAAATTAAACTTTGTGACACAATACAATCATGGATATTGATTCTTACCTTGTTGGGTAACTACCAAGAGGGTCTCTTGTTACTGTTGTTTGTTCTTTGTTTGTTCAAACTAGCAATCAAACTATGATGTTTTTATAATAACAGTAACTACCATAATTTATAGGTAGTTGTCCAAATCTGTGCTGATACACTTCTAGTAGGGCTTCTTGGTGTATAATGTGAAGACACTCATAGCATGATGTGGACATTGTGATCAGAAACAAAAGTATTGCAAATTGCTCTGATGCAACATAGCTTAGTGCCACTAGAGACATCTTGGATACTAGATATACATCTGGTGAGAAATTAATTTTTAACCATTCTTTATGTGTACACTTTTGACTGTTGTCAAATTTTTATGAAAGTACCACATTCTGTTATAAGGTCCTATATGAAATCATTAAAAGAGTGAAAATAAATGTGGGTTAAAGGAATGGTAGAGTTATCTTGAGAAAAGCAGGAATATGAGGATGGTATAGAAGGGGTTTGTCACTGGGTAAGAGATAGCCTAGATGGCCAAATATGAGAGAAAACAAAACTAGGGAAAAAAAAAAAAAACAAACAAAGCAAAAGCAGCCCCAGCCGCCACCCCCTCTCCCAGCTAAAAACTAACAAGTTGAAATGGTCTCAGCAGCCTCTGGTTGACTACTATGAATCATTTCCTGAACAGCATGGGCAAGGTACTTCTCAGCAAATTGCTCATGCTCTTACATCTAATTGTGATGACTAGATGGTGAGTAAGTATGGCTTTCTCATTCCAGGAATAATAACATCGATACTGCTTTGCTTCTCTGTTGCTTTTATAAATTGTTGACTGAAAACAATTTTTGGGAGGAAATGGTTTACTTGACTTATACTTCTCCATTATAACCTATTGTGGGAAGAGAGAACAATGACTCTGGCAAGAAATTTAGCAGATATCATTGAGGAACTGGCTTGCTCACAAGAACATGTAAGCTGCTATTCTTTGATAGTCCAGGCCTAGTAGTCGAGGAATGGTACTATCCACAGTAGACTGAGCCTTCCTACATCAGTGGACAACTAAGAAAATGTCTTACAGGTATGCCCACTGGCCACATTTCCTCTGATCCCAACTGCAACAGTAGGGCAAGTCTGCCCAGGGCA
Source organism: Mus pahari (assembly GCF_900095145.1). Lineage (NCBI taxonomy): Eukaryota > Metazoa > Chordata > Mammalia > Rodentia > Muridae > Mus > Mus pahari. Next base: position 56,816,278 of record NC_034596.1, read on the forward strand.
CACAGGTGGCATGAGCAATAGTCAGAGTATATTAAGCAGGTAGGAACAGCAAAAATACAATATAAGTACACTCCCCAGAGTGGAGTATGAACTGCTGCAGTTAGGATCAGAGGGAATGTGGGATGATTCACCTCTCTTCATCCATTAAACTGTGACCCAAGGTTTAAGAAGCTGTGGTTTAATATATGGATTTAGGAAAAAATAAAAATTTATTTTTAATGTATGATTGGTCTGTTTAGATATCCAGCTGAAATTCTAGCTATCCACCAGAATATTGGCTTACTCATGGTACAATTTGGTAGATGTATCAGAGGGGTTAAGAATATCAAATGCATCAAGATTAGAATAAAAAAAATAAATAAAACTAATCTTGTCCATGCTCACAAATTCTGGGTACAGTTCCCACAGTTAATCCAAATCCATGGCTTGATGAATAAATATTTCAGGGGCTGAGAGAATATATAAGCAGAAGTGTACTCCTCTGAGAAACTAATTAGAACAAATGGTGGTAGTTGGTGGTGGGAGGTGTTTTGCAAAAATATCGAGAGGAGATCTGAACAAATGTGTATTCCCCCTCCAGAAAAGAAATGAACAATGGGCCAAAGTCCAGCTAAATGAGCCAAAGAGTTTACTGGGGTTAATTACTTCCAGTAGTATATGTGATGAGACAGGACTAAAAAAAAACTAGGGCATAAGCAAATGTTCCCCTCAAAATCTTGAAACTTGAAATTAGTGCACATACAACCAAACATGCATGCACACAAGTATACACAGATGTTTTTGCAGGAAACATTTTTTCAAATACCTCTTCCTAGCAGATGTTTTTATTTCTGTTTATTCTAGGCAGCTCATCTTGTCTTAGAGTGGACCTTACAAGTTCCTACTACTTACATAAGTTTAGTAAAGGAAGGGCCTGGACAGTTCCAGGGATTTCCTGAAGTTGTCAAGTTGTTTGCTTTCTGGGTTTTAGCAAGCTTTCTTGCAGGACAGAATGCTTCATAATACCTTTCTGTGTCCTAATGAGCTTCCCTAATAAGTAGAATATTTCAGTTTATAGTAGTTAATATAAACACACAGGAACAAAAGGAATCAGAGGGAAATAGGATAAAAAGCAGCTGATTCCCTAAGAGACTGGTATCACCAAATCTGAATTTATAGGACTGTCAAAGAAAGTCCAATTTTCTAATTTTATACATTTATACTCTTGTGTAGAAGATTCTGTGTTTTGGCCTTTTGAATCTTCCCATTTTCTTTCCCCTGTAATATGAGCTCATAGTGTGACTTGCTTTCATTGATACAAAGAAAATGACAGTGTGACGATTAAATCTAGGTTGCCAGAGTTTTATGAGTTCAACTCTTACTTGAAATCCTGCTTCTGTTACAAGACCATGACTGATTAGTTGCTGAAAGATGAGAGTCTGCAGGGCGTGAAGCTGACACATTTCATCTGAGGCCAACAAACAGCAGTCAGTCTTGAAGCAGAGTAGTGATAGTAAGCCTCTGAACAAGACTAGCAAAGTCACTTGCCAACTGGCATAGTTTTGAACAGCAGTGAATGGTTGCTGCATTAAGACACTAAATTGTGGGAAGAACTCAGCTTAAATGGTACAATGGACTAAAAATCCCATATAATGTTTCATATAATTTTTTGCCTCTCCTTTTTTATTAGATATTTTCTTTATTTACACTTTAAATGTTATCCCTTTTCCTGGTTTCCTCTCCAAAAAGCACCCTATCCCATTCTCCCTCCCCCCTGCTCATCAACCCATCCACTCCCAATCAGTATTTCTAAAGGAAATTAAAAATATTAATAAATGATATATTATAAAATAAGTTTCCAGGATTCTTGAGTGGGTAAAAGAAGGATGAACTGTATAATAGGGAATGAAAACCATATTCTTAAATAGGTAACTGGTAGGAGTTATATTGATAGGAACTTGTCTCAGCAATGAATAGGACAGTTTTCCTTGGCACCACAAGGAACTGTTCAGGAAGCCTATATGCCTAACAGCCTATAAGCCTATTGTCTATGTCAGGCTGATCTGCTAGTTGGCATTTTGCAGGAGCTATATAGTTGGAACATAAGATCAATATATCAACACAAGCATAGTGGTCTGCTGATGACCCCAGAAAAAACAGAAGAACTTTCATATGAAATAAAATACCAATATCTCATTCGACACCTATATAATCTGACAAATGAATCATTTCAGTTTTATATAAAAGGTGAGGGAAATAACATTGATCTTGGCTAATAATAAAGGAAAATATTAATATATTAATACAGGAACATAAGCTCCTCTCAACCTCCATGCAAAATTTTGTTCTGCCTCGATTTTTTCCTTGAACACGAGAATACACGATGTAGCCTAGGCTGGACAGAATTTTGTATGAATTGCATGCTGATTTTCCTCTTCCTAGTGTTTCCTTCATGCTGGAATTAAAGGCTTATGCTACCTATTCTTTTAAAAACAGTTTTCAAAAAAAGATGAGTGCTGACAAAGTAGAGCAGAAAAGTATTCAAGAAGGTGATAGAATTGCATTTATCAAAGGGAGAAAGTGCAGCATAGCATTAGCATAGATGGTGCTGTATGAGGAGTCTAAAATCAAGTCAAAAAGAAAAGTAGGAAGTCTATCAACAAAAAAGAAAATGAAATACAATGTAATGTCTTTAATGAAAAAGAACAAGAAGCAACCCATCCATCCATCTTTATATCCATCCATCCATCCATCCTTATATCCATCCATCCATCCATCCATCCATCCATTCATCCATCCACTGATATATTTGGCCAGAGTACTTATGTCTTAATATACTGAAGGCTGATAGAATCACATTGCCAGGCACATGCTCAAGGAAGGACATATGGTATCTCCATCCCCCCAAAACACACACACTCTCCCCAAATTGATGAAATCAATCAAACCAGACTGGAAAGTGTTCAGACAGTAACCTTGACCTAGTGGATAAAGCAGAAATGTAAGCTTTTTTCAAGGCCAATGGATATTTTTGTCAGAAGTCATAAAAGATTACATAGCATAAAAAACTTAACACTATTGAAAAGCAATCACATACAGGCAAAATAGTTCATTTTTTCTTCTTTCTAATATGCATGTCATTCATCATGATTTTATACGTATAGACTCACACACACAAACACACACATACACACAGAGAAACAGAGAAAAAGAGAAACAGAAAGAGACAGAGACAGAAAGAGACAGAGACAGAGAGGAGGAGGAGCAGGAGAAGGAGAGGAAGAGAAAGAGGAAAAGGAAGAAGAAGAAGAAGAAGAAGAAGAAGAAGAAGAAGAAGAAGAAGAAGAAGAAGAAGAAGAAGAAGAAGAAGAAGAAGA
>NC_034596.1:56819742-56844873 GCF_900095145.1 Mus pahari
GAGGAGGAGGAGGAGGAGGAGGAGGAGACATACACTGAATTATAATTACTTTTATGACCGAAGTTGTGACCAATCATAAACTGAGTTGTTCTCAGACTAACTTTGACCAAGTTTAACTCTTGGTCCTTAAGCAGAGTCAGTCAGTCTAAATGCTCCTTCATGAAATCACCTTCATTTATGTATTGTCATTCTGGACTATGCTGGGTAACACATTTTCCCATACAAATGCACTTCACCATAGGATGTGGCTTTCTCCTGAGAAACAATTCAATGTTTTTTCCTGATCAGAACACCATTTTAGCAGGAAGGTGTTGTGGGGTGAGGCTGTAAACCCGGAATCTCAGAGGTCCAGATGGGAGGGTCAGGTGTTCAAACTACCCTCAGCTACATTATGAGCTCAAGGCTGGCAATGGCTACACAAGACTCTAAATTAAAGCAAGCAAGCAAGAAAAAAAAATTCAAAGAAAAAATAATAATATAAAGAAAAGTTTTTGAAAGTCAATGTTAGGAAAAGATTTATGCATTCAAATGGAGAATCATGACAAATATCCTCAGAATTTTAATCAATGGATATTGATAAATATTCAATGTATATAAAATGAATGAAATATTGTCTCTGTATGGAGTGTTAAGTATTTTTACTCATATTTGAAATAACATTTAAAAGTGAATAAAGAAGCAATCAATGTTTACTACCAGCTAGTTTAGTCATGCAACTAATCCCTGCTGGGTGAGCTTGGTTAGTTTGTTGGGATAAAATATGTATGTATAAATGCATTGTGATTCTTACTTTCTCATTATCACTCCTGAAATTTTTATATCCTTAATTGTTCACAAAGGGAAACCTTTAATTTTTTTTCTAGTTGAAAGCTTAAGTCAATAATAAATGAATAAAAAGAATAAGATATGGTAAACTCTGAGATAAGACTATAGACTTTCTAGCGAGAGAAACCATCTATGTCGTAACATTTAATTGGTCCTGGCTTCTGGAAGGGGAGGCTTTAAGAGGTAAGGAAAACTGTTTGTTCAATCCTCCTTTTCTCAAATGCCAATTCCAACTGCAGACACATAAAAAGTGACGGAGGAACAGTCGGCTGCAGCTCATTATGAACTGCGTCAAACTGCAAAACTAGTCATTTCCTTTGGGAGAACAAATGATTTCGCAATCCATTTTAGAGAACATTTCTTTTTTTTCCCCTATTGGTTCTTAGCCAGAGCTCTCCCTGTGCAGTGCCCAGCCTAAAGGTGATTGGCCACAGTGAGGCTGTTTCATTTTTATTATTACAGTAATTTGGTAAAGCTAAAGATTTACTGTGGCTTAACATTTTTTCTTTTAATTTACAAAGATGCAAGTTATAGCAACAGACATCAAACTTAACATAGGAAATGAAATGCTTTAGCATCTATCGGATGGCAGAATTCAGCTGAACTCATCACACACGTGAGCATCTGTACTACAATACATCTCAATTAAAGTACATTCACATCAGCGCTAGAGAAGATATGGGATTGTTGTACTTTCAACAGTCTTATTTAAATAAATTAATATTAAAATATTAGCATATGTCACAACTTTCTTTTTTATTGATTAAATTTCATAATTTCAAACCTGCTCAGAAAGCTGACCACTCTCACCCCTGCCATTTCTCGTCCCTGCTTTCCCTGTCTATGGCCCTTTTTCTTACAAATCTTTTATTTTGTTTCATGATCCACTGAGTTGATCCAAGACCATCTGACGACCTTGGGACTGGAACTGTTGCTGGAGCCTGGTGGGTTCAACAGTGGATAAATAACTAAGAAAAGATTGTTCTCCTTGTTCCCAAATCTATCAATAGTTAATAGTCTTGCAGTAAAGGTTAAGTTCCACTTATACCTTCTCCCATTCACAAATGACTATTTACAGGGTCAATCTTCTGTACATCTATTATGGGCAAGTGCAGTTTTGAAAGGCCATGATTACAATGATTGTATTGAGTCAAGAGCATGGTGTTTTGCAGCTCTCGGTGGAAATGCTTTGCTTTTAAAAGCTGACTCTGCAAACATCACTTATTTTAAACACCTTAGCATCCATGAGTTACAGCTGCTCACTGAAAAGATATGTTTCTTGACTATGGCTAAGATAAGTTTTGTCCACGGGTATAATGTAGACAGCAGTTTAATGCTATTCCAGTTTGATGCAACATCAGTTATAAGTTGCTCTCTTTGCTCAACTACTTGTCAGCTATGTGCGTTTAACCAGTCTTAAAGTACCAATCATGGATTCCTTCCAACGGAAAGGACTTCCAAATCAGAGGGAATTGGGTCACCTCCAAAATAGTTATGCCACTATGTTCAGGTAGATATATCTTGCCTGGAAAATTGGGCTTGTGGCTTGTATAGAAGACCATTGATGCCTTTTCTTCCTAGCAGCCTTCACAGCACCTTCAGCACTTTGAAAGCTCACAAACAAAAGAAAGTTTCCAGGTAGATTCTAGCTTTCATTCTCTTGCAATAGACTTCTATTGGTGGTGTTGTAGAAGTACAATAGGACCGGATTCTTTCATTCTGGTGAGCAATTCAAGGACTGTCAAGAGTTTGATTTATATGGGGTGCTTCTGTGCTCACTCTAAATCCTGTGGTGCTAAATAAATCTTGGGGTGAAAATTTTGTTCAGTAATCCACTAATTCTAGGAGAAGCATTATCTAGCCTTGAAGGTATTGCCTTCCACCCATATTTTATATATTCAATTTGAGTTGAAAAATGGTAGGCTTCCATATGACTTTTTATACATTATTTTTAATCCACTACCCCTGTCCCCTTATACTACCAATCTTTTATCCTCCTTCCTTCTTAAATCTTTCTGTGCCTACTATTCCCATTAAAAAATTCAATTTTATCTAAGCTCTACAATATATTCCCTTTTTGGCACCCTCCCCAAGCACACACAGATATCCTATCTGTGTCTTAGATCTCTTGGTTCCATGGGTATTCCCGATCAGGATAAGGGAATCGTATCCTGTTATAAGGTACCATGGGTATTCCAGATCAGTCAAAGTTAGGGTTACATGAGTGTGAGAGAGAACATGTGGTCTGTGGTACTTGTCTTTCTGGGGTTGAGTTACTTTACTCACTATAATTTTACTAGGATCATCTATTCATGTAAAATATCACTTCTCTTCCAACTGAATAAAACTCCATTTTGTACATGTTCCATGAGCAAAAGCAATATCCTTCCTCTATACCGACAACCACTATTTACTGCCATTTGTATTTTGAGTGATAACTACTCCTACTGGGATGAGTAAATATTAAAGTAGTTGTTAATCTACGTTTTTCTGATATTGAACAGTTTTTTAAATGTATCTTAGCTGCTTCTTCTTTTAATAACTTCTTATTTATTTCAGCAGCCCATTCTTAGTTGGGTTATTTCTTTTTGTGTGTGTGTGTTTGGTTTTTTGAAATCTTTGTATAATCTGAATGCTTACTACGTTAGATGGATAGGTGGCAAATACTGTTTTTCTACTCTGTAGGCTAAATCTTCACTTACTTAGCTCTTTTCTTTGCTGTGTAGCAGGTTTTTGAATTTCACGAGGTTCCATTTGTCAGTTGTTGGCATTGACTTCAGATTACTAGTGTGTACACTTAGCTGTGAGGCAGAACAAGGAACCTTTACCAAATTAAATCACAGATAATTCCACTGGTACTGTTTTGGTAAAGATGTTGATACTCTTTGCACTTCTGCAACTGTTTAATAAATTTATAATTTATAATTATAATATAAATAATATAATATATATTTATAATTTGTCATTAAAGCTTTATAATTCAGTGATGTCCAACCTGACAGTATCTTTGACCACTCTACCTTGACTGTACTTGTCTCTTCCTTTGCATATTTTTAAGTACCTTGTTCTTTCTTCTGAGTTTTGCATTTACTTTCTGTTTTCAGTTTGTGCTTCTCTTTGATGTTTTATTTCACAAACCTCTCCCTTTGCTCATATATATATATTTTTTTTTTTTGGCTTAGATTCTGTTCTCTCACACCTAGGCTAACATGCCTGTTCCTCATTTGCAGCTTTTCACCTCCCACATCATCTGTTTATTCTCATTGTTTGTATTGTTCTGTTCTACTGGAATAGTGAATCTACAGAGACAGAAAGTGGATTATTTTTTCAGTATTTAGTTTTAAGTATCTATTTTTTTGAGAGACATGTATTAGCATTTACAGGAATAACTATAAATTGATTTTAAAACAAAGCCTTTAATTATTATGTATAATAATATTATATAATAATATGCTTTGAAGGTTCTTATAATAACCTAATATCCAATCATTCTATGTATTTTACACACACACACACATACACACACACACACACACACACAGATAGATAGATAGATAGATAGATAGATAGATAGATAGATTTAAAAAATTAAATTTTAACAATATTTAATTTGTACTGTTAGAACATCATAGCTTCTTTGACTGCAAAAAGTTAAATATATCTATGTCATCCAAAACAAAATATATTAATTTAAAAACGATATGCTTTGGGGGCTAGAGATTTGGCTCATTGATTAAGACAATTTTAATGCTTTTGTGAAGTAGCCAGGTTCCATTCCCAGCCCAAACATGGTGACTGAAAACAAACTGTAAATCAGATTCAAGGAAATACAACACCTCTTGAATATTTTAATTTAAAAAATTAAAAAATTCTTTTGTGTAGTGTATCCTGACTACATTTTCCTTCTCTCATAACCTTCCAGTCTTTTCCTGTCACTTCTCCTCTCTCTCAGATCCACTCGTCCATGTCTCTTCAAAAAACAGAGGTATCAACTGAATATGTCATTTGAAAGTACAATAAGGCTAGGCATATCTCCTCATATTAAGGGTGGGCAAGAAAACAGAGTCCAAAAAGCAGGAAAAAAAAGAATCAAACACAGACCCTACTCCCATTATGAGGAGTCTCACAACACTACTAAGGCACACAACCGTAAAATATATGCAAGACCAATACAGGCTTCCTTATTGTCATCTCAGTCTCGTGAGTCCCTGCGAGCTCGAGTTAGTTAATTCTATGGAAGATTCTTTTGTGGTGTCTGTGACCCTTCCAACTCCCACAATCCTTCTTTACCCTCTTCCCTGGGCATCCATGACTTTGACCTAATGTTTGGTTGTGAGTCTCTGAATCTGCTTTTATCAGTTGCTGAATGGATCCTATCTGATGATAGTTGGGCTAGGCTCCCGTCTCTGAGTATAGCAGAATGTCATAGGAAATATTTCACTGATTCTTTTTTTTTGGGGGGGGGGGGGAAGGGAGAGTTGCTGATGTGTTTGTTTCGATCCTAGGTCTCTGGGCCATCCAGCTCTGGCATCTGAATTCTGGTCCTCCAGAGAATGACAGGGCAATTCTGGGTGGGCTCCCTCTAGGGGCATGGGTCTCAAACTGGACCAGTTACTGGTTGGTCGCCCCCCACAGTTTCTGTGATACCATTACCCAGCACATCATGCTGGAAGGAGAAATTGTAGGTTAAAAGTTTTGTAGGTGGGTTGGTGTTCTAACCACTCCACGAGAAGCCTTCAGGCTCTATATCCCTTGTTACTAGAAGTCTTAGCTAGGGTCACCCTCATAGTTTCTGCACTAGGTTTCTGTCTTGTTCTTATAATGCTGCATGATTCTAGATGTCTTTCCCAGTACTCTTTCCCTCCATCATTCCCTACCTGGTCCATCCTGTTTCCCTCCCCACGAGCCATAGACCACTTATTAAGCCTATTCTATTTCCCCTTCCTAGGGAAGTCCATGGACATTTTCTTAAGGTCTAATTCGAACCATTTGCCTGCAAATTTTATTTTTTTAAATGGCTGAGTGATTGTGTAAATGCACCACATTTGCTTAATTCATCTTCTGTTAAGGGACATATAAGTTTATTTCAGTTTCTAGCTATTACAAATAAAGCCCATATGAGCATATTAAGCAAATGTATTTGTGGTAAGATGGAGTATCCTTTGGGTATATACTCTGGTGTGGTATAGCTGGGTCTTGTGGCTGATTAGTTTAAAATATTCTAAGATACCATCATATTGATTTTTCAAAGTGGCTGTAGAAGTTTGCACTCCCATTAGCAATGGAGGAGTGTGACCTTGGCTCCACATCCTTACCAGCATGAGATTTCATTTGTGTTTTTTGATCTTAGGTATTCTGCCAGGTATAAGATGGAATTACAAAGAAGTTTTGAGTTGCTTTTTCCTAATGGCTAGGGTTGTTGAACACATCCTTAAGGATTTCTTGACCATTGAAATACCTCTGTTGAGAATACACTGTTTATATCTGTACCCCATATTTACATGTATTATTTGGTTTATTGGTGTCTATTTGAGTTCTTTATATATTTTGGATATTAGCCCTCTGTCAGATGTGCAAACAATGAGAGTCGTCTTCCAGTTGGTGGGCTGCTGTTTTGTCCTCTTGGTGGTGTTCTTTGCTTTACAGAGCTTTCAGTTTCATGAGGTCCCATTTATTAATTGTTGATCTTTGCTGGTATTATTGGTGTTTTGTTTTTGTTTTTGTTTTGTTTTTAATAGAAAGTTGTCTCTAATGTGAGTTAGTTCAAGACTATTCCCCACTTTTCTTCTACTAGGTTCAGTGCATTGGGTTTTATGTGGAGGTCTTTTGTCCACTTGGAATTGAGTTTTTTCAAGTAGAGAGATATTGATCTATTTGGATTCTTCTACATTACAATATCCAGTTATACTAGCACCATTTGTTGAAGATGCTTTTCCTCATTGTATAATTTTGGCTTCTCTGTCAAAAACTAATTATCCACATGTGTATCTTCAATTCAATTCCATTGATCAACCTGTCTGTTTTTCTGCCAACACCATGCTGTTTTGTCATTAAAACTCTGTTGTACAGCTTGAAATTAGGGATGGTGATACCTCCGGAAGTTCTTTTACTGTATAGGACTTCTTTGTCAATCCTGTGTTTTGTTGTTGTTGTTGTTGCTACTGTTTTGCTTATTTGTAATTGTTTTTGTATATGAAGTTGTGTTTTTCTTCCAAGGTCTGTAAGACTCTCTCTCTCTCTCTCTCTCTCTCTCTCTCTCTCTCTCTCTTTCTCCCCAAAAAACAAAACAAAACAAAGCTCAGGACCAGATAGTTTTAGTAAGAATTCTACCAGACATTAATTAGGCTTTTAAGAAAAACAACAATTATATACTTGTTACTGTGTTTTTTAGAAAATTACTTCCAAAACTTTCATTTTATTCCAAGAAATGGCTATGAAAATCAAATAATTAGTAGAATTATTTTAACAAATTAATTCTTAGAGAAATCAGATGAATTTATGAATAATTATTTCTCATTTATTTTTAAGAGTTTTTCTAATTAAAATGTAAGTTTCCCTTTTAAAATGAAAATAAAAAGTAAATAAAGAGTTCTTAGAATACAAGTGAAACTAGCATATATTCACATGATCCAGATGTAGACTATATGACAATGTATATGAACATGCTTTTGACATTCAAATTCACAGGAGCATAGCCTTCTTCAGTTAGATCATATTAAATAAGAATTTTCAGAATGTTCTCTCTCTCTCTCTCTCTCTCTCTCTCTCTCTCTCTCTCTCTCTCTCTCTCTCTCTCAGTAGAAATAAGCTGACTTAGAAGCTTAATGAGTGAAAACTGAGGAATAATGCTCAAAGAATCTTTGAGAAGCTCAAACATAATTCTGAGTATCTAGAAGGCCACACACACACACAGACTGCAGAGTGTTGACAGCTGTGAGTCAGACTGGAAAGATGGGAGGAGATTCCAATCCTGCATGTACAAGTAACATCAGTCTCTGCTCCAAAGGAAAAGAAAGCTAAGGTAAAACTGTTGAAGGAGGCAGGGAGCTAGGCAATTGAGAGAATGTACAGAATTTCAGAGACAACATCAAATTTTTGTGCTAACTTCTCAGAATGCAATCCTCAACCTCCTTGTTACTGATCTCTTAAAACAGAAGAGCTGATCACCGGATCCTCACTTGGTCATAAAGCTAATTAGCACACTGAGGAGAGTTGAGAAAATTTAGTTATTTCTATGGCCCAATACTAACAGAAGCTAACCAGTAAATAATTGTTCATGAATGTGATTACCTATTTCTTGTCCCAAGATCTCTTTCTGAGAATTCTGCCTCCAGAACAGCCTTAAGTGGCTGCAGAGTCAAACTAACATTAATGGAATCCAGTAGTTATCTTGCCTTTACTGAGCTGAGAGATTGGGAGTGTAGCTTTCAGACCGAGGTTCATATCATTCTGGGGAAATGTGTTTCTCATGCACACCCCATAAAAGCCTCTCTGCACAATACTTGGGCAAGTGTTTCCTTGATGTAATCTGGGTTTGTTTGTTTCGCTCCCCCTTTCAAGAAGTACTATACTTTCTCTGAACTCTGGTTTCATTAAGATTTACTTAACCTTTGTTCAAACACAGAGATTTTTTTTTTTTTCAGATCTCTGAAAACGACATTCAAACTGCCTTATGGACTGATGAAAACATGTTCCAACAGGTATGGGTAACTCCTTGAAAAAGAAAAGTACAGTTTCTAATTACAGGTACTTCAGGGCACTGTGTAATCCTGCAGTGACCACTAGGCTGAGACCAATGAAGTATACCTTTTAATGTAATTAAGGGCAAATTGATCACCTTCATTAGTAGCATTTGACAAAATCACTATTCTTTCAAAATACAACTAAAACTACACAATGCTGATATAAAACATGGTATCAAACTACTCAGTGGAGAATAGAAATTCACCAGCCTGGTGAAAGGTATATATGGAAGACGCACAGCTAATATTTATTTTCATGGTGAAACTTTCACAGGGTCCTTTCTAGATCACAAAAGGAGAAATGCCTTCATGTTCACTATCACGAAAGCTCGAGGGGGATATCTTTTCAATTTGACTATTGAATAGCAATATTTGACCCATTGAATAGCAGCTACCAAATTAAACAACAGGACATTTCTGATAATTTAAATTCAGACACATACTTAAATTTTGTTCATATCGGCCACCACTTTTGTGATTCAAAGTATTTTGTTTACATTATTGTATTTAGAGGCCCCAAACAATATCTCTTATAATATGAGTCAAAATTAGGAATTATTTTTAATGGGGGCATCATATTGCATAGTCTTCTTGCTCAGTTTTTTGTCAATATATATATATAAAAAAGAGAGACTATTCTAAGGAAGAGGATCATTCCTGCCTACCCAGATGCCAATTTCATACAACACCTTAACGAATTTTCTTCATTCTGTAATTACGCTGTTTCTAAAGAGGAATATCAGTGAATAATAAGGGTTTCAGCAATGGGAGATGATTATGCGTGCTTTCTAATCTAGTGACAAGCTAGCAAGGTGCACATTTTTACTTTTATCTAAAGTTCAATGAAATGTGTCCACAAACCTCAAATATGTGTTCCTTTCTGTGAACAATTTGTTTTAGTTCATTTCCTTTGGCAATTACATTAACATTTAATAAAGTAACAGATTTTGAAGATGTACTCAAAATGGTAATTTTCCAAGATAGCGTCTGTGAGGTGGAACAATCATTAAAGGCGAGGAAATGCATTCTAGAGAACACTCTAAGATATATGGTGAAATGAAAGTCATTGGAAGGATTCCTTAGTTATAAATTCTGTTCTATTCCTAATGAATATCTACTTTGAATATTTTGCTAATTTCCATTATTATTTTATGATTCTGAAAATAAATTACAAAGTTAAAAGAGAAGTTTTATGAGAAAAGATGGTATCAAACAACTCTCCAATAAGGTGTTTTCAGTACAATAGCTCATAGAAAAATTCAGGATGATCCATTTCCTATGAGAAATGATTCGTTCTGATAATTTAACACATAGAAGTGATAGCTCATTTTTCTGATAAGTCAGGGGCATTCATGACATGCTACTTCAATTTATTATTTTATTTCTTGAGTTCAGATATAACTGTACAAAATTTGATAAAAGTTATTATCCTTTTTATTGTCTAAAATAACATCAAGCCCTGGGAGCCTTCCTTTGGGCCTCTGTGAGACCTTGGTGTATTACTATCAAGCAGTACTGAAATATCATGTTTAATTTAATGATAAGACTATTAAGAAGCAGAAAACACCAAAAAGCCCAATATCTCTACAAATTGAAACATATATTTCTGTCCGCTTAGATTCTATAAATAATAAAGTCCTCATTTAATTTCTATACATTTTCTATACAATGTCTTATCCTTGCTTTACTCTAAAACAGTTAAAATAAAATAGGTAAATCTGTAGTCACATTTTTGTCTCTGTGTTGTGGATATGGTCACTTTCAACTACATTTTGCACACACAATTTGAACCTTCCATTGTAAATTTCTGATCAAAAGGAAATAGTGTAATCTCAGTTAAAAAAAATGTAAGAGATAGCATTTAAATTCTAAGAAGTAAACATAATGAGCTAATCATAACAGAACATCAGTGATAATTGTTTCTGGGCCACTGTAGTTCGATTTATTTTCTTCTAATTGTGAAATGCATGTTAATTCAGAATACAACTGGCACCTAAAGGGAATAGAGCTAGTTTATTTTGGAGCCAAATATAAATGACCATGTGTTCAGGGTGTTATATAAGGTATTCGCACTTTTACACAGGGTTTTAATAGTTACAGAACAAGAATATTCAGGACATTTTTTTTTAATTCCTCAGAGGAAACATCAATTGGATGGATTACAGCACAGTAGGGAAATCTGTCATGTTTCAGATACTATCTGATGATATTCTTAGTCTTTGAATTGGTGAAGGCTGGCTATTAAGTTAGCACAATCCAAAAGTTTTCCTGACCAAAACAATGATCTTAGTCAATAAATGGTTATCAACAGAGTAAGGATATTTGAAATAACTTTACTTTGGATCTGCAGGATTACAGCTGTTCACAATTACAAATTTCAAAATGCCAATCAACCAATACAACCTGTATTGTAATATTAGCAAGGACTTTTTCTAGGAACCTTAGTTTATGATTATGATTGGCAATGATGGTCAGGAAAGAACAGGACTCTAAGAGAGAGCAATCAAGCTCAACAAAACAAGATATAGAAAGACAAGGTAAAGAACTCATATTGAGGCTGGACAAGGCAATCAAATAGGAGGAAGTGAGTTCCAAGAACAGACAAAAGAGTTCAAGACACACCTTCTCTCACTGGCAGATGTGCCACAAATACACCAAGCTAAAATCCATTGCACATATTACAGACCACCTAGTGCAAACCAAGACTTACACTTAATTTATTAAATGTAGGAAATTTATAAGAATACTTGCTATAGTTAGCTTATGCTACTTAAAATTTTAAAACAATGCTGGAAAGGGTAAAAGCAGTTGCCCACAAGCCTGACTCCCTTGGGAGAAGTACCATCATTTCAATAGTATCTACATTCATCATAAATATCAGAGGTCAAAGAATTTGGTACTTTGGGAGAGGAGAATATAAAAAATATGCTTAGTGGTGTGTTAATATCATCAATGACGTTTAATGTAGCAAAATTTAGTCACTGCGATGCTTTTGGGTAATTAACCACAAGTGAGTAGGAAATTGGATTTAAATCCATGGTTATTTGTCATTCTAACGTGCCTAAAATTTCTTGTAACATCTATTTGGAAAGGTGAGTCAGCAATCATATAATCTGCAGTGTCAAGACCTAGCTCTGATATAATTGCTTCCTAAGGCCATGAATGAAAACTACAGTGAAAGTATAGTAGCCATGAAGGCAAAACAAGTTACAATTGCCTCAGACTGTTATAACTTACGGTATCTTCTCTAGTAATATAAAGAGAATTTTGCTCATTCAATAAAGTCAACATTTTAAGAGTAAGTATTGTAGATGGGTTCATGTTTTAAAGTATTGATATATTAAATTGTGTTGCTTATAGTAAAATTTAACTATAATGTAATAAAAAAAATATTCATTTGATTGTATGACTGTATAGAAAAACAAATTTTCCAAAGGTTTATTTTACCTCAAGTAATTTAACGATCATATTAATACTTGCTTTGTCATATTAATAATTAGCTTGACCATCTTTTCCTATGTATTCTTACATATCCAATTGGTAAACTTAGTTAGAAATCAGTATTCCAAAATGATCTCATAATTTTTTCGAGTAAGTAAAATACTTTATGAGCACAGACTAATCATCCAAGCTTCCAAATCCATATTGATTTGGTTAATCAAACTAAATACTTTACCAAGAGAAATCAGATATGAATGTTCTGCTTTCAAAGATCAATGTATATTTATTGAATGGGTAAATAATCTTCCAGCTTAGAACATTTGATGATTAATATAATTCTTAATGCAGATGTTAGTATTAATAGTTAAAATATATTTCATTTTACACATTCTTTCCCACATATGTGTACACTGTGTTCTTTAAACTTTCCTGTGCTGAGGATATCCTTATGGATTACAGAAAAGCAAAAAGTGGTTTTGCTTTCAAAATCTGACTGAATTCTCTTATCTTCATTCTTATCTAACTGTAACATAGTGTTCACTAAGACTATCCTAGTCTCAACTTCTGTAACATCAATTTTACACTTTATTTTATGTGGTGTATGAATAAGTATGTGTATGTATAGCACTTGTAGTTGGCATCCCATATAAACCAGAAGACTGCATTAGATCACTTGGAACCAGAGTTATAGACAGTTGGAAGCAGCCAGGTATTGGATCTTGTTTATATGAATCCAAATCCTGCAGAACAGTTGTTCTTAACCTGTGGATCATGCCCTCAAAAGACAATTTCAAAACATAGATATTTACATTATGATTCATAAGTAGCAAAATTTCAGTTATGAAGAAACGACAAATATAAATTTTATTTTAGGGGAAAAACCATAATATGAAGAACTATATTAAAGGGTGGAGAAACTTTGTTCTAGAAGAGTAGCGCATGCTCTCAATGGCTCCACCATTTCTCCAGGTGTATTTTTTAAAATCCATATATGAGTTAGATCATATGGAAATTGCCTTCGTGTGCCTGGATTGTAATGAGCACTAATCAGTTCTATCCGTATTGTCAAAATAGCAGATTTTCCTTCTCTCCATAGCTGAATCTATTCTAAACTGTATACATATCCTGTTTCCTTTTCCATTCATCAATTGCTGGACATCTTTTTTCCTTGACTGTTTTGAGTAGTGCTACAAGAAGCACAGAGTTTCAATGGCTTCTCAGGCACACTGATTTCATTTTTAAAATGTATAATGTAGTGACATTCCTTGATGATATGCTACTTATATTTTTTAAAAGATTGTTTAAATTTTTTTAGTTAGCATGAAAATAATTGGTTGCCTTGTCTATTTTTGATAATAAGTATCTCTGTAACTCCCCAGAACCCTATTTTTAATTCTTTATGGAACCTCTGTATTGTTTTTCACACTATCTGTAACTTTACACATGTATTCTGTCCAGAAGTGTACAGAGCTGCCTTCCCTTAGCCCAATCAGAATTTGATACTTCATTTTGCTCTTGATTTGTATTTTCCTGAAATTCAGTAAAATACACACACACATCTCACACAGACACACACAGACACAGACACACACACACATACACACACACACACACACATATATATATAAACATTTCCATATATCTGGTGACCATCTGCCATCTGCCATCTGTATTTCTTCTTATGAGAAGTGTGTATTTAGGTATGTTTTGAATTTGAAAAGAGGATTATTTGGAGTTTGTTTGTAGTACCTTTTGAAATTCTAATTTATTTTAGTCATCAGCATTTTGTCACAAATATTGTTTCCTGATCTGTGAAGTGGTAGTTTACTCCCTTGCTTACTTGCTTTGCTATGCTGAAGTTTTCAAGTCTAATGTACCTTGTTGTCCATGTCTATATTTTCTTTTTTGTAGTTTTGTTTCCCATTTAAATATCCTTGTGAATTCCAAAATTCTGACATGCTTGTCTTTTTTTCCTTTGTGCTTCATTTCTTCTTAGTGTGTTTCAGAGGCTCCAGGTTTTATGTTTAAATTTTTGAATTGATTTTCTTTAGCTGATGAGAAATAGGGTATTCAAATAATGAATAACATTTGAGTAAATAATTGAATGCTGAAAGTTATTAAGTCTTAAAAGAAATTGAGAATAAGGGAGAAAAAAATGACACCCCCTCCACCATGCTTCAACTTTTCAGATACCAGAGAATAAGTTAATACTTCACACTGCTACACTCTCTACGTTTCACAGAAACACATGGATATTGAATGTTATCCTGAAAACACACAGTATGTGAATTAACATATGGTGGCTTGTACTATGAGCTTCACACAAAGTTTGTATACATTTTATCAAATTCCCACTCTGATACTCTTTCAATTTTTAATTCACGATATCATTTAGGACAGTATCTGTTCACAAACTTCCAAGTATCTTAGTTTAAATAATACAGTTTTCCACATTTTTGCTTCAATAAAATTTTAGGTTATAAATATGCAAAAATCTAATAACATTCCCAGAATATTCTAGACATTTAATCTTCAAATTCATAAAATATCAAACTTCTAACACTTCAAACTTAGAAGATAAGAATGTTTTGATATTTAATGACCAAACTAGATTTTTCTAAAATAAATGCTACTGAACTAGAATATTAGCTAGATAAATTTTTGAAATCTTTAATTATAGGCTTTTGTCATGACAAAATGTTAGAGAAAGATAGGAGTGTGTGCTTTGTCTTTTCATGTAAATGAACCTCCTTTCTCACAAGCTGTTGCCTCCTGCTGAACCTGAAGTAACCTTTGGACATACAGACCTAATAGCTGAGTTGCTTCCAGAGTTAGATTAACATAAACTTCGTGCACTTTTTTTTTTTTTTTTTTTTTGTCTATAACCAGCTCAAAATTGGAGGGTATATTATAAACATGAACTGAGGAAGAGACTTACAGACCATGAGTACTTAGAGCCTCTAAGCCTCTAGTTCTCTGTGAACCTCTGTTTATTATTGTCAGAAGAGCTAACCATAAAGTCATAACATAGTGTCTGCCCAAACATGGACTGAATAAAGACAACAGTAGACATTCAATCCTAGATGGATGAAGGCTCATAAGGCCTCAAGTCTACACACACACACACACACACACACACACACACACACACACACTACACACAAACCTATAGGCAACTAAGGACTCTGAACAGTGGGTTTCCCCAGGGAAGAACATGACAATTGTTTATACAGTAACAAATGATCAACCCTGAAAACATATGTATAAATAACATTACATTGACTTAGTAGGCTGCATTTAGAAAATTTGGAATATATATATATATATATATATATATATATATATATATATATATGAAGATAAAATGGTGTGATTCTATCTCAGTATATAAAAGAAATAACTATTTTGCCTTTAATTTTATGCTGTTTTAACTACTGGTAATGTCTGAAATTTACACAGTGATTTCTTTGTTTCTTAATATTTGCCAATTTTTTAAAAAGCAAGTCCTATTTCATAGACTTAACAACTTCAAAACTTGCCAATAGCTCCACAGATGGGAAATGAGGTGGCTTTTGACACCCTCCCTCAGCAATGCTGGACTATTTACTGGGTTGATCTTGTGCAGATCATGTGTAAGCAAATGAAGATGCAATGAGTTCATGGCAGATGAAGGTATTGTTTCCCTGTAGGCCCCTACCCTCTGGCTCTTCCAGGCTGTGTAGCTAAGGTTTCTGCTGTTGTGATAAAAAACCTGCCTAAAAGCAACTTGGGAAGAAAAGGGATTATTTCAGGTTTCATCTATTAGGGAGGTCAGAGTATGAACTCAGTGCAGAATCCTTGAGGCAGGTTCTAAAGAAGCCATGGAGGAATGCTGTCCACTAGATTGCTCCCAGTGGCATGCTCGGTTTGCTTTTTTATAGAACTCAAGAATACCTGAGCAGGGATGCCATCACCTAAAATATTCTAGACCATCCCACATAAATTATGAATCAAGAAATGCAGACAGGCCAGTCTGGTGGGGGCAGTGTTTCAGCTGAAGATCCCTCTTCCAAGATGACTTTGCTGTGTAGCAAGTTGATAAAACACTAGTCAGGGCAGTCTTTCACACCCCAAACCTGGTGAGATGTATGACATAAATGCTCCATTTGGAGCTGAACATTCTACCACTTTTCTGCACTTTGACCAATCTTTGTATTAGCTGAGAGATCAATATTAAATGACAATGCCTTAAATTTGTTGTTTTCATTTTCAGAGAAGCAAGAATATAAACTGAATTGGATTTAAATTCAAATTCCAGAATGAATTTAAGCTTTTTTTATTAGAAATTAATTTATTAGAAATTAATGGAGAGGCTGACAATTGTTAAATAAAAATGTACCAATTCTAGATGAAAATAATCATATATATTTCAGGTTTAAATTATTTTTCTCCTACATCTTTACCTGTAAATTCTCATCTTTCCTAACACTTTTTGTGTGTGTGTTTGTTAAACTTCCTCTCTAGTGGCTTTTCTTACAATCCATGCATCATTTACTTCAAAAAGGACATCTCTGCCCTAGGTCATTCTCGTTATCTTTAGATTGCCTGCGGACATCTCTGTTGTGTTGCTCTACTAGCACCTGGTTTCAAAGTAAAAATCAAACACTTTAAAAATAGTCTTCTTTATCCTTCTCTATTTTGCACATCTTCTAGTAAGTGATATAAAGTTTCCAGAGTTGAATAGGAGTACAGTTCAAAATCTGTCTTATCTGCTGTATGCTGACTTACATATTAATGATCAAGTCTTGTTGCATTTATGTACTCTTTTTTGATATTTTCAGTTATTTGGCAATAATTTCAATACTGTAATCATTAAGCGTTGCTCCCATTGGTTAAGCACTAGAGAACTTTTCTTTCTTCAACTCTTGTTCACTTCCCTTCAGGGTATTGTTTTGTCATACAGAGTTCTTGGGACCTCCTTTATTACATGTTAGCATGCCTGGTCCCTATTCTTGACTCTACCACTTTCACTGACTACCTCCAAAACTATGGCAAAGTCCTTCGGACTGAATGTTTAGTCCTTTATCCTCATAACATCTCTATTGTCTATATGTATCTCTATGCTTTTAAATTTGAACACCAGGAATTGTTTGAACACATTCCAATATGTGCTGTGCTTTTTCAAGGCCTTTGCAGTTTTCCTATTCCTTGTAAGATTTCTTTTCCTCCATGCTGAGAGAACATTTATTCCATACCCTCTATGGCTCTTACCAACCGTCATTGAATGTAACCATAGTTATTATCAGAATAGAATCATCTCAGGCCTCATGAGGGGGTGTAATGCATATGCTGTATAGTGCAAATCACAGGATCTTCCTCCACTCACTCAATTTTTACTTATTGTTTTGTGACTGAAAAAGGACTGAACAATGGAACCACGGAGGTTATTTGCAGTGTCTTGTTATTGTTGTTGTTCCAGATTATATATAAAGATGTTAAATTTAAATGTTTATAAGATCAAAATATAAAAAGAAAATATGATATTAGGTTTAAAAGACAATACCTGCTGAAAGAGCAAGAATGTGGAAAACTAATGTACACTAAATACTGTTACGTTGTTCTGAACACACCAAGAATTGTCCTGTGTTGTATTTAGCTTAAGTTGCATATTATTTCTACAGAGGTTAAATGAAGTCACACCACTTGGGTGTGTATGCCTCCTCTAAGTATCGTAGATTCACGGAAATCCCTATGTGAGGTATAAGAAATCTCTTTTCAAGTTGTTGGACAAGGAAGTTCAAGGGACTCCCCAATTGATTAGGCTATTGCCTTTCAAAGGTTGAATGTCAAGACCCAATTGCTGAATGCACCATGCAATTTAGACACAAGGTCCTGAGGATTCCAACTGGATCTGACCAACAATCTGCCTCCCTATGGAATAACTTTCATAGAGCCAAAAGGTAGTGTGCAAGCTGCTAGTACAAGAAAGTAATCAACTGTCACACTCAGCTGTGATGCTCATGACTCAGAACAATGACCAGTGTGACAAGACATTCCAAAAGGTACAGTAGTGGCACTTACACCTTGGCTCTCCAGTTAGATTTGTGGTCCACTCAATAGGAGGGAAATCATTCTTGGTATTATAAAACTAGCCAAATACCTGTGGCTAGTGTGGTCATGGATCATAGTGAAGAACCTCCTACTGACTGACACTTTTCTAAATAGAAAATAGTAGAATCTAAATGTGTTCTTACACCACAAATTAAGTGTAGTTTCTACACTTTACTAATCCAACAGACAGAGAACATGTCAAAAATCAACAACTAGTCAAAATACAAGGGATAACTGACAGTGCGGTGTTCAGCTCCAGATATAACATCCTCATACCTAAGTGTGGTGGCTTGAATATGGTTGGCCCAGGGAGAGACACTATTAGGAGGTGTGACCTTCATGGAGGAAGTGTATCACTGTAAGGGTAGTCTTTGAGACTGTACTGGCTAGATTTGTGTCAACTTGCCACAGCTGGAGTTATCACAGAGAAAGGAGCTTTAGTTGGGGAAATGCCCCATGAGATCCAGCTGTGGGGCATTTCCTCAATTAGTGATCAAGGGGGAGAGGCCCCTTGTGGGTGGGACCATCTCTGGTATGGTAGTCTTGGATTCTATAAGAAAGCAGGCTGAACAAGCCAGGAGAAGCAAGTCAGTAAAGAACATCCCTCCATGGCTTCTGCATCAGCTCCTGCTTCCTGACCTGCTTGAGTTCCAGTCCTGACTTCTTTCAGTGATGAACAGCAATATGGAAATGTAAGCCTAATAAACCCTTTCCTCCCCAACTTGCTTCTTGGTCATGATGTTTGTGCAGGAATAGAAACCCTGACTAAGACAGAGACCCACCTACTAGTCACATGGGAGTTAGTCTTTTCTGGATGCAATCAGATCATGATGTAGAACTCTTAGCTCTTCAGGTGCCATGACTTCTTGGATGCTACCATGCTTCCTATACTGATGATAATGCACTGAATCTCAGAACCAGTA
Source organism: Mus pahari (assembly GCF_900095145.1). Taxonomy (NCBI): domain Eukaryota; kingdom Metazoa; phylum Chordata; class Mammalia; order Rodentia; family Muridae; genus Mus; species Mus pahari. Next base: position 56,838,764 of record NC_034596.1, read on the forward strand.
AGCCAGCCTCAATTAAATACTGTTCTTTATAAGAATTACCTTTATGCTAGTGTCTCTTTACAGAAATGGAAACCCTAATTCAGAAATTGGTAACAGGGACTGGGGTTTTGCTGTGACAGGCCTGAGCATATTTTTGTTTGGAGGAATGTGGATTTGGGGACTTCGGAAAATGGTGGAATCCTTTAAGTGGGGTTTAGTGGGTCATCCTACTAGGAATATGGAAGATATTGGTGCTAAGGGTGATTTGATACTGACCTGGCCCAAGAGGTTTCAGTGGAAAAGAATTTCAGTATGTAGCCTAGAGACTGTTATTGTGATATTTTGGTAATCTTAATTGTTTTGACAAGGAATTCTCAATAAAGCCCAGCAGTGACTTTTTTCTCTGGTTTAGCCTCATGGAGAATATTTTGATTAAGAATAGCAAGTTTTAAAAGAAAAAAAAATTTATGTTTGGTTCAAAGAATAAAGGGCCACCAGGAAGTAGAATGGAGCTGAATCAGGATTTAAACAGATTTAGGGAGTGGTGACCCTTAATTAAGGGGGTGGTAAGACCCCACCTAGCTAAGCTTCTTGTTTATGCTTTTGCAGTTGAACAAGGGACTTGGTTTTTGTTTTCATTTGCACTTTCAATCTGGAATGAACCACAATCCAGAAATAGAGGGCACAGATTTTTCATCTAAATCTTGAGGAGTGGTGGCTATGAAAAGCTTAAGCCCAGGCATGGTGGTACATACTTTTAATCCCAGGAGACAAAGGCAAGCAAGTAGATCTCTGAGTTCAAGGCTAGCCTGGGACAGATCGAGTTCTAGGAAAAGATAAATTTAAATCCAGGTTTGGTGGTACACAACTTTAATCCCAGCATCCAGAAAACACAGCCATGCAGATATCTGAGTTCAAAGTCAGTTTACAGAGCAATTTCCAGGACAGCTAGACTTAGGCAGTGAGGAATGTAATAGAACAAGCAGGGCATGTTCCATCCCCAGCAAGCAATAGAACTAGGCAGCTTAAACAACATGGCTCTGACTTTAGAGTAACAAATAGAAGGGACTCCTTGGACAATTAATGCTGGTTAGCTCAAACTAAGAAATTAGCAGTGATTAATAAGGGATCAGCATTACTGGGGTGAAGTCTTCTGGGAAGTGTTTTCTGGGAGCATAAAACAACTGTTTCAGAGATATTCAGGGTCGTACCTTGTGATTCAGCTGGCCTTGGCAAAGTGTACGAATAATCCAGATGGTACTGGTTTTGAAAACATGCATGGGTCAGTAAGAGCAGCTAAAATTTGGCACTGTGTGAGGGCCAGGAAGGCCATTGGTGAAGGTACAGCCTCAGTTGCAGTTGATGGCCCAGGACTGAAGGTTTCATGCAAAGACTTTGAGGCTTAGCACCATGAAGAGTGTCCGTAAGAGGCTGTTGGTGAAGTATAGTTGCAGAGAAAGACTCCAGTGAATTAGTGATGTCAGTAACATGGGATGATCACAAAGAACAGCAGCAGCAGTGGAGTGGAGTCAACCAGAGTGCTACAGTGAGCAGAGATGGAGAAGTGACCCAAGCCCTCTGGAGAAGTCAAGAAGATCACATGTGGATCCCAAACATTGGAACAAGAAGCTGTATAGTTTTACTTTGGATACCTCAAGATGTTGGAGAAGTCAGAGTCATGGTATACATGACAAGGAAAGCTACTAACAAGAAGTAGAACCAGCCCAAGAGAATGAAGTTTGTTGATGCTGAATGCCAGATCTGTCAACAGACACCAACAAAGATGAATAAAGTTGGAGATATGAAATGCACTTTAACATAGGTCATAGAAACGTGGAGTTTGGGGTTTGCCCAGCAATTTGTTTGTTTGTTTGTTTTGTTTTTGTATTGCTTTGGTCCAGTATTTCTTCATCATTGATGTTTTGGAATGGTAATGTATATCCTGCATGATATTGAAGGTATATGATCTGATTTTTTATTTTGATTTCTTAAGAGATTATAGTTTAGAGATTCCATGAATCTCATAATAGAGTTTGAACTTTGGACTTTTGACATTGTAGAGACTGGTATAGACTATGGGACTTTTGAAGTTAGACTAAATGTATTTTACTTGATGATATGCCTAGGTATTATCCACATACACTTAAGGGGGCCAGAGAGTGGAATATGGTGATTTGAATATGTTTGGCTGAAGGAGTAGAATTATTAGGAGGTGTGGCCTTATTAGTAGAAGTATGTCACTATGGGGCTGGGCTTTGAGACCCTCCTCCTAACCACACGGGAATCAGACTTCTCTTGGATGCAGATGGATTCAGATGTAGAACTCTCAGCTCCTCCAGTACTATGCCTGCCTAGATGCTGCCATGCTTGCTGCCTTGATGATAATGGACTAAATCTCAGAACCAGCAAGCCAGCACCATATAAACACCCTTTATGAAAGTTGCTTTGGTTATGTTGTCTATTTACAGCAATGGACACACTAATACACTAAAGCTCAGGGAACACTGTGTGAAAAACTGGCAAGCAGGATTGTAAGAGTCAAAAACTAGGAATCCAGCTGTAATACAAGGTCTTCCAGGTATGACAGGGAAGTTATACCCATAAAATTTGGACAATGTAGTTGTCTACACAAAATTTAGAGAATGACAATTGTTCACATGCCAACACAAATGAAAAAAATCTCAGTTGGCCTTGTATCTAAGTGAAGAGCTTTATACAATTAAGGATGGCTAAGGGAATCAGAATTAGTTTTTTCCAGGGATAAACCCCCTACTTATGTATTTAAAACCAGTAGTCAGGGCTAAAATGTCCACATATAAGCAACACTAAACTCAGAACGTTGCATTTATATATTCATTCAAACAAACTTTTTTGCAACAAAATACTTTTTAATGAGAGGCCATGAATTTTAAAATGAGCAAGGGGCATTGGTAGGAGTAAATGAGAGAGAAATGGTATAATTATTTAAATTATATAAAGATACTACATGATTTCTATGTATATCTTTAAAATATATTTGAATGTGGATAAGCCGTATTTTTGTATATATAAGCAAAAATATATTTTCAAATAATGAAAAATGTCTTCTAAACATTTTCTGATAAAGAAAAGAACCATTTTAGGTATTTTGTATAAATGTTATTCATAAATATTTTATAAAAATCCTTTGCACAAAACAGGGAGATAAAACACCAGATACGAAGTATATAGACAGATTGTATAAGAAAATACAATATTGTGGAACACTGCATATTTTGCAAAATTTTTGAGCTTTTGACTTTTTCCTAACAAGATGAGATGACATAAATCAGATTTGTGATACAAAATTCGGCTCACCAATTGACAATACATGAATAATTTTCACCATCTAATTGGGGGATTTGAACTCAACTGCAACAAAAGATTTCCTGTGCAATAGCTACAGAATGATGAGTTCCACATTCCTCAAAATTTCAAAATGACATCACAGAGAAATAAATTTGGATCATTTTATTTTGCACATGCCATCAAAACTTTAAGTATTTCAAAAGAATGAGGATGAAATCTGAGATGTATGTTTCTTCTGCCCTGAAATACTGGAAGTAGAATCTTATAGATGCTACTCAGTTATTACCATACGCTGGTTTCAGATTTAACTCTGATTTTAGTTTTATGCTCTGTACTTCAGCCCTGTTTTGTCCAAACTGTGAGGAAGTAACTCCACTGCATGAACAGATCGTGTTTACACAATAGATGGGTAATTTGGAGTGAGTTGGTTTATTCAATGCACCAATAGTAGCTGTCATTCAGACTGAAATGATATCTTGGAAACTTGTCCTTGTATTGTAATAAATTGTACGTCTTTGATATAAATCAGAAATTTCATCTTTATCTTCATTTTAGTTTTCTAATGGGAGTTTATTTTAAGAGCAATGAGACTGGAATTTTTTCTTTTTCCAAGTTTTACTTACTGTTAAAACTGACCTTTTAGAAAGACAATTTACTAGCCCTTGGAGACAAAAATCATTGCAAGCACAAAGTTTACAAGAGTTCATGCAAAATAGCTCTAGTTTTTAAAGGATCCCATTACAACAAAACTTGAATATTAATGAATTAACTATTCTAACAATCTAATAAGGATAACTTAAAATATACATTTAAAAAGCCCTATCGTTTAAAAAAAATTAACAAGTGTTCATGTATGAAATTAGTTAAATCATTTATCAGTCATAGTGTGGTAAAACATCAAGAAAGTTAGGCATAATAGAAATAAGTAATATTTATTTTAATTTCAGTTCAAGCTATAGTTTGTAGTCTTGGCATTTGAATACATGGTCACTAGTTGGTGGTGCTATTTAGGGAGATTTCAGAAGTTTATAGTCTTTTGGAAGAAATATGTCCCTTGAGGGAGGCTTTGAGAATTTCAAGGCAAGGGGTATTTCCAGTTTATCTCCCTGCATTGTAGCATGATTCCAGTATGAGCTCTTGAGCACTTAGTTTCCTGCTCCAGTTTCTATGTTCAATGTTGTCCATACCATAATGGATTCGATCCCTATAGAACCATAAAACCAAATAAACTCTTTTACCAAAAATATATGTATTGAGCATAACAGGTACATCAGTCACAATGGCACGGAACTATACTTTTGAGAAAAACTTAACATGATGGATAGTAGAAAATTAAAAGGTATGGAGAAAATAAGCATTTTCTTTAGTATTCAAATAGAAAAATGTGAAGAGAATTGTAAGCTTATTTTTTCAAGACCTATTTTATAAGGTTTCTTAAATGATTCAACCACTCTTATAGCTCACGGACCAGGTAGTAGAATAAAATGGTTAATAGAACAAGGGGGAAGTGGACTTCTTTTAGAAGTAGTTCCTTGGGTTAATTCTGATCTTCGATGTCTGAAGTCCAGTCCACTAGCAAAATACCAAACATGAATCAGCAGTACCAGTTCAATCCAAAAGAAACTGCAAGGTTCCACCTACTGTCTGAGTCTTCCAAAGTGGCAAGAAGCAGATAGGACACCACCAGAAATTCCTGGGTGTGCTGTTCATTTTGAAGGTCAGTGAAGAAAGCAAGGCAAACCAACGCCAGAGTGTCATCAGCAAAGACCAGTAAGGTGAAGCTCAGTGAAGACCAGCAAGGTGAACCAATCCCAGAGCATCATCTAATGTCCATTGGGTTAAACATACACTCTTCCAAACATGTGTCTTCTCAAGTGTCTGCTCCAGCAAAGATGGCATGCCCTTTTACCCATCCAGCTTCCAGAAAAATGCCACATGTGTTGTCAGCAAAACATCATTGAATATGTCTGCTTCAGGAAAACATCCTCTCATAAGACAGCTTCCAGAAAATAACACAATTGAGTCTCCAGTCAAATCAGAATTTCTCACTTCAGAGAATTAGTACTGTTTGTCCAAAAAAGGCATCTTTGTGAGGTTCATCTAATATGCCCCACAGGCTATTTAAAGAGCAACAACCAAACAAGTACCACAGCAATGTAAAATCTGTATCGATATGCATTTGCTACAACGAGACTAAGACACATCTGTCTCCAATAATTTGAATTGTTTTCTATGCTACATAATATTTACACAGCAAGAAAATAATGGTTAACCCCAGTGCACATAAACTCCTAGTTCCTGCAGGGAGCACGTAGATATGTGTGTCTATATCAAAGTGAGATTGCGCCCTGGAACTCCATGGGCCACTCCTAGTGCTTCAAGACAAGCTCTGACCGAACCAAATTTTGAATCTTCAGTATTTAACTATAAACATTTTTCTTTACTCTTTAAAGAATAAGGAACAAAATTATGAATAATATTGAAAATATTATCGTAAGCTAATTTATGAAGGTAATTTTAGTTTTCCCCTGAGGTTAATGCATCATATAAACAATCAATACACACAGACACAGACACACAGACACACAGACACACAGACACACACTAATATGCATTTAAAGATTTGGTTAATTTTAATTAATTAAATTTCTTTTGTTCTCTCTCTCTCTCTCTCTCTCTCTCTCTCTCTCTCTCTCTCTCTGTGTGTGTGTGTGTGTGTGTGTGTGTGTGTGTTGGTGTGTGTGTGTGTGTGTGTCTGTAAATACAGAGTTCCAAAGAAGACAGAAGGGAGTATTGGCTCTGTT
>NC_034596.1:56844884-56846336 GCF_900095145.1 Mus pahari
GTTTCTTTAATGAATGTGACTGCCCTTGCATTTGGACCATAGATATTTAGCACTGAGAGTTCATCTTGGTAGAGTTTATCTTTGATGAGTATGAAGTGCCCCTCCTTGTCTTTTTTGATAAATTTGGGTTGGAAGCCAATTTTATTTGATATTAGAATGGCTACTCCAGCTTCTTTCTTTGGACCATTTGCTTGGAAAAATTGTTTTCCAGGCTTTTACTCTGAGGTAGTGTCTGTCTTTGTACCTGAGGTGGGTTTCCTGTAAGCTGCAAAATATAGGGTCCCATTTGTGTAGCCAGGCTNTTAGTCTATGTCTTTTTATTGGAGATTTGAGTCCATTGATGTTAAGAGAAATCAAAGAAAGATAATTTTTGGTTCCTGTCATTTTTGTTGTTTGAGTTGGGATTCTGTTCTTGTGGCTGTCTTCTTTTGGTTTTGTTAGGGATTATTTTCTTCCTTTTTCTAGGGTGTAGTTTCATAGTGTTGGTGTTTCCCCTTTATTATCCTTTGAAGGGATAGATTCGTGAATTTGGTTTTGTCATGGAATACCTTGGTTTCTCCCTCTATGGTAATTGAGAGTTTAGCTGGTCATAGTAGCCTGGGCCAGCATTTGTGTTTCTTAGTGTCTGTATAACATCTGTCCAGGATCTTCTGGCTTTCATTTTCTGTGGTGAGAAGACTGGAGTAATTCTAATAGACCTGCCTTTATATGTTCCTTGACTTTTTTTTTCTCACTGCTTTTAATATTCTGTCTTTATTTAGTGCATTTGTTGTTCTGATTATTATGTGTCAGGAGGAATTTCTTTTCCGGTCCAGTCTATTTAGAGTTCTGTAGGCTTCTTGTATATTCATGGGCATCTCTTTCTTTATGTTTGGGAAGTTTTCTTCTGTAATTTTGTTGAAGATATTTGCTGGCCCTTTAAGTTGAAAATCTTCATTCTCATATACTCCTATTATCCATAGGTTTGGTCTTTTCATTGTGTCCTAGATTTCCTGGATGTTTTGAGTTATGATCTTTTTGCATTTTGCATTTTCTTTGATTGTTGTGTCCATGTTCCCTATGGAATTTTCTGTACCTGAGATTCTCTCTTCCATCTCTTGTATTCTGTTGCTGATGCTCACATCTATGTTTCCTGATTTATTTCCTAGGGTTTCTATCTCCACAGTTGTCTCCCTTTGGGTTTTCTTAATTGTTTCTACTTCCATTCACAGATCCTTAATGGTTTTGTTCAATTCCATCCCCTGTTTGTTTGTGTTATCCTGTAATTCTTTAAGGGATTTTTGTGTTTCTTCTAGCTGTTTAGCAGTGTTTTTCTGTAATTCTTTAAGGGATTTTTGTGTTTCTTCTACCCATCTAGTAGTGTTTGTCTTTAGTTCTTTAAGGACTTCTTCCTGTTTAGCAGTGGTCTCCTGTAATTCCTTGAGGGATTTTTGTGCTTTCTCTTTAAGGGCT
>NC_034596.1:56846561-56848772 GCF_900095145.1 Mus pahari
GTCCCCTTGGTCGAAGCACCCTCTGCAGGCAAAGTCTCCCCTTGCAAGGCAGGTGTCCAGAAGTCTGGAGCTCTGATCCTCCTTCTGAGTCCTGGGGTCAGAGNCCTCCCTGTAGGCTGACTCTCCCTGTGAGATCCAGAAGACCGGTGATCTCAAGGACCTGTGGTGTGGAGAGTCCTCCCGAGCACTCAGCTGTCTCCGCTGGGGTTAAGAAGAGGACATCACTCAGGAGGCAGAGTCAGGCAGATTTCTGAGTTTGAGGCCAGCCTGGTCTACAAAGTGAGTTCCATGACAGCCATGGCTACACAGAGAAACCCTTTCTCGAAAAACCAAAAAAAAACAAAACAAAAAAAAAGTTCTCCAGAGTGCTCAGCTGCCTCTGCTGGGGTTCAGAAGAGATATGGCTGGTGGGAGTAGCCCCGACCTGACAGGAACCCTGCCTCTGGGCAGGCAGTGTTCCTTTGACCCTGTTCCTGCTGGCACAACCTCCTGCTGGATTCTCTGGAGTTGATTGTGTTCCACAAAGGTGTGGAGATTCCTCTGGAGGAGAGCTCAGCTGCCTCTCCTGGGGTTTAGAAGAGACAGGTTGAGAGTGGCCCAGACCAGACCAGAACCCCACCTCTGGGCAGTCAGTGTTCCTTTGTCTCTGTTCCTGCTGGCACAAGACCCTGCTGGATTCTCTGGAATTGATTGCATTCCACTCACCCGTGATCCCAAGGACTGTGATCCTGAGCGCTCAGCTGCCTCTGCTGGTGTTCAGAAGAGAGATCCTCCCTCATTTTCTATGCAAATGTGGTGAGACAGTTTTAAATTCTCTCATCCTTTAATGTCACCACATAGACATTCCTAGTGGCCTGGGTGTTATGAGAGTCATTGCCACCCTGTCCCTTAGCCAACAGCCTCAGCAGATTTGAAATAACCTTGCTATATAGAAGAAGAACCATTCTCAGGACCATTTTCTACAATGTCTTTAACATTTTTCCCTGTACTTATTTAATGAGAAAACCTGGTGTCTCATACTTGCTTGATTTTCTTTTATCTTTTTATTGAAGGTTCCTTCCCTCATACAGAGATTCAGAATTCACTAAATAATGACTGAAATTGAGTACTACCTATGGTTACCCTCACACATTGCTTTTCCTAATTCAGGCTCCACCTTTTCATAAAACTTGGAAGCAGGTAGCAGATTCTAGCCTCACTATCCCTACTTGTACTTAATTTCTTTTACAGTCTCATGATCACATTCTAAAGAAATAGAATAGCAACTCTGTTGGCAGTTTTGTCAGTCACAATAAACTATAATCTGAAAAACATAGAAATATAAAAAGGAAATCCAATAAATGAAAGCATAAAAACTGATTAAATGAGTGCAAAGCTTTCTTTCTCCTTTTCTTCTATTAATTTATTTTATTACTTTACATGTTGAACACTGCCGCCCTCCTGGTTTCTCCCTCACACAGTCCCTCCACTAATCTTTGCTTTCCTTCTCCTCTGCGATGGTGAAGGCCCTGGGCATACCCACCCACATCAAGCCTCTCCATGGCTATGCACGTGCTCTCTGTCTGAGGCCAGACAGTGTAGCCCAGTTAGAGGAGTGGATTCCTTAGACAGGGGACAAATGGATTTAGGGAAAACCTCTCCAGTTTGTTGGTGGACCCAAATGAAGACCAAGTTGCACATCTGTTACATATGTGCAGGGGACCTAGGTACAACCGAGAATGTTCTTTGGTCAGTGGTTCATTCTCTAAGAGCCCCCAAGGGTCCGGGTTAGTTGACTCTGTTTGTCTCCCTGTGGATTTCATATCACCTTTGGGGCACTGAGTCCTTTCACTAACTGTTCCATAAGACTGCCTGACTTCTGTCTAATGTTTGGCTGTGGGTCTTTGCATCCCTTAGAATCAGGGATTTGTGTTTGCCCATGGGATGGGTCTCTAGTTGAGCCAGTTATCCGCTGGCAATTCCCAAAGTCTCTACTTCATTTTTATCCCTGCACTTAGAGACAGAACAAATTTTGGGTGAAAATTTTGTGGATAGGTTGATGTCCTTATCCCTCCACTGGGTATGTGATGTCACTTGAGTTTTTATCTTAGTCATTGTAACAGGTTTAAGAATCTCAGGGCTCTCCTGCCCAGGAGGGGTGTTCGCCTGGCGGCTGTCCGCAGGCCGATCCAACACCCAACACCTTTCCTCCCCGACCGAGGAGGGGTGTCC
>NC_034596.1:56848783-56851996 GCF_900095145.1 Mus pahari
ACACAAACAAAAAAAAAAAAAAAAAAAAAAAAAAAAAAAAAGAATCTCAGGGTAATTTTGACTTGCATTTTCCTGATGACTGAAATGCTGAATATTTCTTTTTCTTTCTTTCTATTAAATTCTTTTATTTATATTATAAATTTTGTCCCACTTAGCCCCCCTCCCAGAGTTCTTCACCCCATCCCTTCTCCGCTTTGCCTCTGAAAAGATACCCTGTCATCGCTCCCTCCAGAATGCAGCTAGAATCTTCTTTCCTTGGGGCATCAAGTCTTTACATAATTAGGCACATTCTTTCCCACTAAGGCCAGATAAGACAGTCCCTGCCACATATGTGCTGGGGACCACAGACAAGCCCATGTATGCTCTTTGGCTGGTGGCTTAGTCTCAAGGGAGCTCTGAAAGGTCCAGGTTAGTTGATACTGTTGGTCTCCCTATGGGGCTGCCATCCCCTTCAGCTCCTTCAGACTTTCTCCTAATTCTTTCATAGGGGTCCCCGACCTTAGTCCAAAGGTTGGCTGTAAGTATTTGCATCTGTCTCCGTAAGCTGCTGGTAGAACCTCTCAGAGTACATACAGCCATGCTAGGTTCCTGTTTGCAAGCACAACGAGGAATCAATAATAGTGACAGGGTGCACATGGGATAGTAATACTGTTCATGAGAGTGATCCTGTTGAGCCATTCACTGGATGCCCTTTCCTTCAGTTTCTATTATACTTTTGTCCCTCAATTTTCTTTAGAAAGGAACATTTTTTGATCAAAAATTTTGAAGGAAGGAAGGTGGCTCCATCCCTTCACTGTGGGCCTCTCTATTTACTGCAAGTGTTCTCTTCCATCTCCCCACCTTTGGGCATTTCAGCTAAGGCCATTCTCACTGAATCCTGGGAGCCTCTGATTTCCCAGATCTCTGGGTATTTCTGGAGTTTACCCTTGCCTCCACCCCATGCAGCTGCATATTTCCATTCATTCTCCTGGGCCTCTTGGCTTCCCTCCTGTCTCCCCAAATACCTGATCCTGCTCCCCTTTCCCCTTCCTCAACCCTTGTCTACCCCAGGCCTCTCCCTCCATCTGCCTCCTGTGATTATTTTGTTCCCCCTTCTAAATGGGATTGAAACATCATCACTTGTGCCTTCCTTCTTGTTAAACTTCTTAAGTTCTGTGAGTTGAATCATGGGTAGTCTGTACTTTTTTGGCTAGTATCCACTTATCACTGAGTACGTGCCATGCGTGTCTTTTTGGGTTTGGTTTACTTTGCTCAGGATTAAGTACTTTTCAGCCATTCACCACTTCTAAAAATGGGTTATTTAATTTATTAGAGTCTACCTTCTTGATTTCTTTATATATTTTGGATATTAGCCTTCTGTCAGATGTAGAGTCAGCAAAGATCTTTTCCTAATGTGTAGGCTGCCATTTCGGTCTATTGACAGTGTCCTTTGTCTTGAAGAAGCTTTTCAGTTTCATGAGGTCCCATTTATCAATTCTTTATCTTAGAGTTTGAACTTGTGTTGTGGTTTTGTTGAGGTCTTTGAACCACTTGAACTTTATGCAGAGTAAAAAATGTGGATCTATATGCACTCTTCTATATGTAGACATTCAGTTAGACCAGCACACATTGGTGAAGATGCTTTATCTTTTCCATTGTTAGCAATCCCGGGTGATTTTGTTTTTCCATATAAAGTTGAGTATTGGTCTTTTAAGGAATGTAAAAACTTGTGCTGTAATTTTGATGGGAAGTACATTGAATTTGTAGATTGTTTTTCTTAAGAAGGCCATTTTAATTTGTTAATATTACCAGTCCTTGAGCACGAGATATCTTTCCAACTTCAGATATCTTTTTCAATATCTTTTTACAGAGAGTTGAAATTCTTGACATATAGGGTTTTCACTTTCTTGGTTAGATTTATACCAAAGCATTTTTATATTATTTATGGCTATCGTGAAGTATATTGTTTCCCTAATTTGTTTCTCAGCTTATTTATCATTTGTATAAAGGAGGAATGCTTATTTTTTTTAGTTAATTTTGTGTCTAGCTTCCTTGTTGGAGATATTTATCAGCTCTAGGAGTCCTTGGCTGGACTTTTTTTGGGTCACTTATGGATACTACCATATCTACAAATAGTGATTCTTTGACGTCTTGCTTTCCAATTTATACCAATTTGATCTCCATTTATTGTTTTGTTGCTCTGGCTAGAACTTCAAGTACTATACTGAATAGATAGGGAGATTTTCATATATTGAATCATCCCTGCATCCATGGGATAAAACCTACTTGATCATTGTGACTAGTGCTTTTGGTTGTTCTTTAATTCAATTTGCAAGTATTTTATTGAGTATTTTGTTTCAAAATTTCATAAGAAAAATTGGTTTGAAATTCTTTTTGTTGGTATAGTCTTTGTGTGATTTAGGTATTGGGGAAACTGTGGCTTCATAGAATGAGTTACCCTCTAGCACTGCTTTCATCATGTCCCACTTGTTTGGGTATGTTGTGCCTCCAGCTTCATTGATTTCTAGAATGTCTTTAATTTCTTCCTTTATTTCTTCTTTGACCCAGTGGCTCCTCAATATAGAGTTGTTCAGTTTCCAGGTAGGCTTTCTGTTGTTTCTGTTGTTGTTGAAGTCCAGTTTTAATCCATGGTTATCTGATAAAATGCAAGGGGTTATTTCAATCTCCTTGCATCTATTGAGGCTCACTTTATGATCGAGGATATGGTTAATTTTGGAGAAGGTTCCTTGATGCACTGAGAAGAAGGTACATTCTTTTATGTTTGGGTGACAGGTACTGCATATATGCTAGGTCCATTTGTTTTATAATATTTGTTAATTTCAGTTTTCCAGTTGAGGTGTGACAATCATGTCTAGCTCTAAAACAAAATTATCAATATTTTCTTAACACTGAAGATAGAAACAATGATATGTACTACTTTTTGCACTGTAAAATCTTTTGGTTTTTCTGTATAAATTAAACTTTTTCACTTAAGTCAAATAAAGGAAATTGGCTGTGTTGGCACACACTATATCTCCAACAACCAATATGCCAAGTTGCGAGTATCTTGGAGTTTGAGGTCAACCAGCCAGCCAGCATGGGGTCTGTACTGGATAGCTTTGTGTCAACTTGACACAGCTGGAGTTATCACAGAGAAAGGAGCTTCAGTTGGGGAAGTGCCTCCATGAGATTCAGCTGTAAGGCATTTTCTCAATTAGTGATCAAGGGGGGAGG
>NC_034596.1:56853425-56873191 GCF_900095145.1 Mus pahari
CAGCTCCTGCTTTCTGACCTGTTTGAGTTCCAGTCCTGCATCCTTGGGTGATCTACAGCAGTATGGAAATGTAAGCGGAATAAACCCTTTCCTCCCCAACTTGTTTCTTGGTCATTATGTTTGTGCAGGAATAGAAACCCTGACTAAGACAGGGTCCAAAGTGACTCTATGATTTAAAGTCGAATAAAAATAGGAATGATAATAGTAATAGTAATGAACTAAAGGGGGTAAAAATCAAACTAGCCAAGTGCCGCTGGAAACACAGGAGCTTACAACTGAACCTCAGGTGAGAATTCAGTGGCAGTTTCCACTGGGAGGTGAGAACAGAGAACATGCTTATGAGTCCAGAAGTAGATTTGAACAGGGCAAGAACAAGCTCCATACTATATCCTAATCTGGACAGTCACATAAATCCTTATGCTTCACTTTGACTGTATAAAACCCAGTAGAGTACTATAGGCAAGGGCAGAGTGCTCTCTCTGCAGCTCCTCCTGAGAATAGAGTACATGCTTTCCCGGAGACTTACTTCTGCCCTAGTAGTTTAGAATTCTCTTTGTCACTGACTTACCACCTTTTTACAAGCTTTTGCAGACTAGGCACTAGAGCAAGCTATGACTTCTAATTGTTTGACAAATACACTTTCTGCAGTTCCATCAAAAATATCTTAATGAAGATTCACTTAAAAACAAAAGAGATAATTAAGTATATTCTATACACAAAAATATTCAATTCATTTTGACTCAGTTTTATACCTAAAATGAAGTATTTTCATATTAAGAAAAATGACAAGATTTGAAACTGTAATTTATTCGTGTTCTTCCTCATAAAATCCTTACTCAGCTGGAGCTGTCTTGAGTAGTGCATTCTCTTCAGCCTATAGCTATGTAATAGGAGATTGTGATTTATATCCCTTGAGGCCCTTTTCATAAGCTAAAATATATTTTTCTGCATTTGGTGTTTCTTTATAGAATGTATTCTATAATCCTAATATATGCTCCACACAGTTGCCACATCTGTTCCACCACAGGTGATATAGCAAAGCTTCCGCAGAATTGCTAAAAACGCTCGATAAAGCAGTTAGGCAGATGTCTCTGTGTTTCTTTGGTGAACCGTTTTGTTAGATTTCATGCTGATTATGCAACAGACAACTGCTAGAAGTGCGCGGTGGAGAAATATTGACTGTATTTTAAAATGCTAGATTTAAAATTCAAATCCTAATTGTACAGCTGCTTACATAATGTGCCTAAGAAAGTAAAAGTTGAAAGACTGACTCTTTGAGTGAGCCATAATAGAAGAAAAGCAGGTGACCTCAGATAGATTTTAGATACTATCTATATATTTGTAGGTGGCTTTGTACCTTTAAAATGTGTTTTTTACACTCAGCCAGTATGATCATTGAAAATAATAATGTGACTTGATAATGTTTGTATAGCTTTTACCAGGGGAAAGAGTTCTTAAAGTACCTGTCTCTGTTTTTCTTTTTTCTTCTTCAAATTTTTACTAGATATTTTCTTCATTTACATTTCAAATGCTATCCCAAAAGTCCCCTATACCCTCCAAAATGCCAGGGCCAAGAAGTGGGAGTGGATGGGTAGGAGAGCAGGGCATGAGGAGGGTAAAGGGGACTTTCAGGATAGCATTTGAACTGTCTCTGTTTTTCAAGCTATCCAGATTATGGTTATTAGGGTTAATTATTCCCCTTACCACGCTGACAAAACAGGGCACTTAGGTTTCTATCCTCCTCCTATCCTGTGTCATTCCATGTAGGACTGAACATATAAATAACATTAGTATAAATGTACTTTAATAATGCTAGGAATATAAGGCCTTTATTTTGAGTATTATGAAGGCAAAGGGAAAAAGCATTATAGATTTAGATTTTAAATGTGGTTAAGAATTATTCTTTACACAGTTACACAATTATAAATTAATTTATCTCATGGATTCATTAATTCATTTAATATGTATTATCTAAGCTTTACTGCTTGTTACAGAGCCAAAATACAATAGAAAATTAAAGGAACTTCTTAACATGAGAATTAAATTTTAATAGAATATTAGTTGTATATATTTACATACAACAAAAACACACAATGCATGGCAGGGTGGACAGGAAGGAAAACATCAGGATTTGGGAGGGAGATGATATTTTGGTACTGTGATTTAGAAAGCCAGGATGATCATATTCCTAGCATGCATCTGGATAATACATACTCCAGACAGGGAAGTGGTACACTCCTTAAATTTGGTTCCTATGTTACTGAAAGTGACCTATTATTTTAAAAGCTACCAAAATTATAAGACTGCATACTGCAGAATGACTGGTGGAATCCATACACTCTAGTGTGATATATAATGAGAAAAAATGCTGGTGACAGATTCTGTGGTAAAAGTTTTGTTGAAGAGTCATCTGATTGCTAAATGCTAAAACTATTGTTTCTGATTTGTGACAAGGAACTCATGCAAATTACAACTGACACTTTTGAAATAATTAGGTAGATAATTCTACTGAAGATTCTTCTCATCAACTGAAATGAGTGTTTTCAGTGGGAACTTTCTGAGCAAGAGCAGAGGAAAAGCCTTACCGTTCACATTCAGAAGAGAAAGGCAGATCACAATCCTGCTGCTTATTCTCATTAGAAACCTCTGCTTGACATTTTAGCTGCCTAATGGTTATTACTAAAATATAACACGGTAGGGCATAAGGAAGGGCTAGGTAAGTGAAGTTGCTATGAATATGCAAACTGAAAGAGCACCTGTGAGTCTGACATTTAGCATTCAGCAAGCTTATGGTGGGTTGGGGAAAAGTACAATAGAATGGCAGAGAATATAAATACCAGGAACTTCCAATTACTTTGGAGGTCCAGTTCTTCATTAGGATCTGTTGTCACTAGGAACTTTGAGAGGAGATTTTTTTCCATCCTAATAAATCCTCAGGGAAAAAGTTATTTGATCACGACACCTTAAGTTCACTTAAGAATTCCTGGAAATGTGACAGGTATTAATTTAGCCAACTTTTCTTAAACCTTTAACTTCTAGAAGAGTAAGTATCCCCTAGAGAGTTCAAGGTAGAACCCATACTTGTTCCTCAGTCTTCATGTGCATCAGTGAATAACATTAAACCTAAAATCAGTCTTAGATAATTGATCTTAAAGGACTGGTATTTTTAGAAATGAATATATTAAGTAGTTTTAATTCATATGAAGGCATTACTTTTTACTTTAATGCTGATTTGTGGGAACTTTGAGACAGTTTATCTTTGACCTTACTTTTTTTTTTTTTTTTTTTTTTTTTTTTTTACTCAAGCTGGCTTCAATTCACAATCTCCCTGCCTCCACTTTCCAAGTTTGGGAATTAAAGGCCTGTAAAAGTACACATAGCTAAATCTTAATAATTGCTGTCATATTTCAGTGAGATCTTTTATATTATGGGTTTTCATTGAACTTATGTTATCTCTTTTCATAGAGGACTGCTGTTAAGAGTGTATAGAAAAGGTATCAATGACTTTAGAACTCATAGAATTTTCTATAACTTTCTGATTAACATTCCCACCATAGCTATTTTTACCTAGTAATTTCTTTTATTTTCAGTTTATTTAGACAGCTTTAAGATCTTTAAGAGGAAACCTCATTTTTTTCCTTTTTGCTGCTTTCCTCTGAATTTTACTTAGTGCCTTTTTCCTTTTGCTTCCTGTAATTATGTATCCTTTAAGCAGCACATGTCAATAATTTACCTTCCTGCTTCCTCCTTCTCCTCACTCTTTCATCTTTCCAGGTGATGTACCACATATTTTTCCTTTAGGAAACTAAACCCTGTTAAAGGAGGTTACTAACTACTAGTCACGTGCCCAGCATAACAACTTCCCAGGTTATAAACATATTTAAATCTAAGCATGACTTCTATGAAAGAAGTCATCAAGTTTAATATTGACCAACTTGTATACAAGGTGTTCACCTAGTGATTTGAATCTTGATCTATATTATTTAATATGTTGTCTTTCAAAAACATAAAGGGAAAACTGAAATATATATACTGAAATATATATAACAGACAGGTTCCTGTTTTCCAGGTGTGATAAGTCTCAACTGAGGCAACTAGCTAATTATAAGGGAACACTGAGTAGATTAACATAGTGGAGATTTTTATTCAATTTTATTCATTTCTTATGCTCACAGCAGTAGATGCATCTATACATATAATCCCCTTATGGAACTTCAAAGGATAGGCCTTTGTAACTGATTACCGAGGAAGCATTCAGTCTTTTTCTCTTGCAAACAGTGACTTTAAAACTTTTTATTCAGAACACTTTTAAGTTTAGATTCTTTTTGGAGTTGATAAAAATAGAACCTACCAAAAGTAAGAAAACATCCTGGCATGATAACGTCTGCTTTCTTAGTATGTATGTATGTGGGTGGGTGGGTACAGGTTTGTGCTTATACCATGTTTTTGCATATTTAGGCCACAGGACAAGCTCAGATATCATCCTCAGAAATGTCTAAATCACCTTTGGGATAGGCCCTCTGATTGTTCTCAAGTTCACCAGGTGGGCAAGACAATTACTTCCTAAAGCTGTTCCCACACTAACATGAAGTGGCAAGATGCTGGTGATTTGAAAGTGGGGAAATGGAAAACACAGGGAATCTATGGTTGGGGTTGGAAAGGGAGGACAATACAGAAGGAGATGAAAAAGGAGGGAGAAAAACACAAAGGCTTTTGGAAAAGCCATAGGAAATCATATTATTTTATATTCACCCTTAACTACATAGATGTATGTTGATACATACATACATATGTAAATATGTACTTAAAGTAGTAAGAATTTTTATTAATATACATTAAGTATGGTTATATTTATACTAGAACAAAAACTCCAGTACTAGGAATGACATATCCCTTCTGAATTGTTAGTCAGGGTAGTTTAAGAGCCTCTGGAAATAAGATGAGATAATGTTTTTAACTTCTGTTGCCTTCCAGAGGATAATGGTAAGTACCTATTGTTGAAGACATCATGAACTTTGGAGACAGTACACTGAAAAATCCAGCTGGATATGACCCAAAAGACCCCTCCTGGAGAGCTTAAAGTGCTCTGTGTGCTGCCAAGGAAAAAAAAAAAAGTCAACAGTCTTTCCCAGATGTGAAGCCTGTGACCCACATCAATGACCAACATGGCATGTTGTCTGAAAGTGCAATAATGATGCTCATAGCATGGTGGTCTTACACTGAAGGCCTGATCAACAAAAGATATTCCATGCCTGGTGGAATAAATCTAACCAAGTACCTGTGGCAAGTGTGGTCATGAATCATTGAGGAGAACCTACTATTGCTAAAAATGTTTTTTAGATATGTTCTTCATTTACATTTCAAATGCTATCCTGAGAATCTCCTATACCCTCCTACTGCTCTGCTCCCCTACCCACCCACTCCCATTTCTTGGCCCTGGCATTCCTCTGTACTTGGGCATATAAAGTTTGCAAGACCAAGGGGCCTTTATTCCCAATGATGGCCAAATATGCCATCTTCTGCTACATATGCAGCTAGAGACACGAGCTCTGGGGGTACCGGTTAGTTTCATATTTTTGTTCTACCTATAGGGTTGCAAACCCCTTTAGCTCCTTGGGTACTTTCTCTTGCTCCTCCATTGGGGACCCTCTGTTCCATCCAATAGCTGGCTGTGAGCATCCACTTCTGTGTTTGCCAGGTACTGGCATAGCCTCGCATGAGACAGCTATATCAGGGTCCTTTTAGCAAAATCTTGCTGGCATATGCAAAGGGAGAAGACAACACATACACACACACACACACACACACACACACACACACACACACACACATACACACGGGGGGGGGTTGAAGCAAAGACAGGCTACAACACTATTTTTTCTTAACCCCTTTTATACCTCTTAAGATAAATTTTTCTATTAGAAACCATATTACTTCATAGCCACAAGTTACACATTTTCTAGAGACAGTCATCACAAAGACATTCTTCAAACAGATTAAAATCATAATCATTACACAAGAGGAAATCCAATCAAGATTATTGATTATGATTTCTTATACAAAACATTTCTAACTAAACAATTTTCATCTTTCTTTCTTTCTTTCTTTCCATAATGTCATTATAACCACAAAGCAGTAATTTTTTTCTTTTTCTTTTTCTTTTTTTTTTTTTGTTTTTTTCGAGGCAGGGTTTCTCTATAAAGCCCTGGCTGTCCTGGAACTCCCTTTGTAGACCAGGCTGACCTTGAGCTCAGAAATCTGCCTGCCTCTGCCTCCCAAGTACTGGGATTAAAGGCGTGCACCACCACCACCACCAGGCTGCAGTAATTCTTTAGATGTTGATTAACAAAATTATAGCAAGCCAAGTCTATAGAAGCAAGTTTCTCCTGATGCTTACTTGACAACAGTCTGTATTTACTAAGGAGCAAGTCATCTTACACCATATTTTTGCAATCTTGATCAACTTGTCTGGGTAATCATCTATTCTCTGTTCATATAGTCAAAACAGAATTATTTGCTCTTTCTTATAATCTTATTATTTCCTGGTACACATCAAAAACCTGTTACCTCATCCATCGATCACAAGATCAAGGAACTCAGTCTCAACCTAGACTGTATGCTTTCTTTGATCATTAACTTGTCCTAAGCCTATTTTTCCTGACTTTTCAATTATGTGCCTGCAATGCATCAACACTTACTTTTCTCCTTTACTAACTCAAGCAGCGTTGGCCATTCTCTGAGGAAGGGGCATGCTTTATTCGTGGTTCTAACTTTAAACTTTCTGTTAACTGGCCTAAGTTTCTAACTTTAAACTTTCTATAGACTACTCTAACTTTTCCCCCATTTTTTTTTTTTTTACCAAGCTAACTTCTTAAACCTGCTTAAAATCAACTCAGAAATTCAATAAAAGCATTAGTTCATCTACACAACATTACCTCAAGATCTTTCATTTTCCTGTTAATCTGCAAGAAACTTGCCCAATTGGGCTATCACCCAGGAGGTAATCACACTGAATTACAGGCAGTTAGGCTCTGAGGTATCCACTCATACCAAGCCAAATAAATGAGGAGTACCATAATGTCAAACATGCGAAGGCACATCAATAGCAAGAAGCAATCCTGAGATGAAATCTCTGATCTTACCACATCAGAGCTCACCCATTGCAGCTGAGAAGGATGGTAGAATATCTCTCTTTCCCAGCCACTGACTGTCAGAAATTCATTGGAATGGAGAATGTATACAAAATTTGTACTTTCTATGAGAAGTTCCTGGCCTTAGAACTAGTTGTTGACATTCTGGGTGAAGAGTGGAAGGGTTAAGTGGTCTGAAGCAGTGCTGGGAATGACAAAAAAAAGATTTTCTCATAAAACAAATGTTCTTGAGGCAGAGTGTATGTACTGTTGTGTAGGGGTCATTAATGTGTTAGACCAAGGAGAGCTGCTGAGAGGAAGCACGCATCTGTTCCCCGATGCATTATGGATCTACAAATTCTCAAGTTAGTTATTGTATAAAAACCAGAGAGACAGACTTTCCTGAACTGACAGATACTACTGTGCCTTCATAACTGTGGTCCAAATATGTTATGAGAAACCTTCTCAATCTCTCTTAGGTAGATGATACCTAAGTATGTTGACAAAAAGCCATTAAACAAACAAGCTCAGGAGCAAAGTACCCCAGGTTCATCCATGTGTTAACCCACATGTCCTACAACACGAATACTGATGTACTGTTCCAAAGGAGCTATACATTCTGAGATATAAGAAGGAGGATTCAGAATATGCTAAACCTTTGGCCATGAGAATGAAGGAAGTCGAAGAAAAATTTTACAAACCGATAGCTAAAAGTAGCAGACTGTTCTTATTGAGAGATTCTACTTCTAAATCTGATTCCAGTCCGAAAAAAGCCTTTAAGACCAACAAATAAATGATCAGGCCTTGATTCTCTCCAAAAACAAAACAAAACAAAACAACAAAACAAAACAAAACAACAAAACAAAACAAAGAAACTTTGTTTAACCCTACAATGTCTTGATAACTACTTATGTACTTGCATGTGCTACATGATGCCATCATGAGGCAGAGATCAAAGGTTGTGGTGAAGCTTGTGTGAACTAATTTTATTTGTACAATTGACTGAACTAAGGCATGTCTGGACAGATAGCAAATGCTACTTCTAGGTGAGTGTTTCAGAAAAGATATGTATTTAATTAGTTCTGGTTAAAGAAATTTAGAGTTGCAAATATGGGCTACGATTCTCTAATTTTCTAAAGGCTTAGTCAGAAAAAAATCAAAAGTAGAACTATTTTCTTTCCTTCTTTTACTAGGCATAAACCTTCTTCTTCAGTCCTCTGATCTTGGAGGCCCTGTTTTATAGGCTGCTAGGTTCTGGACTTATACATCTGGATCTTCTGGATTGAGTTTTAATACTAATTCATTTCTTCAAATTTAAAACAGATGAAGATGAGATTTAGAATTTGTAATCATGTTGTTTAATTCCTATTACATCTATAAATATTATCTATTTCTGATTGCAGCAATATCAATTCATGTTATAAATCTCTTTTTATATATTATCTACATCTCACCAGTTCATTTTGTTGGAAAACTCTAACACAAGATTCTCTCTCTAAAGAGTGAGGCCACAATAGCTCTGTACCTGACCTCTTGCTTAGGCCGACTTTCCTGTATCATATCACTGGAGCTTAAATGTCTGCATCTTCTCCTTAACAGAAATACTATATATATCAAGAAAAAAAAAGTAGCTTACAGCCCTTGTGGCCTGAATATTGTAACATAAAGAGAGAAAAAATTACAGCTAACATTTGCTATAAGAGCAATGTTTTTAAGGCTATTGTAAGGGAACAAAGAGGTTTGAACTCAATTCTACTGTAGAAAAAAAAAAGTGAGAGTATTTCACATGTTAGGTACCCCAATGGAAAAGCACTGAAGAATGTCAGAAGGAAAAAAAAAACTGTTTATGATTAAGCCAACAGTGTATGCTCATTGTTCCTTAACAGTGTCACATTTCTGTTCCTCTGTATACTTGGTGAACAGGAAATTTATTCTTCTTGATAAGTATATGACAAAGGGATAGCTCTCATATTCTAAAGAAAGGCACTCTTGGGTCATGGAACATTTACATCATATGAGTTTTAAGAAACAAATATTGTAACTGTATATTTTTAAAGAAAGATGACTATTGTATACAAAATTAAGAAAACAACTGGCCCACCAGGAGTCTTTCATAAGTAAGGAACTCATTAAGGTTTACTCAAGCTGAGAATGATGTTTAAACTGCCTAGCTAAGTGGCATTCAGAAATTCTTCTCAAGTATCTGTAACCCTGTCTCTTACAAGCTTCCCCTTAGCACAGATTTGATCTTAGAAACGATCAACTACATCTTTTCTTTTACTATCACCTGATCTCTGGGACTCTAGACAAAACTCCAAGAAAAGCAATCTGTTTTAATGAAGACATTGCCTTTGAGAATGAACTCTGTTCTTTGCGAAGTTTTAGAGCTTGGTCTCTGAAGGTGAGCATCTGAATAGTAGTTCTAATATCTTTCTATGATAATATTTCAATGCTTAATTTTTATAATTAAGATATAGCACCTAGTTTTCAGGAATTATGAAACAGAAGGAGATAATGCAGGCAAGTATTTTGATAATCAACATGTGCTACTTAGTTACAAATGATGATAAAACTATCCATGGCGACAAGAATCTCTTTCTCTGGCATTTGATGTGGCGATAATGTAATAATGGCTGTTTTGGTTAGCTTTACATTATTACAGCAAAATATCCAATAAAACAAACCTTCAGAGAAGAAAGACTACTCCTAACTATTTTGTAAGATTCAGTTTAAGGTTGGATAGATTCACTACATGTTTTTCATGGGAATGCCAGATACCAAGGAAAGAACAAACCTTAAACTGATTACTCCATCACTTGGGAAGCAAAGGGAAAAGTGCAGGGTCTCTTGCAATCATAAGAGTTGAAAGTGAAGTCATCAGCTGAGAGTCAAAAAATAAAACTCAATCCAGGTTGACTTTTAGATCGTCTTGGTTAAAACTTCAGGAGTCTGACACAAAGAAGTTCATGTTTTATATATTTAAACACAGTAAACTTTTGGAAATGTTTTCTCATGATAATTATCATAACAAGGCTTATAGCATGGCCACATTGAAACTCAATTGAGAAGCACATGTCTTTTGCAGATCATCTGTAATCTTATTTTATTGTATATTTTAATTATTTACATTTCAAATGTTATCCCCCTTCCTGATTTCACCCTCAGAAATCCCCTATCCCATCCCCCCTCCTCCTGCTTCTATGTGGCTGTACCCCACCACTCTATCCACTCCTGCCTCCTTGCCCTCAAATTCATGTACACTGGGGCATTGATCCTTCACAGAACCAAGGGCCTCTTCCCCCATTGATGCCCTACAAGGTCATCCTCTGCTACATTGCTCCACACTTTGTCTCCATATTTACACCCATGAGTATTTTGTTATCCCTTCTAAGAAGGATCAAAGCACCCACACTTTGGTCTTCCTTCTTCTTGAGGTTCATGTGGTCTGTGAATTGTATCTAGGGTATTCTGAGCTTTTGGGCTAATATCCACTAATCAGTGAGTGCATACCATGTGTGTTCTTTTGTGATTGGGTTACTTCTCTCAGGATGATGTTTTCTAGTTCCATCCTTTTGCCTAAGAATTTCATGAACTCATTGTATTTAATAGCTGAGTAGTAGTCCATAATATACAATGTATAAAAAGAACTTAAGAAATTAGACTCCAGAAAACAAAACAAAACAAAAACAAAAACGAAAAAGCTGCTTATGAAACTAGGGCATTGTTCTGTATATGTCTGCTTAGAACAGGCTGAGCATTGCAGGCACTGACTGTCCTCATTTACAGACTGCACTTCTCTTGTTGGTTCTTTGGGAAAAAACTCTTTCACAACAATGTCTTTTGTAGGAATAAGTAGCTGTAGTAATGTAATTCCCTGTTGTTTTCTAAGTCATTTAAAAATCATATTTAAATATATTTGGGTGGAGATTAGTTTCTTGGTATAAATGATGGTGGAGAGACTGATTACTTTTGGCTTGGGTTATTTTTCTCAAGGTTTTTAATTTAACTTTTGTTTCAGAAAATAAAAAATGAAAGGCTCAGGGACTAAGATGTCTTTACTACTCATAATGCAGCAAAGAAGATAATTATAGCAGGCTTTCTAACTCTTTGGCTTTCTTTAAAAATAACCAATCCTAAATCTGATAGAGGACTAATATCCAATATATACAAAGAGCTCAGGAAGCTGGACTCCAGAAATTCAAATAACCCCATTAAAAATGGGCTACAGAGCTAAACAAAGAATTCTCAACTGAGGAATACCGAATGGCTGAGAAACACCTGACAAAATGTTCAACATCCTTAGTTATCAGGGAAATGCAAATCAAAACAACCCTGAGATTCCATCTCACTCTAGTCAGAATGGCTAAGATTAAAAATTCAGGTGACAGCAGATGCTGGCGAGGTTGAGGAGAAAGAGGAACACTCCTCCATTGCTGGTGGGATTTCAAACTTGTACAACCACTCTGGAAATCAGTCTGGCAGTTCCTCAGAAAATTGGACATAGTACTACTGGAGGACCTAGCAATACCTCTTCTAGGCATATACCCATAAGATCTTCCAAGTGGTAATAAGGACACATGCTCCATTATGTTCATAGCATCCTTATTTATAATAGCCAGAAGCTGGAAAGAACCCAGATGTCCCTCAATAGAGGAATGGATACAGAAATGGTGGTACATTTACACAATGGAGTACTACTCAGCTATTAAAAACAATGAATTTATGAAATTCTTGGGCAAATGGATGTATCTGGAGGACATCATCCTTACTGAGGTAACCCAATCACAAAAGAAGTCACTAGATATGCACTCACTGATAAGTGGATATTAGCCCAGAAACAGAATATCCAAGATACATCTTGCAAAACACAAGAAAACCAAGAAGAAGACCATCATGTGGATACTTCATTCCTCCTTAGAATAAAGAACAAAATACCCATGAAAGGATATAGATACAGAGACAAAATTTAGAGCTAAGATGAAAGGATGGACTATCCTGAGACTAACCCATCCAGGGATCCATCCCATCATCAACCACCAAACCCAGATACTAATGCACATGCCAGCAAGATTCTGCTGAAGTGACCCTGATATAGTGGCCTCTTGTGAGGCTATGCCAGTGCCTGGCAAACACAGAAGTGGATGCTCCCAGTCAGCTATTGGATGAAACACAGGGCCCCCAATGGAGGAGCTAGAGAAAGTACCCAAGGAACTGAAGGGGACTGCAACCCTGTAGGTGCAACAACAACATGAACTAACCAGTACCCCCTGAGCTTGTGTCTCTAGCTGCATATGTAGCAGAAGGTGGCCTAATCGGCCATCATTGGGAAGAGAGGCCCCTTGGTCTTGCAAACTTTATATGATCCAGCACAGGGGAAGACCAGGGCCAAGAATTGGGAGTGGGTGGGTAGGGGAGCAGGGGCAAAGTTGGGTACAGGGAAATTTCGGGATACCATTAGAAAAGTAAATAAAGAAAATAATAATAAATCACATTTTCAATAAAAAATAACTGATAACTATGCTTTTAAATATTTTATTTTAATTATATTTATGTATATGTATCAGTTTGGGGGGGGGGGGTTGTGTGTGCCTGTTGAGTAAAGAAGGGGGCTTAGATCCCCTGCTGCTGTGGTTACAGATTGTTTTAAGCCACTTAGGTGGTTGTTGGAAACTGGACTCAGGTCTTTTGCAGGAACAGCAAGCACTCTGAACATTTGAACAATCTCTCCAAGCTTACTCATTGTTTTGCTTTTATTTAGAAAGTACAGTAGACCATGAAACTGTATGAATAAAACAGTATGTAGTATCACAGGTTCAATTTAACTGAATGCACTAAAAGAATAAAAGGTCTTTAAAAAAATAATCCATTTTAGGAAAAGTAAAATATTTTTTAAAATAATTATTTCAATATTATTCTGAGATAATTATCATGTTAATTATATTTTTTGTAGAAATCAGTGTAGGTATTTCACCAAAAGGGAATTTAATCACAAGAGTTTGAATTTTATAGGTTGATTGTCACAGAGGCTGCTACTGAGGTGCCAGAAAGCATGCATTCACCAAACCTCAGGATAAGTTTTACCTCCTGGATCATCACTAGGTACCACTGATTGGGATGTTCTGGAATAGCTGAAATACTTAATCCTCTTTTATAATGAAAACATTCTTTTTTAGGTAAAAAACCCAATGTGAAACTTTGCTGAATAGAATGGTTATCCTTTGAAATGGAAAACATTGATCTATAAATAATCTCTTGTGCTAAAAGTTTGTAAAATATTCTATAAATTTAAAATAATATGATATATAATATTGACTAGAACTTTAGTTTCATTCTTGTGATCTACAGTTGTCTGTTTATTATATAAGATATAAATTTTCAGTTAATAAAAGATAGAATAATATTATAGAATTGGAAGAAAACATTTTTAGTACTGTAATGATAACTCATTTGTGATATTCAGGTGATTTAGACTAATGTAATGATGATAAAGGAGAAGAAGTACATAATTTAGAAATTAGAAGTGTGGTTAACCCAACCACATTTTACTGTATTTTCTGTGTAGAGAAACTGAGAGTTATCAATGTCTTTTATTGAACTTTGGGTATACTGGTGGGAGCTATCCTGTTCTCCTGCATTGAAATCTACTTTTTCTTTTTTACTCATATTGCTGGGGACCATAAAATCTATTTTTAAGAACTTGGTATAAGATTGGGTCCATTTGAGAAGATTTCTGATTGATTGCTTGTTTAAAAAAAATCCAAGAAAACAAGACTTTTATGACCTCAGATTCTTCAAAAACACAGTTTGTGGAGTGTATTTTTTTACTTCTCCCAGGCATAATCAATAGGAGTGAGGATACTTCAGATTATTTATTGAAACTGACTATGTTTCAGTGTGTATATGCATCTATGGAAAAACATGTTCTTGCCATGTGCAACTCGTGAATCATGTGCATTTTGCCTGCCAATTGTGGATTGCCCTTTTAGTTATATACTTTACTCATGAGATTTCTGTTAACACTCAGAGTATAAGTTGCCTGATGCTCTGTATAAAGTTGTGAATTTAGAGAGAAAGAGAGAGAGAGAGAGAGAGAGAGAGAAAGAAGAAGAAGAAGAAGAAGAAGAAGAAGAAGAAGAAGAAGAAGAAGAAGAAGAAGAAGAAGAAGAAGGTGGTGGTAACATACTTTCCTTTAACTTATGCAGTTTAGTGTTATATTTTGTTTCTAGATTGTCATGTATAGATGTACATATATTTTGTTAATGTATTATCATGTATGGATATACATATGAATTTGTATTGCCAATATTACACTAATTTAATGGCAAGTTAGTATAACAACTTTTTTTTCTCTTTTCCATAGGATATAAAATATAATACATCTTAATGGTTACTTGTCTTAAATGTGATTAAAATATATCGACATGTTAATTTCTGTGTATGCTCAAACTTATACAGATAAATAAGTCCAACACTTAAGCACTAAAAAATTTATTTGCTTTTATAGCCTTAAATTCTGATCTCTAAATGGAAAAGCAACCAAACTCTCGTGACAAAATGAATTGAACAAAAAAGAAAAGTCTAAAGATTCATTAGTGATTGAGATACTTGAGTAATAATTAAGTCAGTATGTATAAAATCAATTACAATGCACAAGAAGCTATCAGGACAATTTATCTTCATTTTTGAGAAAATAACTTTTTATTTATTTGTCTGATAGTTATGTTTTATCTTCTGTCCACAAACAGACCTAACTGTGAAAGACAATGAAAATATTAAGAGGGAGAAATTTAGAAAGAAGGAGGTAGGAGAGAACAAAGAAGAAAAAAAATTCAGAAAGCTTAAAAAGACACTACTATTTCATGCACCGTTCTTTCATAAGTCGCATTGTTTCATAAAATATTTGTAAACATCAGGATTAAGTCAATGTTTGAACTGTTGTCATATTTTAGTAAAGTTATAAAATAATAAACAGTTTCACATGACCTAAAGAAGCCAGAACAGGTCAAACAAAACAACAACAACAACAACAACAACAACAACAAAACTGTAGAGGAATTTTAATCCAATAACATGGATGCTGTGTCAACAGATCATATACAAAGATATGATCCAGCTTGAATGTAGATAAACCATACACCTTTAATCTCTCTAGTTGGAAGACAGACATGCCTTTAGTACACACCTAAATCCCAGACAATGATGTCTAATTGAGGGGCAGACAATAGAGAAAGATTTTACAGAATGATTCAGAGAGGATATACCCAATTCTCATGAGAACTGATAGGAAAAAGAGGTTACTTAAATAGCAGTGAGGAAGAGAGAATGGAATTGCATTCAGTTATGCTCAAGTCAGTTCAATAAGTGCACTGGAGTTGAATTCATTTGTGAGTTCTGTGCAGGTCAGAAGAGGCAGTTTTGCCAAGACAGTTTTACAGAGAAAGGTTACAGGTGAAGATGAACAAGTCAATGAATGAGAAGGAGCCAGATGAGAACAGATTGCCAGAGGTAGTTTGAAGCCAAGCAGAGCTATTCAGTCAGAAGCCAAGAAAAGCAAGGTTGAATTAGTCAGCTTGGAAAGGAGTTTGAGCCAGAACAGTTGAGTTGAACCAGCCAGCCAGAGTTCAGAAAGAACCAGAAAAGGTGTACTTATTCAGCAGTAAGACTCCTTTGAAGCTACACTTTCATCTGGCAAATGAAAGTTACATTTACACAAAAGAAAATGAAACATTTTCATACAACAATTTAGCAATGTAGAAAAATTGTAAAATGATATAATCCCCCATAAGATATATACAGATATAAATGCATGAGTAATACGCGCTCACGCGCATGCGTGTGTGTGTGTGTGTGTGTGTGTGTGTGTGTGTTTCTCAAAATCATAAAAATATATTTTAAGAAAATGTAATCCTGGTGACTTAACTCTGTAAACTTGGATTATTAAGATTATAAGGTGAAGAAATTCAGATAAAACAGAAAAATGAATTTTATAATGGAGCTTATTAAGAAAGAAAGGCATTGAAAAGACCTCACCTTTAAAAACACAGTATGTGATGGGGATTGCTTTAAAGCTTATGGAAACTAAGCTTGGTATTGCATACTTGTAATCAGTATGCAAGAGACTGAGGGAAACAGGTTTTGTGATCATGTGTTTGAGATCATCTGTGATGACACAGCCAGAGCTCTTCTCAAAAATAACAAAAATCAAAACCAAACAAAAATTAAACAATCAAAAACAGCAAACAAACTTTGAAGACAGTTAAAAAAAATCCTGAAAAGCAGCCATGGCATTGCCTTAATGATATTATTCTAATGGAAATTAATATATTTTGCTTTTTGATTAGTAATATTTTATTTATTCTCTGGGAATTCCAAACATTTATCTAATGTAATTTGAGCTTAGCTATCCAACAAATTCCGCCAGAACTTCACAGCATCCCTACTCCACTCCACTTTTTCCAATTCCATGTCCTCCTTTTGTAATTATTAATAAACCTTTGGGTCAAATTAATGCTGGACATACACTCATGGGTGTGGGTCAACCATGGGATCATAAATAACCTACCAGAAGCCAGATGCCACAGAGTGAATACTGCCTCTCCTTTAGTATACATACACTGCCTATTGCTCCTTTGATAGTGATAGAGACTTGGGACACCCTTTTCCATCCATGCTACAGTTTTGACTAGTTAAATCTTGTGTGGGTAACCACAGTGTGGGAAGCGGGTGTGGCCGTGGCTGTGGCCTTGTGAGCCAAGATGGCGCCCTGGTTCATTGTCAAGCCCCATGATTCCCTGCTTGATTACCAAAATCCTGATTATACGCACCTGAATGATTATCCACTGCCCGCCTGACGTATAGCGTCGTACAGCATGACATTGAGTCACTGGCCTATCAACATCCACTCTGTCTGCGTGCATGGCTAGCGTATAGAGCGTGCTGAATGCTGATTGGATGATGAGTGATGAGAGATGAGTGCAGAGGGTGGAAGGGGATAAATTGGGCGATCCCAGAATAAAGTAAGAGAAGCTGAGAAGTAGAGAGGAGAGAAGCTGAACTGCTGTAGAGAGCTGGGGTGAGCTGTAGAGAGAATAAAGGAAGCTGCAGCAGGAAGCTGTGGAAGCTGCTGAAACCCTGCCTTGGCATAAGTGTCCTCTTTGCCCCACCTCTGTGGGTCAGGGGCGCACGGTACCACAGCTGTCATGATTTGGTTGCAATAGCCATGCCATATTCGGAAGTGGGCATTTCCCAGATCACCTCTCCATGCGCCAGTTATTATTTCTTTCCTCTCAATTTTCATTAGTGTTCTCAGAGTTTGAAGTGAGGAGATTATAATGTATATAACCCATCTACAGGTGACCCTTCAACATTATGTATTCTTGGCATTTTGTCTAGCTATAAGTTTTTTCATTAGCCACCACCCATTGTCAGAAGAAATTTCTGTTACCAAAGTTGAGAGTACCACAAATTTAAGGGTATAAGCATAAATGTTAGAAAGAACTTTGATAACATGAACATTTAACATAAAACAACCATAAGTTCCCTGTAGAGATATCTTCCCTGTCCTGGGCTTTTGACCAGGTTTATTGCAGCTGATAGGAAATCCCTCCTATAGTGCATTCTTCATATACAATTTGAAAGTAGTTGTTTTATCTTATAACTTTTATACCACTCTTGCCTCGTGGGCATATCCTGCCACATTGGCTTACACTGCAATGCTCACTGTACAATCTTGATGAATTTTACCCTCCAGCAGCCTTTGTAATACTTTCTGGTGCTATGTAAGATAGCTAGCAGGAAAACATTTCCTGGTCCATTCAAAGCTGGTTTATTTATTTCCTGAATCCAAAGTAAGTCATGTCTTCAGCAACAGTTTCTTATCTAGTAATGATGAACAATGAAGAATGAGGCAAAAGTCTGTGTTGTTTTGAGTGCCCCTAGGACCTCCCTACCTCATAAGAATGTCTCCTATACCTAGAACTGAGATGTTCATTCAATAATGCACATTTACTAAGAGCAACAGCTATGATACTTTTGTTCAAATTTGTGTGTATGTGTGTATATGTATATGTGTGTGTGATCTACTCAGGGATTTTTCTTCTACGCAATTTCATGTGTGTTTGTGTGTGTGTGTGTGTGGTGTGTAAAGATAAGATTTTCCTATAAATTGTTGTATTTTCACAAGGCTGTTTCACATATCCTTAAATTTCTAATTTCTGTTCAGTCCCCATCTCCACTCTATTATTATCATCACCATTATTGTTTTTATTAATATATTTATTATATTAATTATATTATAGTAATATAATTTAACTAAAACAGATTTTGCTAATATAATTGTTATTCTATGTGTGTTCATATCTCTTTCTGTGTAGACATGCATATGTTGATGTGTGCAGCACCATATATGACATTATACATAATTGGAGGTTAGCTTTGAGGAGTTGGTTCTCCTCTTTAATCAATTCTAGGGATTAAACTCAAGTGATGACACATAGGAGGTAATCTGAAACCAACTTTTGATGGCTTTTAACCATCTCACCATCCCGAACCTAGTATATCTTTTATATGGAATAAGTATATCAAAAGAAGACATGGCAGATAAATTCTGAAAAGGCCACAGTCTGTAGTTTGCATCTGCATCCTATAAAAAGGAAGAATTCCAGGTAGGCTGCTGTCTTAGGATTTTTTTCTACTATGAAGGGACACCATGGTCAATCCAACTCTTATAAAGGACAATATTTAATTGAGCATAGTCCATGTAGGGTGCCTTCCCTGAAAACGCCCTATTTCTTGGCTTCTGCAGACTCTATTGCCAGCCCCCACCACTACCAGTTGTCATACCCCAGCTCTCAACTAGGTAGAGACTCTCTGTGCTCTACCAGTGACCAGACTTCCCTCCCTAATAGAGTCCTCACGGACTGAGAGAATTCCTGGTAGGCTGCCTACTTCTGAAACCTCCTCACTCTACCTCTGTGTTTTCTATGTGTCCTGCATCTTCCTAGTTCCTTTCCCAAGCCTCCAGCTGTGACAGGGATTTCCTATTCTATCAGATACCACATAGACTAGGAGAAGCCCAGTCCACATAGAACTGAAGACCAGAGGGGGGAAAAAAAAGGAAAAAAGAAATATCCAACAAAGTCAAACTCAGATATCAGTGCCTAGACCTTTAATTATCCCAAACCCAGTTGTCTAGAGGCCAGCTTTAGAGCACAAGAAACAACAGCTAAGGCATAATGTCACCTCCAGAATCCAGCTGTCTTATTACAGCAAGCCCTGAATTATCCAACAGAACAGAAGTAGAAGAAAAAAGGACTTAAACCTGTAATATCAATGTTTGTTTTATATTCTTGGACAAAGGGATGAGATGAGAGTTGCACACAAGCTTTATAAATATATGGCTTGGGCTGAGCCAAGAGAGATTATTATTATTATTATTATTATTATTATTATTATTATTATTATTATTATATGCTATCCCAAAAGTTCCCTATACCCCCCAAACCTGCTCCCCTACACACCTACTCCCACTACATGGCCTAGGCCTTCCCTTGTGCTGGGTCATATAAAGTTTGCAAGACCAAGGGGCCTCTCTTCCCAGTGATGGCCGATTAGGCCATCTTCTGCTACATATGCAGC
>NC_034596.1:56875661-56878061 GCF_900095145.1 Mus pahari
ATGACTTGTGCTGTAAAATCAAGAATTGACAAATGGGACCTCATAAAATTGCAAAGCTTCTGTAAGGCAAAAGACACTGTCAACAAGACAAAAAGGCCCCCAACAGATTGGGAAAGGATTTTTACCAATCCTAAATCTGATAGAGCCATGAGTGTTTTTATCTATCTGTAACCTAGACCTGGAAGCTTCTAGCCTCCATGATCTAATCTTTTGCCAGCCCAGACCTTGAAAGTTTGTTTCCAGTCTCTGTCTGCTAACATAATAGACCCAGAATATTTCATCTTCCAAGTCTTACTGCTGAATAAACTCATTCTCTCTAGCAGTTTCTGAACTCTGGCTGGCTGGTTCAACTCAGTAGTTCTGGCTCAAATTCTTTTCCAAGCTGGCTGATTCAAATTGTGTTTTTTTTTTTTTTTTTTTTTTTTGGGGGGGGGGGGTTCTGATTGAATTGCTTTGCTTTAAGCAACCAAGTCTGAAGTCTACAAACTGAACTTTTCCAAACTCAACTGCTCTGCTCTGAACTCAAATGATATCAAGTGCACTGATCTGAACCTCACAGAACCTCACTGAACTAAATTTTATTGCTTTGAATTGTATTGAATTCTCTCACCCCACTGCTCTTGAAGTAGATGTGTCCTGACCATTCTTGAGAGAATTGGTTATATCTCTGACTCATTCTGTTAAATATTTCTCTGATTTTATCCTTTGTCTGCTCTTCAATTAGAAGCCATTGTCTGGAATTTAAAAGAGTATTATAAAAGTGTGTCTGTATTCAAGCAACAGGGATCAAATGTGTCATTATTCCTGTCAGAGGGATTAAATGTATATGGTGTGTTAGCATTTCTCCCAGATCATATTTTTGGAAGTTATTCCTTGCCAGAGCAATCCAGCTGCTGGATTAAAATTCCTCTAGAAAAACAAACTGTATGAAGATGATTAAAAATTATATATATATATATATATATATATATATATATATATATATTAAAATAATAAAGAATTTTATTAAGCAGTGTAAGTTGCATTCAATAGCCTCTGGATACGTCATACCACAATCCATCAACAGTTGATCAGACCCAACAGCAGTTCATTTTTCACAATCCATGAGTCAGAGCAGATCTCCCTTCAATTTGCAGTAAGATTCTACTTAGATTTTGTGGGCAGGGGCAGGAGAGTTATACCTCATTTCTGATCACTAATGTGATGAAGAACATTGGAAGTATGTGAAATGTAAGAAGTGATTCTGATTCAAAGTACATTGTTTGGAAACATTAACAAAACATCAAAATGATAGAAGTATACTTGCTTCTACTAAATTCCTAATGGGAAATTTCTCAAGAACAAGCAATTTCTTTCCTGCTACAGAAGGGAAGGGAGTGTTTTGTTTTTCATAGAAGATGCAAATGACCTTTCAAAGTCTGAAACTTCATGACTAATTCCATGCATCTGTTATCAGTGAGCTATGTGGTTTAGAAATAGACATAGACTATTAGTGCTACTACTTGAGCTAAACTTCTACATGGCTCATAATTTTTAAAGTGTGTAGATAATATTATTCACTTTATTTTCCTTTCTTCCATTCTTACTACTATTTGCCCATTTGCAAAACAAAATGCTAATAATCAGTAATAGCACTTTAAAAGATTTTAACACTGTTTAGACATTGACTGATCTTTCTCTAACCTTAAAATTTTATGATTATTGACCTCTGCTACATTTATTCTAAACCCTCCAAAATTATCTAGCCATTTGGAATATCAACATTACCCTGGTGTACTCACTGCTGTGTGAATTGTTGTTCTTGCTTGCTGTTTTATGCCTCCATATTCATATTAGCAAAATATGTAATTCTTTAAAGAAAAAAAAAGCCTATCATCTTAAAAAGCAAAACACTCCCTCCTCTTCTGTAGCAGGATGATTGAAATTCTTAAGGATGAAATGAATAAAATTTCCTAATATTTAGGAAAATGCAAACACAAAACTGGAAGTAATGAATAAATACCATGAAGCAAAGAACAAAACAAACAAAGAGTTGAACGATTAAAACTGATTCCAACATGAAAATGGAAATCAAATTAATAAAGAAAGCAAAACTGAGGAAATTCTGGAACTCCAGAGAACCAAATAAAATAACCCTATTTAAAAAATGGGGTGATTGTATCTTGGATATTCTAGGTTTCTGGGCTAATATCCACTTATCAGTGAGGGCATATTAAGTGAGTTCTTTTGTGATTGGGTTACTCTCTCAGGATAATATCCTCCAGATACATCCATTTGCCTAAGAATTTTATAAATTCAGTATTTTTAATAGCTGAGTAGTACTCCATTGTGTAAATGTACCACATTTTCTGTATCCATTCCTCTGTTGAGGGACATCTGGGTTCTTTCCAGCTTCTGGCT
>NC_034596.1:56878731-56880446 GCF_900095145.1 Mus pahari
GAGGGTATAGGGGACATTCAGGATAGCATTTGAAATGTAAATGAAGAAAATATCTAATAAAATAAGTTTAAAAAATGGGATACAGAGCTAAACAACAAATTCTCAACTGAGGAATACCGAATGACTGAGAAGCACCTAAAAAAAAATCTTCAAAATCCTTAGTCATCAGGGAAATGCAAATCAAAACAACCCTGAGATTCTACCTCACACCAGTCAGAATGGCAAGGTGAAAAACTCAGGTGACAGCAGATGCTGGTGAGGATGTGGAGGAAGAGGAACACTGGTGGGATTGCAAGCTGGTACAACTACTCTGGAAATCATTTTGGCAGTTCCTTAGAAAATTTAATATAGTACTACCTGAGGACTCAACAATACACTCCTGGGCATGTATCCAGAAGATGCTCCAACATGTAATAAGGACCCATGTTCTACTATGTTCATAGTATCCTTATTTATAATAGCCAGAAGCTGGAAGGGATCCAGATGTCCCTCAACAGAGGAATGGATACAGAAAATATAGTACATTTACACAATGGAGTACTACTCAGCTATTACAAACAATGAATTTATAAAATTCTTAGGCATATGGATGGATCTGGAGGGTATTATCTTGAGTGAGGTAACCCAATCACAAAGGAACACGCATGATATAACTCACTGATAAGTGGATATTAGCCCAGAAGCTCAGAATTACCCAAGATACAATTCATAAACCTCATGAAACTCAAGAAGAAAAAGACCAATGTGTATATACTTTGATCCTTCTTAGAAGGAGGAACAAAATACCCATGGAAAGAATTACAGAGAGAAAGTGTGGAGCAGAGACTGAAGGAATGTCCATCCAGAGACTGCCCCACCTAGGGATCCATCCCATATATAATCACCAAACCCAGACACTATTGTGGATGCCAACAAGTGTTTGCTGACAGAAGCCTTTATAGTTGTCTCCTGAGAGGCTCTTCAGTTCCTGACAAATACCGAAGTGGATGCTTACAGCCACCCATTAGACTGAGCACAGAGCCCCAGTAAAGGACTAGAGAAAGGACCCAAGGTGCTGAAGAGGTTTGCAGCACCATAGGAGGAACAGCAATATGAACTAACCAGTCTCCCCCAGAATTCCCAGGGACTAAATTACCAACCAAAGTGTACTCATTGTGGGGCTCATGACTCCAGCTGCATATGTAGCAGAGGATGGATTTGTTGGTCATCAATGGGAGGAGAGGCCCTTAGTCCTGTGAAGGCTGTATGCCCCAGTGTAAGGGAATACAGGGTGAGGAAGCAGGAGCATGGGGGTAGGGGTGGGGGCGAGAATAGGAGGGTTTTGGAGGGAAACCAGGAAAGGGGATATCATTTGAAAGGTAAATAAAGAAAGTATCAAATAAAAAATGAAAAGAAAAAATATAATTAAAAAAAGAAAAAAATGATAAATGTAGGTCCATGAACAGGAACTCAAGATTCAAGCATCACAACATATTACAATCAATTGGAGAGACAATCTCAGGCACCGAAGATATGATGGAAGAAATGGATACAGCTGTATAAGAAAAAACTAAATAAAAAAAAAATCCTGACATAACACATCTAGAATATCTGTGATAGTATAAAAATTCCCAAGCTAATATCCAAGACACATTATGGAAAACAGAAGAAAATCAAGAAGGATGAACATTTGTGGATACTTCATTCCTCCTTAGAATGAGGAACATAACTCCCAT
>NC_034596.1:56880831-56884527 GCF_900095145.1 Mus pahari
AACTATTAAATAACTAGAAAATTTTCCATTGCTTATAATGCTTATTTTAATGTATAATTGTTTCTATACAAAATGTTAAATTCTATGTGATATTTTTCAGCATATTTATTTAATTATTTCCACTATATTTCAATCATTTTTTACTAAAAATTAATTATAAATTATTTCTAGACTATGTAAGAAGTAACAGTGAATAAATAAAAGTGATTAATTTTCTTAAAAAAAAAAAAAAAATTCCCAAGCTAAGAATAAGATTAGAAGAAATAAAAAACTGTCAACGAAATTATAGGAAAGAATTTCCTAAACTAAAGAAGGAAATAGAAATAGAAATTTACATAATATCTCATGGATGAGTCTAGAGAAGAAAGTCTTCCCATCCCATAATAACTAAACAGTAAATATTTAGAACAAGAAAAGAATACTAAAAGTTGCAAGTGAAGAAGAGGAAGCAGCATATGAAAACAAACCTATTAGAACTGCACCCAGCTTCTCAGTGGAGACTCTAAAAACCAGACTGGCCTGGCCAGATGTCCTGTTGACTTTATAAAATGAGATTCCAGCCAAGACTATTGTACCCAGGAATACATCCAATCACTGTAGAAGGAGAAAACAAGATATTGCATGATAAAACCAAATTTAATTAACCTTAATCTACAAATATAGCCCTACAAGAGGTATTAGAAGGTAAATTCCAAAACAGAGAGGTTAACTACATCCATGAAAACATGGACAATAAATAATTCCACCCTAAAACTAAAGAAGGGAAGCAGACATACACATGCAAACACACACAAACATACACACACACACACTTATCAAAGCCAACAACAATGAAATAATAGGAAATAATAATCATTGGTCACTGATATCTCTCATTATCAATTGAATCAATTCTTCCTTCAAAAAATATGGGCTAATAGGATGGATGCAGAAACAGAATCCATCTTTCTGCACCTCAACTTCATAGATAGATATCACCTCAGAGTTAAGGTTATGGAAAAGATTTCCAAAGCAAATGGGACTAAGAAACAAGTTGCTGTAGCCACACTAATACATAGCAAAGTACATTTACAACTCAAATTAACCAAAAGAAATGTAGAAGGGCATTTCATACCCATCAAAAGAAAAATATACCATGAAGATGCCTCAATTCTGAAAACCTATGCCCCAAATGCAAGGGCACCCATGTTTGTTAATGAAATATTACTAAATCTTAGCTCATAATTCAACCATACACATTAATAGTGGAAAATATAAATACCTCTCACCAATGAACAAGTCATCCAAACAAAAGTATCTGAATTAACAAATATCATGACTGAAATGAACCAAATAAATATCTAAAGAATATTTCTCCAAAACACAAAAGAATGTCCCATCTTCTCAGCACCCAAACTTATGGGGCACAATGAAAGCAATGCTAAGAGGAAATGTCAGAGTACTCAGTGTCTTTATCAAGAAATTAGAGAGTTCTCATACAAGCAACTTAACAACACTCTTGAAAGATCTAGAACAAAAGGAAGTAAATGCTCCCAAAAGGAGTTGACAGCAGGAAATAATCAAACTCAGGCTGAAATAAATAAAATAGTAAGAAAATAATATAAAGAATCAATCAAGTAACGAGTTCATTCTTGAAAAAAGTCAATAAGATAAAGAAATGTCTAAAAGAGACAATATTCAAATTAACAAGAACAGGAACAAAATAGGGGGTCTATCAACAGACTGAGGCAATTCGAAGAATCATTAGGTTATACTTCAAAAAACTGCACTGCACACACCTGGAAAATCTAAAAGAAATTAACTATTTTCTTACAAGATTACACTTAATAAAGTTAAATTAAGACCATATTAAGAATGTGAAGCACCCTATAAACCCTTATGAAAACTGTAGTGAATATTAAAAGTCTCAAAAAAAGCCAAGTCCAGATAGTTTTAGTGCAGAATTCATAGAAGAGCTAACACCAACATTCCACAAAATAGAAACTGAAGGAACATTGCCAAATTTATTTTATGAGGCCACAGTCACCTAGATATCCAAAGCATACAAGAACTCAACAAAGGAAGATAATTACATACCAATTTCCCTCATGAACATTGATGCAAAAATATTCATCAAGTACTTGTAAACTGAATACAGGACGCATCAAAATTTAACCATGATCAAGTAGCTTTCACTCCAGTGATGCATGCAGAAATGGTTCAGCATACAAAAATCCATCAATGTAATCCACCATATAAACAAATTAAGACAAAGAAACAAAATGATCATCTCAATAGATGGTAAAAAAGCCTTTGACTGTTTTTTTCATAACAATCTTGGAGAGAACATGAATATAAGGAACATACCTAATCATAATAAAAGCAAATTACAGCAAGCCTATAGCCAACATAAAATTAAGTGATAAGAAATTCAAAATTCAATTCCACTAAAAGCAGTAACAAGCACAGAAAAATTCTCTTCTCTCCACACCTATAAAATACTGTTTTTGAAGTTCTAGCTAGAGCAATAAGAAAACTTACTGAAGATCAATCTCAAAGAAGTTCAAGATAATGCAAATGGGAGAGCAAATCAAAATATGACAAATTGCAGACGATGTGCTAGTACACATAAACCCCATGAATTCTACCAGTGAACCCTACAACTAATAAACACATTCAATGAAGTGGCTGGATACAAGATTAAACTAAAAAAAATATTCAGTATTCCTTCTATATACAAATGACAAATGGGAAGCAACACACTCCATAATAGCCAAAATAATATCAAATATCTTGGAGTATCTCTAACCAAGCAAGTTAAAAACCCACATTATGAAAATGTAATATCTTTGAAGAAAGTAATTGAAGATGGTATCAGAAGATGGAGACATTCCCTATGCTCTTGTTCCGTAGTATTAGCATTGTACAAATGGCCATCCTACCAAAAGCAGTGTACAGATTAAACGTAATCTGAATCAAAAAATCAACACAATCCTTTATAGGCATTGAAATAACAATGATCAACTTATGTGGACAAAAATGTAGGATAGCTAAAATAATCCTTTTCAATAAAAGAAGTTCTGAAGTTATCAGCAGCCATGATTTCAAGCTCTACTACAGAGCTTTTTAACTTTAGTAATAAAACCCGCATGATATTGGCATAAAAACAGACAGGCTGGTCAATTAAATTACATCAAAGAACCAGAGGCAAATCTAAACATCTATGGACACCTGGCTTTTGGTAAAGAAACCAGTATTATGCAATACAATAAAGAAAGCATCTTCAACAAATGGTGCTGGTCTAAATGGATATGTGCAGGTAGTAGAATGCAAATATATCTATATCCATTACTCTGCACCAATCTCAAATACAAGAGCATTAAAAACATCAACAGAAAGCCAGATATTCTGAATCTGATAGAAGAAAAATTATGGAATAGTCTCGAATGAATTGGCACAGGAGACAACTTCATGAACATAACACCAATAGTACATTAAGATCAGGAATAAATGGGACTTCATACAATTGAAAAACTTCAGTAAGGCAAAAGACAGAGTCAATAAGCCTACAGAATGTGAAAATATTTTTCACCCACCCTAAGTCTAGGTTCACCCTAATTTACAAAATAAAGAACTCATGAAACTAGACATCAACAGGTCAAAAATTCCATTAAGAAATGGAATACAGCAATGGAGGAGTGTCCCTCTTTCTCCACA
>NC_034596.1:56885332-56916513 GCF_900095145.1 Mus pahari
GGTGGGTAGGGGAACAGGGGCTGGGGGAGGGTATGGGGAACTTTTGGGATAGTATTTGAAATGTAAATAAAGAAAATATTAAATAAAAAAGAAAAGAAAAAAGAAAAGAAAAGAAAGAAAAGAAAAGAAAAGAAAAGAAAAGAAAAGAAAAGAAAAGAAAAGAAAAGAAAAGAAAAGAAAAGAAAAGAAAAGAAAAGGAATATAGGTCCAAACAGAAACTTCTGAACAGAGGAATCTCAACTGGCCCAATAGTACTTGAAGAAATGTTCAACACCCTTAACAATCAGGGAAATGCAAATCAAAATGACTCTGAGATTCCATCTTACAGTTGTCTGAATGGCTAAGACAAAAAGCACAAGTGACAGTTTATCTGGGTGAGGACAAGAAGCAAGGGACTCACTTTTCCATTTATGATGGGAATACAAACCTGTACTTTGAAAGACCCTGAGGAGATTTCTCAGAAAATTGGAAACTGATCTCTCTTGAGACCCAGCTATTCCACTCCTGGGCATAGATCCAAAGGACAGTCTATCCTACCATAAAGACACTTGCTCCATTTTGTTCATGGTAGCTTTATTTGTAAGGTAGAAACTGGAACGAACCTAGATGTCCCTCTACTGAAGAATGGATAAAGAATATGTGGTACATTTACACAATGGCTTATTACTCAGCTTTACAAAAAACAATGATATGAAATTTGCAGGCAAATGGATGGAACTGGAAAAAATTATTCCAAGTGAAGCAATCCAGACCCAGAAAGGTAAATGTAGTATTTACATAATTATAAGTGAGCATTAACTGTAAAGTAAAGAATTATCATGTTACCATCCACAGACCCAGAGAGACCAGATGGGAGTTGGTAGATAGATGGGGGAGCACTCTTATAGAAGCAAGGGAAGGGGAGATGGAATAGGGGATTTAGGGAGGGGTTAACATTTGAAATATAAATAAATAAAATATCCAATATAAAAATAAAGAGGTATGCCGGGCGTGGTGGTGCATGCCTTTAATCCCAGCACTCGGGAGGCAGAGGCAGGCGGATTTCTGAGTTTGAGGCCAGCCTGGTCTACAAAGTGAGTTCCAGGACAGCCGGAGCTACACAGAGAAACACTGTCTCGAAAAACCAAAATAAATAAATAAATAAATAAATAAATAAATAAATAAATAAATAAATAGGTACATATCATAGAAAAATGTATAGATCTCTCTAGGAAGGGGAAATTGAATAGATAAAGTGAGTAGATTAGGGGTGGGTGGGTACAGGAGCAGGAGGAATCAGGTTTGATGTGGATGGAGGAAGATAGTACTGAGAGAGACAAATGGAACTGGTAGGCAATTAGGGGTCAAGGTAAAACCCTACTGCAAT
Organism: Mus pahari; assembly: GCF_900095145.1. Classification (NCBI taxonomy): domain Eukaryota; kingdom Metazoa; phylum Chordata; class Mammalia; order Rodentia; family Muridae; genus Mus; species Mus pahari. The sequence goes on from NC_034596.1 coordinate 56,886,699, forward strand.
GGAAACTCACAAGAATCCATTAGAATAATTATAGCTAATATTCCTAGTAATAGGAATATGGAACCTGGACCATCTATCTCATATGACAAGCACGACTTCCATTGGAGGATTGGGGCACCATCACAGCCACAAAGTCTTTTACCTAATATTTGTCTTGCTAGCATGATATACTGGGGTAAAAGTGGCACAGAAATTGTGGGAGTGGCAAACCAAAGACTTGAGACCCATGGCACAAGAGGGAGCCTATCTGTCACTGCCTAGAGGACAAGAAACCAAAGGTTGGTTGGCCTAATGACCTAGGAGGGAATCAAATACACCTGGTAAGAAAAGAAAAAAATATTCCCAATGATATTCTGCTATACTCATGGATAAGAGTCTGGTATAATCACATTCAGAGAGGCTCCATCCAGCAACTAATGGAAATAGATGTTGCATCTCATGCTCAACATTAGGCAGAATGCAATGAATCCTATGGAAGAAGGGAGTAAAGATTGTAGGAGTAAGACAGGTCAAGGAAACCACAAGAAAACCAACAGAATCAAAAAATTTGGACTTGTAGGGAATCACTAAGACTGAACTGACAATCATGGAGCCTGTAGGTCCTCTGCATATACATGATGGTTGTGTAGCTTGGTGTTTTGTGGGACTCTTAACAGTGGGGGCAAGGGCTGTCTCTGACATTTTTTGAGACCCTTTTCTTCCCATTAAGTTTCCTTGCCTAGTCGTAATATGTGACAAGAGGTACCTGGTCTTATTGAAACTTTATATCCCATGTTTATTTGATATCCCTAGGAAGTCTGCCCTTTCCTAAAGGGAGATGTAGGAGGAATGAATGTCATGGAGAGAGCCCATGGGGAGGGTGGCTGGGACGGGATGGAAAATTGCTCTTGGAATATATTATATCTTGAGATATATTTGAAAGAATACACTAATAAAAAATAATCAAAAAAGGAGGAAGAAAAACAAAACAACTTTGTTCTTAATGACATTGCAAAGGAAGTATCTGGGAAACAATAACTGCATGGGAAAAAAGCAAGATAAGGACACACAACACACTCAGTGTGATTAAGAGGAAGAATAGAGTCTATTACAAGCAGAAATATTATTAGAGAAAGAATTTAGTCATACCTCATTTATGATAGGTAGGAATGATGTCATTATTTTTATGGGTCTACTTTAAGCTCTAAAGGCATTAACTTATCTTAGTAAATATCATCAGCTCTACCATATGAGAAAAGCAGATCAAATTTTAAAAATCATATATATTATTCATCATATGAAATTTATTTCATCAATTTGATCCATCATAAAAATGTTATTGGAGTTTTTATATAAGGTAGCTTATACACTTCTTTCTTTTGTATATTTTCTGTAAATGTGAATTATCTTGTTATCAGAAAAATAGGCTACCTTATACTAACATACTATGTTACTAATATGTTAGCAAAAATAAGTCAAACTTAGACACATATTATGTGTCTCCTTCCATATGTACACTCCAGATACAAATTATAAGTCTTTGTGTGTGAATGCGATGCAGTTGCACGCATGCAAGGGTGCGTGCGTGTGTGTGTGTGTGTGTGTGTGTGTGTGTGTGTGTGTGTGTGTGTGTGTGTTGTAAATGTGGACCATGGTAGCTGAGAGGAATGAAAGAGATCTTAAGGCAGAGCAAAACGTAGAACGATGGTACTGTTTGTGAGAAGAAATCAGAAGCAGAGTGTATTGGTGGGATGGAATGAGACTGTTAAAAAGAGAGGAGGAGCAGGAAATAAGAGAGTCTTGAAACAGAAGAATGACATGAAATGATGCAGAGTAATATGTTTGTGTGGAAATCTCATCATGATATCTATTATTTTGGATAGCAACTTAAAAATAATAACTCAGTAACTCAGCCACTAGTATTTAGAGACTACTTGAAACAATGATAGGACAGTCAAACCCTAGCCATAGGTGGAAAGATATCTATATCTATATCTATATCTATATCTATATCTATATCTATATCTATATCTATATCTATATCTATATCTATATCTATATCTATATCTATATCTATCTATATATCTATATCTATCTATCTATCTATCTATCTATCTATCTATCTATCTATCTATCTATCTATCTATCTATAACCTGATGCTTGAGATGCTGGTAAGGAAAGCATCATTTTTCCTTTCTAATCAAAGTTAACAAGTTACAGATCATTTCTTCAATTTATATTTTACAAATAGACACAGGAGTTACTGCATTCAGCCTCTGTTTGTGAGCTTAGAATAAGTTATTGAACAGAAGTGAAAAATAAAAATACTCCTGTCCTATGTATCTCAAAACTCTAGCAAGAAGAGATGAAATCAGTAGAAAGAAAAATACCAAAAATATTCTGGCAGGTTTAAGGATCAGATAGTACATGGACTGGTTGCTAGGATAAAGTGTGGATATAAAGGATGAATCACTGTGTAGAGTAGAGATTTGAGCAAATACTTGAAGGCTATAAAAACTCTTCACCTGGGTATCTAGAGAAATAAACCTGCAGGAAATAAAACTCCCAAACCTATCACCCTCCTATGTGAGCCTCTCCTAAGCCTGGAACAAAGCCAGCACAGCTTGAATAAGAATAAGCAAGCCAAGAGTAAGAGATATGATCAGAGGATACTAGAAGCTGTTTACTCTGGCAGATATGCCCCCCCCCCTTTTGAAGACTAGCATACTGAGAGGGACAGGTACTAATGTCTAAATCTGGATATTCTCTTCAGAAATGTAAATGGGGCGGTGGTGAATGTAAACACATACAGATGACTGCATGCCCATTTCCAATGATGATTACTGTATGTATAGTACTCTTATATTGCTGTAGAGAACAAAGAGACACAGGAAGAGGATGAGGTTGAAACATTCTACTTAAATTAGCCCACTGATATTAAATCTCACTTTACAGAAGCAATAATTACAGAACAGTACTGTAATTCTAGCATTTCTATCCGCAGCTATGAAACCAATCAGCCATAGTCCCTCCTCCTTCACCTGCCATCCTGGGTCTATTATTTTCATCCCATTTCTGCTCTCTTTGCAATATTCCCTGATTGATTAGCTAATAACTTAATTTTAATTTTGTCATGTGAAGACATTTTATACTAATTGTATCTAATGGACTGTGAGCTACTGAAATATTTAGAGTTACTGCTAGTAAATACAAAATATGCTTACTGATAGAATGTAAAAATAAGCAATTGGTCAACCAATGAAGATATACATTATCTGGGATCATTGCACTTATGAAAGTTTAATGAAGGCTAGAGGAAATATATCACTTCAATTTTACCATACTAAAAAACTGGTAGACAGATTGATATAGCAGTGTTATTTTAGTAGGTTGAATGCCTTCTTGCTAACCCACTGATAACTTTTAAAATTATTATGATGATTAACATCTATTGAGTGATTTATTTTCCTACCCAATTTAATGTTTTAGCAGTTATGGTTAGCTAGCTTTCTCTTTGTTTCCCTTCTGCTCAATGTGCTCATTGTCAGCATATTTGTTAGTATTACAGTAAACAACTGTCACAGTAGAGACTCTAACCTGTAAGCTTTGCTGGTAGTATGCTTTAATGAACAAAAAGATAATATTTAACTTCATAATATTGTGTAGTTATTTAATAGGATAAAGCTTTCTAATTTATAGAGTTTCAAATTTATTTAATTGTGTTAAAAATGATTTGCCTTATTCCACCTATGAGTTTGATTGGGTATACATTAGGAAACAGGCAAATGAGAATAATAGGAAGATATACCATTCATATATAAAAATCATATTAATAAGTAGTATTAGATGGTGTTGACAATAACGTGATTATAAATAAGAATTATAGAATTGAAGATATATTTCAGTAAGTAAAGAACTTGAATTCAATACCAGAACACATTTTAAAAAGCCAAATGTGTTTGTGTAGTGACATATGCTTACAATTCTAGTACTGAGGAGACAGGGACAGGTATATTTCTGGGACTTACTCATCCACCAGCTAGCCTTCTTGTGCAAGTCTAATCTAATAGAAGACTTTGTCCCCCCCCCCCAAAAAAAAATTATTGGTGGCTCTTGAGAAATGACACCTGAGGCTTACTTCTTGCCTCTATATGCATTTGCACAGGCATGTTCATACTTAGCCAAACATACATAGCAACATGGACATTAGATTATGGTCATTAGACTGCTATGTACAGTATGACAGCCTCTTGCAATAAGTCTCCTTGACTATTTACAGTGAAGTGGTTATTACAGCCAAGATTTCTATGATAAGAATGTGGAAAGAAGTTTGTGCCATGCAGATTCAGGAAATAGTGTGGTTTTTGTAGCATTTGTGCAAAGATGTTTGATGAAATTGGTCTTATCAAGTTAATTCATGATATGCAGCAAGAAATTCTGGTGGAATAGAAAGGGAGGAAACAGCTAAGTTAGTACTTTACTTTGCCTGTTCTTAAAAATCAAATGCATACACACATACACACACACACACACACACACACACACACACACATACCAGGGTTTCATAATAGATAAAATTTAAATAGAATTAAATTAGAGAATAATTCTAAGATTTTTCTCTCTGTTAAAAAATGTTTGTATTTTTAGTGACTAATACGTACTTGACTAAATTTGTGCAAAGCCATTTGTTCTCTGTACCTCAGGAGATTTCTGTAGCAATAATAGGACTTTTGGGGGGTTATCTAAAAGCTACAAACATGCAATGAGGAACTTTGTGATATGTCTATAAAATTTGTTCAATAAATCAATATTGTCATGACAGTAGTAACTGCAAGCAGTTAGTACTCTGATGACATTTTGGTAAATCTTCAAGTTTAAATAAAAGAACAACCATGAAAAAGGCATCCTTGGTGCATTTCAGCATTTAGCAGAAGTAAACATTCTGTGAGAAAAGCCACAGAAGTAAGACTAGAATCCAACTTCCACACAGCAGTTTTGATGTCTGGGTAAGGTTACTCTCTACCTCCCTCACACATTTTACTTTGTCATTAGTTCCTTACATAGCAGAGAGAGGGGGGCAGCTCTCTGGGGTTTCTTTTATAAGAATACCAGTACTATACAAAAAAGCTCAGTTCCTATGACCTAATCTCATTTTAAACCCCAAGTCTTAATAAAGTTACAATGAAGATTTCAAAATGAATTTCAGCAGTATACATGTATTCAAATCATAGCAGGGCCCAGTGGCAGAGTTGGAGGAGAGAAAGAGAGAGAGAGAGAGAGAGAGAGAGAGAGAGAGAATCAAGAACAGAGGAATGCAGGAGTTTAGAAACAGGTCCTGTGCCATGTACCGCTGCCTTTATTGGTTACCTTGAAATACACTTGGAAAGTAATGGCAAAGGAGCCAGGATACAAGTGTATTCAACACTAGCGTAGTGAGAAATTCCAGTAACTACAGGGTATAATTGTAATTATAACATATCAGTGTGTAAAAAGTAGACAGGACAGCTCTAAAGAGTTCAGATCCATTTAGTAATCACATTATAACTCCATTTTCTAATATGGGATTTTTTTTCTATCAAAATGTTTCTTGATCACGAAGTAATGTTGTGAAATGGCTGTATTACCAAAAGGAATCATATAAAGTACATAATATTTAAAGAAGGTGCCAACTATACTTCAGATAAGGATTAATATCTATTTTGCAGTTTTTAAAGCATTAATGATGAAGTCCAAGTCACCAATAATGCACGAGAGTCACATTAAGGAAAGAAGTATAAATACTATCCCTTGAGGCATTTCACCAAGAGCTAGTCTGGATTTGAATTCTCTACTCCATGCCATCTATCCTGTCTGTATATGAGTCTGCATCTGTAACTACTGAAAAACTGTCTTGTGAAGAATCAGTTGTCCCTGTGTCTGTGTGTGTCTATCTCCATGTGTGCCTGTTTTATGAACTTGTAAATAGTGTGGTATGGGTCTCTGTGTGATCCTAACAAAGGGCTTTACTCTGTCTTAAATAGCATAGACAACATTACACAGGGGAAGGATAGAATATTTTACAAAAATCTTTAGCAGAGTTTTAGAAGGGATGAAATCACGGCCTCCTACTGATCCCAGCTGACCAGATAAGAAAGAAACATCATTTTTTTTATCAACTCATATCCATAAATGAGTGTTTTAAACATTTATGGTAGATTTTAGAAATTTACTTTCAACTTCTGATTTGGTGCTTTCAGCAAATGCTACATATACATTACTTTGGGTCAGGGACATGTATGTACATATATTCAGGTATCTAGGCATACGCTTAACATTAAGACAAATTTAAAACATAAAGAATGGTAAATGGTAGTGATATCCTGGACTCAAATAATATATAAATGTAAAGAGTATCTTGTATTGTAGAAGTCTGATATGTTGGGATCTACCATCTACCAAGATGGAGGTACCCCAGTGAGCTCACAGGCCTGATTTAAAGCACAATAGGGGAATTCCAGGGAGGGGTGGGTGACCTGGATCTTAATCTGTTGTCTCTATCTCTATGGACATTAAAACCATTGCCATGGTATGGGGAGCTAGAAACTGTTTCTAGGGAAATCTAGAAACTGTTGCTGAGGAAGTCTGGAAACTGCTGCTGACCCATTGCTTGCCTCAGACAGCTTCTGATGGTAGGGTGGTCTCTGAGAGGCTGGCTGCCTGAGGCCCGGGTTGTTTGTTTGTTTGTTTTTTGTTATTTTTTTTCTGTAACTGGCTTGAATAGACTTGCCTGGTTCTTGGAAATGGAGATTTAGGTCTAGTCTCCTGAACCACCAGTTTGAAGCCTGCCATGGAGTCAGCTTGTCTCACTGTGTTAAAGTAGGCAATTCAGTCTCTGGAAGACAGAAACAACAAAACAAAACAAACAAACAAACAAACACCAAACAACAACAAGGAAACCCCAAATTCTCTCACAGATGTAGGACTTTGTTTCACATTTTTGTATGTGTGTATTTACTTGAAGTTGTGTATAGAAGTCACATAATGTGAAAAGGACCTATAGGTGGGAAACTACAGGCTTTAAGGGATTACATTACAGAAGATAATAGAGTATATGTGATCTAAAAGTGGGAGGGGATAAAGGAGAAGACAAAGAAGACAAGCCAGATAGGGGGCAAACTTACCAGTTCCCCAAGCTAGATCAAATATTGGTGTGTTTTTTGTGTCTTATTAGATTACTAGACATTTGCTTATGTCTTCCCAGGAACATATAGTTACATAGCTATATATATTACAAATTTTAATAATAAGGATGGTAATAATAATTTATTTATTATCTTTTAAAAATCCCTCTTTCATATATTACATTCTACCCCTCCTCCCAGTCTCCCTCCTCTACCTCTCCTCTATTCCCCAGATCCACTCCTCCTCCTCCATTTCCCAACAGAAAAGGGCAGACCTCCCTCTCTCCCGACTTGTGATTGCTTTCTTCTCCCTCACAAGTGGGACTGAGTTGTCCTTACTTGGGCACTTAAGCTTGTTGAATTTTTTGAGTTCTATGAACTGTATGTTGCATATTCTGTACTTTTTTGTCGCTAATATCCACTTATTAGTGAGTACATAACATACATGTCCTTTTAGGTCTGAGTTACCTCACTTAGGATGTTATTTTCTAGTTCCATCCATTTGCCTGCAAAACTCAGGATGTCCTCATTCTTAATAGCTGAGTAGTATTCCATTGTGTAAATGAACCACATTTTCTGTATCCATTTTTTCTGTCGTGTGATACATAGGCTGTTTCCAGCTTCTGGCTATCATAAATAAGACCGCTATGAACATAGTGGGCCATGTGCCCCTGTGGCATGATGGGGCATCTTTTGGGTATATTCTCAAGAGTGGTATAGCTGGTTCTTCAGGTAGATCTATTTCCAGTTTTCTGAGGAACCTCCAGATTGATTTCCAGAGTGGTTGTACCAGTTGCAATACAACCAGCAATGGAGGAATGTTTCTCTTTCTCCACATCCTCTCCAATATGTGTTGTCACTTGATTTTAGCCATTCTGATTGGTATAAGGTGGTAAAATCTCAGGGTCATTTTAATTTGCAAATCTCTGATCACTAAAGACTTTGAACATCTCCTTAGGTGCTTTTCAGCCATTCGAGATTCCTCAGTTGTGAATTCTTGGTTTAGTTCTATATGTCATTTTTGATTGGGTTGGGTTTTTGTTTGTTTGTTTGTTTGTTTGTTTGTTAGTTTTGGTGGTAAGCTTCTTGAATGCTTTATATATTTTGGATATTAGCCCTCTATCAGATGTGGGATTAGTGAAGAGTTTTTTCCCAATCTGTAGGTTGCCAATTTATGGATGGGGTTGGGGATGGGGAAGGGTGGGGAGATGTGGGGAGATAGAGGAGGGTGGTGTGGGGAGAGGAGAACCTGATCTGGTATTGGGTGAATGGAAACAGGCAACCTTGGGAAATAGGAGGTTGGGGGGGGGCTCCAGAATGTACCAGAGACCTGGGAGGTGAGAGACTCTCAGAACTCAAAGGGAGGGATCTTAAATGAAATGCCAAAAGCAGTAGGGAGAGGGAACTTATAGATCCTACTTCCAGCAGGAAGTCAGGGCATCAAATGAGGGAGAGGAGGGCCATCCCACAGTCACAACTCTGACCCATAATTGTTCCTGCCTGAAAGAATTAGAGGGATGGAAACAAAGAAGAAACTGAGGAAAAGAAGTTCCAGGGACATACCCAAAGTGGTATCCCACTCAAGGGGAGGCCCTAAGGTCTGACACTATTACTGTGGCTATGGAGTGCACATACACACACACACACACACAAAAGAACCTAGCATAACCATACTCAGGAATACCCAACAAGCAGCTGAAAGAATTAGATGCAGATAGCTGCTTCCAATCAATGGGCAGAAGCAGCTGATCCCTGTTGTTGAATTAGGGAAAAGCTGGAAGAAGCTGAGGAGAAGGGCAATCCTATAGGAGGACCAGCAGTCTCAATTTATCTGGACCCCTGAGATCTCTCAAACACTAAACCACCAAACAGACAGCATACACCAGCTGATATGAGGCTCCCAACACACATACAGTAGAGGACTTCTGGGTCTATGTTCATTCAGACATGATACCCCTAACCCTCAAGAGACTGGAGGTCTCAGGAAGTTTAGAGGTCCGGTGGCATTGGTTGTAGAGACATGGGAGGAGGTATGGGATATGGAACAGTTGGTGGGTGGATAAAATATGGAGTATTAAAAAATAAATAAATGAATTATAAGCAAAAGAAAATAAAAAAAGAAAAGAACATAAAAGTTCAGACCTCCCAGGGATATCCCATGGACCTGCCTCAGTTTGAGGGAGGGTCCTGAGGAAGGGGTGAATGCGAGGAGGGTACAAATAACTGAGTCAATGATGGATGCAAGATGACAGCTCTATGTTCTATTCAAGACAGCTCTCTACTCCAGGTAGTTCTCTGCTTGGGGTAACTCTCTGGCAGACCAAATCCCAGTCTTTGTATTCTTCATAAACTACTTCCTTCGGAATTGGATGTTAATTCAGTTATTTACCCTAGATTACCTTTCGATTATCCCACGAATCAGCATTTTATGACTTTAACCCCTTGACTCTAAAGACAGAGCTACAAGGCCTAAACTGCTGAGTTCTGCTGCTTGGTGGAGCTGGGATGTGACTTTATTGTTCTGTCATATTATCACCAGCTTTCTGTTTTCCAGTTCCTTCTCTGTCTAAGCTTGGCTGTCCTGGAACTTGCTCTGTGGACCTTGACTTCAGAGATCCGCATAGCTCCTTCTCCTGAATGATGGGATTAAAGACTTGTGACAGCACACCTGGACTCCTTAATATCTTTCTGCGCAAGCTGACTCATGAGTGCAGCTGCCTCTGTACTTTCAGGTCCATGAATCCCCTCATACAATGCATACTGCATCCTTGTATTTTATATAGTTGAGAAAGCATGTAAGGAACAGTTCTTACAGTGATGTATGTATTCTTGGACTCCTATTTTCAGATTTCTTCTCACAGCCTTAAGGGCTGTCCCAAAGGTCTCAGTGTCACAGAGACACATTCTTGTTTTCTAGAAGTGTGCTGTTTCTGATTATCATGGAGTCATTAGCCTTGGCAGGGAGGATCATAAAGTGAAATATGTACATTTTTATGCAAAAAAACTTATACTTACAGCAACTATCAGTACTGGAGGAGACCTATGCCCTGCTGGCTCTGCTCCAGGGGAAGGAACCATGTCACACTGTCCCTTCTGCAGCCATGCCAGACCTGGAATGGATATCAACCAAACATGGCATATCAAGTTGCAATAAGACTAGTCACCGACCCTTATATAATAAGACTGGGCAAGACAACCCAACAGGAGGAAAAGGCTCTGCACAGAAAGGAAAAGTATCAGAAACAGATCCTATTCTGGCTTTTAGGAATCTCACAAGAATACCAAGCTACATATCCATAACAAATGTGCAGACAGCTTAGGTCAGCCCAATGCAGGCTCCCTGATTGTGGATTCAGTTTCTGTAAGCTGTTATTAACCCAGGTCATCTGGCTTTGTGAATTTTCTTGTGATGTCCTTGATCCCTCTGGCTCCTACAAACCTTCCTCCCCATCTTCTACAGGATTCCCTGAGTTCCACCTTATGTTTAGCTATGGGTCTCTGCATCTGATTCCATGAGTTGCTAAATGAAGCCTCTTTGATTATGTTAGACTCCTTCTAAAAGTATAGCAGAATATGATTAAGAATCATTTGATTGACTTTTTTTTTCTGGTTGTTTTTGGTTCTATCCTAGGTCTCTGGGATGTCCAGCCTCTGGCTCTTAGCAGCTACACAGTGTCAGGTATGGAATATATTTCATGGGATGGGTCTCAAGCTGGACCAGTAATTGATTGACTATTCCTTTGCACTAGTACATCTTGTAGGCAGGACAAATTGTAGGTTGAAAGTTTTATAGATGGATTGGTGTCCCAATAGAGCTATTTAAAAAATTTTATGGTGTTTTATCTGGTGAAATGATTAGATGTTAAAAATAATACATTTATTTTATGGCATTTTGAACACTGGAAATTAACAGCAAAAATATTACAGAGAATATATTGTTTCCTCTTGTAAATATATGGGTAATAGTTCTCAAGGTCATTCCAGCTGTCCTTTAGTATGAAAACACTGTGCGACTCATTGGTGTCCAGATAAAAGTTCTGCAGCATACCTGAGATTGGCATCTCTTGATGCATGCCCTTTTTACATTGTCCTTACGAGAGCCAAACCTCATTCATTGGGTTTACTATAAATTGAGTATAGCTTATATAATTTTGTGGAGAGATAAATATTCATTTTATTGTTTTTGATAACATTGCTTTATTTGCAAGCAACTGAGCAAGAGTTATGCACAGCTTATAAATGTCTTGATTTGTTTTTGTTTTTGTTTTTTGTTTTTGTGTTTTTGTTTTTTGTTTGTTTGTTTGTTTTTCAAGACAGGGTTTCTCTGTATAGCCCTGGCTGTCCTGAACTCATTCTATAGACCAGGCAGGCCTCAAACTCAGAAATCTGCCTGCCTCTGCCTCCCAAGTGCTGGGAGTAGAGGTGTATGCCACTACCACCAGGTCTTATAAATGTCTTGAAACAATAAAAAATTGTAATGATCCCATGGTTATATAATTTTCTATTACATTAATTTTTATTTTTCTTGTTTTACTGATTTATTTTATTTTATTTTAACTTCTGATTATTTCTAATTTTTTGAACAATTTATTGTTGTACTAATTATTCTTGTTTAATTAATGAAATATATCCTCATCAGCTGCTACTTATAAATCATTTGATAAATAGACATATATTTCTTTGACACTTAATTAGGAGTATTATCTCACCTTTATTAGCATTTCTTTTTTGAGTTTGACATTTGAAACAGAATAGTAATTAAAGCATTAGTTTATGTCTAGCTGTTCTCAGTGACTCTGGAGTTATTATTACCTCTGTTTATTATTCTAATATGTAGAAATTGTGTTCATCTTGATTGTTGTTACAGAATATTTTGGCATATAAAGAAATATCCTGTATTTGTTCTGAAAAAATCATATACTATTACATATATTTGTATTATATATATATATATATATATATATATATATATATATACATATACATATATATATTCCTTTTTAAATTAAATTTTAATTTTTTCTTTACTTATTCACTTTACATCCCACTCACTCATGCCCCCCTTCCAGGTCACCCTCCACACAATCTTTCCCCCATGCCACCCTCCCCTTCTCCTCTGAGTGTGTGGAGGACATCCTGGGTATCCCCCTCACCAGCCAGCACTTCAAGTCTCTGCAAGGATGGGCATTATGTCTCCCACTGAGGTAAGACAAGGCAGCTCAGCTAGAACATATCTGCCATACAGGCAGCAACTTTTAGGATAACTTCCACTCCAGTTGTTCCGGACTCACATCAAGACCAAGCTACACATCTGCTACATATGTGCAGGGACGCCTAGGTCCCGCTCTTCTTTAGTTGGTGGTTCAGACTCTGAGAACCCCAAGGGTCCAGGTTAGTTGTCTTCCTGTGGAGTTCCTATCAACTTCAAGGATGCAATCCTTCCTTCTACTCTTTCATAAGAGTCCCCAAGCTCCATCCACTGTTTCACTGTGGCTGTCTGTACCTGTTTGAATCTGTTGCTTGGCTGGAGCCTCTCAGAGAACAATGTGCTCCTATCTGCAAACAGAACAGAGTATAATTAATAGTGTTAGTGTGCTTTTCCATGGGGTGGGTCTCAAGTTGGCTGGCTATTCACTCAGTCTCTGGTCCCTTCCCTGTGCCCATATTACTTGTAGACAGGATAAATTTGGGGTTGAAAGTTTTGTGGGTGGGTTAGAATTTCTATTGCTCCACTGGGTTTGCTCTCTGGCTATTGGAGATGCTCTTTTCAGGTTTCATATCCCCAGTGAATTGAGTCGCAACTAAGATCACCCCTACTAATTCTTGGATGCCTTCCTCATCCTAGGTCTCTGCCTTGTCCTGGAGATGCAGCCCTCACCTCATCACCCCCATCAGTTGCAGATTTCCATTCATTTTCATGGCCATCTAGCCATCACTACTGTCCCTCCACATGCCTGATCCTGAATTTTCCATTCCCCTCCCCACCCTCCTCCCTCCTACCTTCTGCCTCTTTTGACTATTTTATTTCCCCTTCTAAGTGAGTGTCAAGCTTCCTCACTCTGACCTTCCTTCTCATTTAGCTTCTTTGGGTCCGTGGAGTGTAACATGGTACTTGTATTTTATGGCTAATATCCACTTATAAGGGACTACATACTATGTATATTCATTTGGGACTGGGTTATCTCACTCAGGATGATATTCTCAGGTTCCATCCAGTTGGCTGCGAAATTAATGATGACTTGGTTTTTAATAGCTGATTAGTATTCCATTGTGTAGATGTACCACACATTCTTTATCCATTCTTCAATGGGGAGACGTCTAGATTGTTTCCAGTTTTTGGTTATTAATAAAGCTGTTATGAGCATGGTTTGAGCAAGTGTCTTTCAGAGATGTTGGAGTATCTTTTGTGTATATGACCAGGAGTGGTATAGCTGGAACTTGAGGTAGTACTATTCCCAGTTTTCTGAGAAAAATGTCAAATTGATTTCCAAAGTGGTTGTACAAGTTTGCACTCTGACCAGCAATGAAGAAGTGTTCCTCTTGCTCCACATCTTCACCAGCATGTACTACCTCCAGAGTTTTTGATCTTAGCCATTCTGAAGCTGTAAGATGGAACTTCAGGGTTGCTTTCATTTACATTTCCCTGTTGACTAGGGACACTGAACATTCCCTGAAGGGCTTCTTTGCCATTAGAGATTCCTCTGTTAAGAATTCTGTTTAGTTTTGTACCCCATTTTTAATTGGGTTATTTGGGGTTTGGGTTCTAATTTCTTGAGTTTTTTTGTCAATTTTGAATATTAGCCCTCTGAACGATATGGGGTTGGTGAAGATGGCTTCCTAATCTGTAGGCTGCTCATTTGTCCTAATGACAGTTTCTTTTGACTTACAGAGCCTTTACAGTTTCATAAGGTCCCATTTATCAATTGTTGATCTTAGAGTCCAAGCCATTGATGTTCTGTTCAAAAATTTGTGTCCTGTACCAATATGCTCAAGGGTATTTTCTACTTCTATGAGATTTAGTGTATGTGACTGTATGTTGAGGTCCTTGATCTACATGGACTTGAGTTTTATGCAGGGTGATATACATACATACATACATACATACATACATACATACATACATACTACATACATACATATATACATACATGTATACATATGTATACATTTTTCTACATGTAGACATCGTGTTAGTCCAGAAGAAATTGTTGAAGATGCTTTAATTTCTACATTGTATGCTTTTGCCTTCTATATCAAAAATCAAGTGTTCATAGGAGTGTGAACTTATTTCTGGTGTCTTTTATTCAGTTCCATTGATCAGCATGTCTGCTTCACTACCAATTCCATGCAGGTTTTTATCACTATTGCTCTGTAGTACAGCCTGTGCTTTCCCCTGAAGTTATTTTATTTTTCGGGATTGTTTTAGCTATCCTGCATTTTGTTTTTCCATACATAGTTAATTGCTCTTTCAAGTTCTATAAAAATTATGTTGAAATTTTGATAGGGGTTACATTGAATCTGTAGATTGTTTTTGGTAAGATAGCTATTCTCACTATGTTATTCCTACCTATCCATGAGTTTTAGAAATCTTTACATCTTCTGATATCTTCTTTAATTTCTTTCTTTAGAAACTTGAAGTTCTTTTCATTCAGTTCTCCACTTACTTGGTTTGAGTTACATTAAGACAGTTTATATTATTTATAGCTATTACCAACAGTGTTGTTTTCCTAATATTTTCTTGGCCTGTTTATCATTTTTATAATGGAGGGATACTGATTTCTTTGAGTTAATTTTGTGTCCAGATCCTTCGCTGAAGGGATCCTCTGGTAGAATTTTGGATTTGCTTAAGTATATTATCATATTATCTGTAAATAACAATACTTTGACTTCTTCCATTCCAATTTGTATCCCATTTATTTCCTTTCATTGTCTTATTGCACTGGCTAGACCTTCAAGTACAATATTGAATAGATAAGTGCAGAGTGGGTAGCCTTGTCTTTTCCCTAGTTTTTGTGGACTTGCTTTAAGTTACTCTCCATTTAATTTTATGTAAGCTATTGGCTTGCTATATGTTGTTTTGATTATATTTAGGTATGGACCACATAACACAGATTTCTCTAATACTTTTAACATGAAGGGGTGTTGAATTTTATCAAAAGCTGCTTTAGCATCTAGTGAAGTAATCATTTGATTTTTTTTTCTTTCATTTTTTTTTTTTTACAATAGAATAGGTCTTGTGTACTAGGTTCATAGATAACACTTAACACTTATAGGGAAAATGGCCATATTTGAAAACAGATAAAAGGATCAAAGTAGAACATAGAATTATAGTGAGTGGTGTCATAGAACACACTAAAGAGTTATGTATAATCATTCCCACTGGAATCAGTACTGTCAAATTCTTAAGTATTGATTTGTACTGCTTGTTTTTCCACTGACATATCTCCCATTTTTCAAAGCACAAGGAGCTGTTACTTCTAACTGAACCCACCATTTCAAAATTGTGAACTCTTGGTCACAGTTCAATATAGTAAGTTGGGGTTGTTGACCTCAATGAGGGTATCTCCATATTTTCTGTGTGGCTGGTGATAGTGATCGTTCACAGATAAAAAGGCCTGAAAGCAGTTGATGCACTGTGTATCCTGCTGGGCATAAATGAGGATTGCAGATTCTTTGGACCAATAGTTAAAACCTTCTGATATCATCACTGCCTCTCTTATTTTTCTTTCTCATAATGAAGCCAACTCATAGGGATCCACAACGAGTCCTTTTGGAAAGTAATGTTTAAATTAATTCTGGCAGGTCTGTAAGTCATCAATGCTCTATCCAAATTTCACTTTTATTAAAAGGTATCTGTGGAAACCATCTTTCAAAAATTCTTGCCTCACAATAACTTCAGAACAAGTGGCCCTTACACAAGCTCTGAAGGGAACATCACTGAAGTTCATGGCTGGCCAGCCCAGCTGCCCAGAGGAGCAGGCACGCCATGGCGCCAGCAGCCAGGACGCTGAAGCCAAACACCCAAGTTCTTTCATTTTTTTCTATTGTGGATTATGTTGATGAATGTTTGTATATTGTATCTTCCCTGCATTCCTGGGATGAAGTTTGCTTGATCTTGAGGGACAATGTCTTTGATGTGTTCCTGGATTCAGCTTGCAAGTACTTTATCAAGTATTTTTTCATCAATATCCGTAAGAGAAATTGGTCTGAAGATTTCTATCTTTGTTGAGTCTTTGTATGGTTTAGGTATAAGGGGGACTGTGGCCTCATTGAATGAGTATAGTAGGGTTGAAAGGTATTGATATTATCTCTTCTTTGAAAACCTGGTAGAATTCTGCACTAAGACCCTCTGGCCCTGAGCTCTTTTTTGTTTGGGAGACCTTTAATGACTCTTTGTATTTCTTTAGGGTTTATAGGTCTGTGGTTTAACTTTGGTAAGTTGTACCTGTCTTTCAGTCTTTTGGTTAGTTTGGCTAAGGGTTTGTCTATCTTGTTTATTTTCTCAAAGAACAGTTCTTGGTTTCAATAGTTCTTTGTAATTTTTTAAGCTTTGTTTCAAATTAATTGATAAGTCTGCCATTATATGTTTCCTGGCTTTTTCCCCATGCCCCCTTTTTAATATTCTTTCTTTGTTTTGTAGTTTGTGTTTTGATTATTATGTGCTAGGAGAATTTTCTTTTCTGATCCAGGCTATTTGGTGTTCTTTAAGCTTCTTGTATGGTTATAGGCATCTCTTTATTTAGTTTGAGAAAGGTTTCTTCTATGATATTTGAGAATATTTTCTGGGCCTTGGAGCTGAGACCCTTCACTTTTTTTTTTTCTATTCCTGTTATTTTTAGATTAGGTCTTTTCATGACTTTCCAGATTTCTGGATGTTTTGTGTCAGGAATTTTTAGACATAGCATTTTCTTTGAAGAATGAATCAATTACTTCTATTGTATATTCTAAACCTGAGATTCTCTCTTCTATCTCCTGTATTCTGTTGATGATGCTTGCACATGCTGTTCCTGTTCTCTTCCCTAGGTTTTCCATCTTCAGTAATTTCTCAGTTTGTGTTTTCTTTATTGTTTCTATTTCTAATTTAAAATCTTACCCAGTTTTATTTATTCCCTTCACTTGTTTGTGTTTTCTTGTATATCTTTAAGGTACTTGTTTGCTCCTTAAAGACCTCTATCTGTTTGAATGTATTTATCTGTATTTCTTTAAGTGATTTATTCATTTCAGCATTAAAGGCCTCTATCATTTTTTTTGTATTTTGGTTGTGTTAGGATATCTAGGGCTTGCTATAGTGAGATAGCTGTGCTTTGGAGGTGTCATATTACCCTAGTTTTGTTGATTGTGTTCTTTGGAGGGCCTTTAGCCATCTGGATGGCTTTGGTCCTTGGATATTCTTCTTGAAGTAGGTATTGGGAGGTGAATGAATCTCAGTGGCCCGGATGAAGCAGGAATCCCTCTGTTAGGAATCCTTTGGCTGTATGGTTCCAGACCTGCAGGTCTTTATGATTCCAGAGTCTCAGGTTCCATGATGGTGGGCACTGAGGTAGCAAGAGAACAAGGGTCTCCCTGGGATATCAGGCTGCCCAGGGCAGCTTGGCTTAACCTCTAGGGCTTAGCCAGCAGAGAAGATGAGTTGGGGAAGAGAAACTAACCTGTTTGTCTCAGGAGACTCAGGTCTGATGATGTGGGGGTGATTAGGAGAGGCAGCAAGAGAGTAGAGCAAAACCTCTCCTTCTAAAGGAACTATTTTAAATTTTATTTTTATTCTTTGATTAGTGGTTGTTAGGCTTTTTTCTATGTGTTCATCTCTTTGTTTTTGAACTGGTTAGTCTTTATTGTCACCTTGATAAAATTTAGAGTCACCTGGGAAGAGTAAATCTCAAATGAAGAATTGCTTTGATCAGCTTGCCCTCTGAACATGCCTTTGGGGCATTGTCCTGATTGATGATTGATGAGAAAATCCCAGTTCCGTGTGAACAGCACTGTCCCTAGGCTGATGGGCTTGAACTATATAAGAAAACTATCTGACCATTAGCAAGATAACAAACAAATAAACAAACAAAAACAAAGCAAACAAACAAAAAAAATGCACAAAAACCCCCACCCACCCTTGATTTCTGCTTTAGGTTCCTGATTTGAGTTTTTACCTTGACTTCCCCCAATAATGGAGTCGACTTGGAAGTGTAAAATGAAGTAGATTGTTTCATTTTCAGGTTGCTTTTGGCCAGAGTGTTTTATCACAGCAACATAAAAGCAAGCTAGAAAAATTTTTCTGTCGTATTTAATAAAATTTTTATTATACTTATTTATTTATTTGGGGGGTGGAAATAAATGTCAAAGTCTGTATAGTTTGTATGTTTCCCGGTGATAGGATTTAAGTCATCTGGCTTGGCATTAAGTGCTTTAGCCATCTCAGACATCTCACCAACCTTGTTTGACTTTCTGATTCTGTCATCTGTGATTGTCTTCATCTTCCTATGGGTCTAATTTCAGATATGATTTTATTCATGAAAGATTTTTAGATCAAATCTCATTTTGTTAGTTTTTCTGCCTAACAAAAATTTATGAAAAGACTTTTCTTAAATCTTTTATTTGTTTAATCATTTACATACAATTCAGTGTATTCTCTATTTTATATTACTGACATCCAAAACATTTGAAGATTGGGTCGTGGTTTACTTCTTTGTAGGTTTTTGTTCATAGTTTTATAGGTTGTATGAATCAACTTTTCTGGTCCTCTAATACCTGCAGCATGCTTACTAGCTTTTGGGAAACACACCATTTTTCTTTAAATCAGTGTCAAATCTTATGTAGACAGAGTTGCTACTTATTTACTTATTTATCTCCCCTGCCTTGGTCAAGCCATTAAAACTTTTTCATCTACCCAGAACTGGTAGGTACCTCAGGGCATCTTGTGAAGTCAGTAATTTTCCCCTAGCTTCACTGCAATCCTAGGCCACTTAGTTATTTAGTAGTTGTAATTAATTTCCACACAATTTGTAGTTTAAGTAATAGATTCTTCCAGCAGTTCTGGTGATCAGAAGTCTGATTTGACCTCATTCCATAGGGTCAAGTTAACAAGCAGATATTTTGCTTTTTAGATTCATTGGAGGATAACCCACCCCAGAGCTTTCTCTCGTCACTCATGGCTACAGACCCTTAGTAGTTCCCGATTGTCTTATGTGCCCTTCAAAATAATCCAACAACACTACATTCACAACAGGAATACTCTTTGGCATTTCTTTTCTTTTCTTTTTTTTTTTTTTGGGGGGGGGGTCACATCTTTCTTCCTCTCTCTACAAATTTTGACAGGATATTAGGGAGTCCAAATGAATAATCAAAGGTAGTTTTTCTATCTCATCACTTAGAACCTTGATCACATTTGCACATTTCCTTTGTCATGTAAAGTAACATATTTAGGGACTCAGAGCATAAATATTTTGGGGGAACATTATGACATCTATTCCAGAGTTTCTCTTATTTTGTGTAAGCATAAAATACGCTTAAAGTTTAAATGTAGATTTTCATGCTGTTGATAATGAGAGATATATACAGTATTCATTGATAAAATAAGTTACTTGGTATTCTCCATCACTCTGTGTTCTTACCCGCTGCTCTGCCACACTGAGCCACAAACCAGTCAACCGATGTGGCAAGCAAACACTGAAAAAAGAGTTCTGCTACCACGTATCCTTATATCAATAAATCTGAAGAACAAACAATTTCAGCTGGATTAGGCTTCTCTGTTTTTATGTGGAAGTCCTTGATTCACTTGAACTTGAGCTTTGTACAAGGACATAAGAATGGACCAATTTGGATTCTTCTACATGCTGACCACCAGTTGAACCAGCATCATTGTTGAAAATGCAGTCTTTTTTTCCACTGGATGATTTTGGCTTCTTTGTGAAAGATCAAGTGACCATAGGTTTGTGGGTTCATTTCTGGGTATTCAATTCTATTCCATTGATCTACCTGTCTGTCTGTATGCCAATACCATGTAGGTTTTTTTTTTTTTTTTTTTTTTTTTTATCACTATTGCTTGGGGTCAGAGATGGTGATTCCCTCAGAAGTTCTTTTATTGTTGAGAATTGTTTTTGCTATCATGTTTTTGTTTGTTTGTTTGTTTTGTTTTTTAATTTCAGATGAAGTTGAGAATTGCTATGTCTGTGAAGAATTGGATTGGAATTTTGATGGGCATTACATTGGATCTGTAGATTGCTTTTGGTAAGATGGCCATTTTTACTATATTAATCCTGCCTATCCATGAGCATAGAGGATGTTTTCATCTTCTGAAGTCTTCGATTTCTTTTTTCAGAGACTTGAAATTCTTGTCATACAGATCTTTCACTTGCTTGGTTAGAGTAACACTATGATATTTTATATTTTTTGTGACTATTGTGAAGTATGTTGTCTTCCTAATTTCTTTATCATCCTGTTTATCCTTTGTATAGGGGAAGGCTACTGAATTGTTTGAGTTAATTTTACAACCTAAATCTTTGCTGAAGTTGTTTATGAATTGTGGAAGTTCTCTGATAGATTTTTTTTGGGTTGCTTATATATACTCTTATATCATCTGCAAATACTGATATCTTGACTTCTTCTTTCTGATTTGTATTCCATTGACCACTTTTTGTTGTCTAACTGCTCTGACTGGAACTATATTGAATACTATATTAAGTACTATATTGAATACTATATTGAGTACCATATTGAATAAATAGGGAGCAAGTGGGCAGCCTTGACTTGTTCCTGGTTTTAGTTGAATTGTTTCACGTTTCTCTCCATTTAATTTGTGGTTTGCTATTGGTTTGCTGTATATTACTTTATTATATTTAGATATGTGCCTTCAATTCCTGATCTTTCCAAAACTTTTAACATGAAGGGGTGTTATATTTTGTCAGAGGATTTTTCAGCATCTAATGAGATGATCATGTGGGTTTTTTTTTCTTTCACTTTGTTTATATAGTAGGCTATGTTGACAGATTTCTGTATAGTTAACTACCGCTGTGTCCCTTGGATGAAGTCTACTTGATCATGGTGAATGATCATTTTGATGTGTTCTTGTATTTGGTTTGTGAGAATTTTATTGAGTAATTTTGCATCGATATTCCTAAGGGAAATTGGTCCGAAGTTCTCTTTCTTTGTTGGATCTATGTGTGGTTTAGGTATCAGCCTAACTGTGGCTTCAGACACCATGGAAGCAAGAGATTCCCAGGACCCAGTGAGGATGACATTAGCTGAAATACCCAACAAAGGGAAGAGAAAACCCCTAGAGAACATTCCAGTAGAGAGGCACTGCCCCAGTTGTGGGATGGGGCCACCCACCCATCTCAAAATGTTTAATCCAGAATTGTTCTTGTCTAAAGGAAATACAGGAACAAAAAAAAAATGGAGCAGAGACTGAAGAAAAGGCCACCTAGAGAGCACACCACCTTGGGATCCACCCCATTGGCAGACAATAAACCCCTACAGTATTGTTGATGCCAAGAAGTGCTTGCTGACAAAAGCCTGGTACATCTGTCCTCTGAGACATTTTGCTAGCACCTGACTCATATAGATTCAGATACTAACAGCCAACCATTGGACTAAGCCTGGAGACTACAATGGAAGAATTAGAGGAAGAACTGAAGGAGCTGAAGGAGATTGCAACCCCAAACCAACCAACTGGGCCACCCAGAGCTCCCAGGGACTAATCTACCAACCAAAGAGTATACATGGATGTGCTGATGGCTACAGCTACATATGTAGCAGAGGATTGCCTTATCAGACATCAAGGAAAGGGGAGGCCTTTTGTCCAGTGGAGGCTCGATGCCCCAGCTTAGAGGGATACTAGAGTGATGGGTAGGTGGGGGAGCACCCACAAAGAGGCAAAGGGGAGGGGGAATGGGATGGGAAGAATAATTGACATATAAATAAATAAAATAACCAATAAAAAAGAAAATCCCGTTTATTATGATTAAAAGCCTCAGCCAAGATAATTAAGACATTTCACTAATTTTATGACACTGAGACTTAACAAGAGAGAAAATTTGAACGGTATTTAGTGGCAGCATAAAGGTATTCTATACACATATTTTGGGTAAGATAACACTGAAAAGTTTTCTTCATTGCATATTTTGTCTTTTCTAATCAGCATCATACATAGGGAAAAATGTGTTATCACTCTGTTATCTATATATCTATATATGTACTGCCTTTATTGTACTAGATGTTAAGATATGTTTCTAGACTCCTATCAAAATCCTACAGCTTAAATTCAAACCTGAATATTCTAAGAATCAAGCTCCTTACAGGACTGGAAATAGTTTTGAAAACCATTTTGAACTGAAACACAGTTCTTACTAGTAAATTTATAGTAAAAGACAGAAATAAGGAGCAAGGTTTTTAGTTTGGTTGTGTTGAAAATTTGGTATGTTTCACTACTTTGAATTATAATTATGATATTTGTAAAGTTATTTGAACAGATAAAGTACATTTTGAACAAATCCATTTTAATGGTTTAGAATAGTAACTATGTCCATTTCTGATAATTAAAAACAAAAGAAATTAAGTCCATTAAGTACATTTTGATAATATGTGGAATGATGGGAATGTATATCATGGGCCATTTTATAATGAGAATAAATGAAGATATGCCTTTCTAACAAAAGAACTTTTGGAACAATGAACAGGCAATCATGTAAGGATAAGGCACATGGTGAAAGTAGGTGTTCAGGTTTGGTGTAGAATATAGGCATTGTAAAATATTTCTACATGATATATATAATATCACAAGTGATTCTTATCAAGCAATATGGTAAGAGATAGTTAAAATTGGTTGTATGATAATAATTATTATATTATCTAAATACTGCTATGTTTTGTGTGTGTGTGTGTGTGTGTGTGTGTGTGTGTATGTATGTCCATACCTGTGTGAACACCTGTGTGTAGAAGCAAGAGGTTGATATTAGTTATCATTCTCAGTTTCCTTTACTGCCTTAGAGTTCCTTGCTCATTTCAGAGATAATTGATTTGGAATAGTTTTTGAATTGGACCTAGCCAGCTTGAAGGAGATATGACCTGTCTCAGCCTCTTGGGTGCTGGGATTATAAGTTCAGGAGGGAGCTATTCTTCCCAAACTTTCAAATCAGTGTTAAGATATGAGCTGTGGTCATCACACATTTATGGTAAATTGTATGGAAATTTCCCTAGTCCCAAATAATTACAAAAGTGATTTAAGTGCAACCATTTTCAATGTTTAATTTTATATTCAAGATGAGTATTTACGTGGTAAATTAGCTGACTATTAACACAGAAATAGAATTACTATGAATTCATGTCTTAGTAGATTGTTTTTATATCATTCTTTTAATAAAAGAGATTGGAATACCAGCTATTGATTGTGTGACTATAATTGATCTGGCAATGGAAAGTGAATTTTTTTTTCAGCTAATGCAGTAGTGATTGGAATTGATTTAGCAGTAGACCTCATAAAAATGTCAATAAAATACAGAGAGTAATGCAAGAATTTCTCTTAAAAATAACTGTAATTCAATTATAGCCCGCAGCCCTACCTACACTAATTAAGATTGTCAGTATTCAGCAGGAGACTAGATTGCTATTTTGGGTTGCTTATTTAGATAACAGTACTGAGAAAAGTAAGAGTCATTCTCTTTATAAAATCCAGTCACATATTTATCATGAATTTTTAAAGCTTCACTTTCTTGTTAGATGCAGGAGGCTAAAAATAACAAGTTGTATGTTTGCTCCAACATTTTTTTTTACCAAGAAGTACATTCTGTAAGAAGTGATATTTTAAAAGTTCTTAGTAATTATTAACAAAACAGTGACATAATTTATACCATATGTGTCAAACTTAGGTGCTTAATATATATCATATTCAAATTTGTAAAATTGTAAGACACTTTTTGTGTTATATTTCTCTTTCCAGCCCAGTGTTTGCAACTTTCCCTGTCATTGTTCCCTTTTCATTAGTGCTGCTACTCTTTCCTCCTTGCTTATCTGCCTCTAACTGCTTCCAGTTTATCTGATATATTTCAATATGTGTGAAATTATATTTTATCCATATTCAATTTCTTCTCTATATGTTCACATGTGCATGTCTGTGTATATGAGTGTATATATATATATATATATATATATATATATATATATATATGTAAATGTGTGCTTATATGTGGATGAGTATATATATGTATGTATGTTTGTGTGTGTGTGTGTGTGGTACATATGTTTGTATGAGTATATGTGTGTATGTGTGGTATTTGTGGTGTGTGTATGTGTGTGTATACATGTGGTAGAGCACACACTATAGCTAAATCTTTCTAACCAGCTTGATATGATTCTCATTTAAATTCTTGACCAGAGAGCTTTGTTGATGTAAGGACACTGAAACTGCTTGGTCTACAACAGAAAAAGGATCCAGAGTAGGAGATAAAAATCAATGAACTTCTCCCTTTCTTTGAAAATCACATGTAAAAAGAAAAGCAGTAGTACGACTTGACTTATTTATGTAATTGATCAGCATTCTGGTTCATGCTGCCCATTTCTGCTACCTGTAATATAGCTTGAGTTCTGGCAGCTTGTTTGAGGACCGCCCTTTGACTAACTTTAGATAATGGATTTTTTTCTCTTCTTATGTAATATTTCCCTCCTGTGAAATGTTGTTTTGCCTGTCCTGTTTTCTTCTATTTTTAAAGGATCTAAAACATCTACCAAAATTTCCATGCTACAGTCCTTTTATCATGATGAATATTAATCTATCAATTTAGATTTTTTTCTGATTATCAATGCTTCCACACTTCTCTAATCTATATGTACTACTTGTACTTTTGTGTAAGCTTAGATTTTTTAAAACCTACATTAATAAGGGTTGTTAAATGCTTTAACCTCCCTTCTAGCTCACCACCCACCCACCGGAGGTAGTGGAAAGGAAAGGTTAATCATAGGGCAGAAGGGGACATGAACCTGTTTAGAAATAGTTCTCTTGGGTTCCAATCTTTGTTGTCTGGCTATCAGCAGTTTAGTTCACATGAATCAGCAATAGTAGCTTGATCCACTCACAAACAGCATTCATGAGTCAGCAACACCGTTTGATCCAGAAGAAACAGCAAGTTTCTGCCAATCAACTGGATTCTGCAGAAGCGCCAAGACATCACCTGAATATCATGAGAAGTTCTTTGGTGCATTTCTCTATATCTCAAAAAAGGACGATCAGTGATGAAGGCAAGGTGAACCAATGCTACAGCATTGTCCATGGACTGTTAGGTTATAATATATCCTTTCTGAACATAACATGTCCTTTCAACCTTCTCCTTCAGTAAAACATCACATGCTTTTTTCCCCAGCAGCTTCAAGAAAATCATGACTTATTTGTTCTCAGCAAAACTTCCTCTCATGTGTCTACTTTAGCAAAACATCCTCTCATAAGACAGTTTCCAGTAAATCATCAGATGACAAAATTGAGTCTCCAAAGAAACCAGAAGTTTACACTTCACTTAGGTTGCGGTAAAGAAGGAAAGCTCTTCACACAATTTCTATCTCTAATACCAATATGTTGCAGATAGTAAGAAGTAGGTTTTACAATTTAAAGTATTGAAAAATAGCCAAAAATCAAATCAAAGGTGCTCTTTGCAAAAAGAAAACACATTAAAAATAAAATTTGGGTTAATAAATACTGTGGTAGAAGGCTAGTCTCCAGAGCTTTTCTCTTTAACAGCAAGGGTGAAATGTTAGACTGTGTTGAGCAAAGAGTGATCAGTTATTACTGTTTCTATGAAAGGCATAGATAGCTTTCCTTGCAGAGTATGTTCACATACATTTTCCAAAGGGTGCTCTTTGTTTAACCAATTTTATGATTCCATGTTCATTGGCATGAACATTTTTCATGTTAAATTTCTCATCTTCACTTAGTTTGTGATCTTTAGCCTCTTTGTGGACCTCCCATCATATCATAATTAGTACTTCTAGCTGCAAGAAGAATTGATATACTTGTTCCAGCTTATATTTATTTTTCCCATTGTAAACATTAACTGTGTTACTTTCATAGAATCAAACAGATTTTGTCAATTAATTGAAGTTAGCATTTACTCTCTAATGTTATTTCATAAAGTTGTTTACAGGATATATTTGTTCAAAAATTGGCATGTATTTAATACTGAAAGTGATATATATTTATAGGATTTACATGAAATTAGTAAGGAAATAGGGGGCTGGGGATGTAGCTCCCTATTTAAGAGAGCTTACTGATCATGCAAAGGACCCCAATTTGGTACCCATTACATAAATGGCCATTCACAACTGCCTATAACACCAGTTCCATGTGATCTGACTCACTTTTCTGAACTCTGTGGGCTCATATACATATACAGTATACATACATCTATTTAGGCACACACATATACTCATGTACTGGCATGTATACACACACACACACACACACACATTTTTTTGGTTTTTGTACATATATACAGAAACATATGTAAGTATTAATTATTTTATTTAAAACTCTGATATTTTAAAAATCTTTACCTTTTCTCCAATATAATCCTTTTCACTAGAAAAAACAGAGGCCAATTTCCACTCTATGTATAAGATAATTATTGTAGATACTTGTTAATTTATTGCATAGTCTTTGTAAAACTTAATATTTACCATTAAGTTCAGACATGTATTCAATATATATTTAAAATGCAAGTGAAGATTTATGAGAAAACCCTGCTAATTAAGGTCAGCATCTACCATGTCTAGATAGCTCCTCTGAGCTCAGTGCAAGGCTTTCTACCAGCAGGGCTTTCCCTTCCCTGACCTTGTCTGGGCAGCCCAACTCTCAACACCCTCTACCTAGGGAAAGTCAAGTGGTCCTTGGCAAACCTACAAGTTCAAATCCTGATCCCTGATCAGAACCAGACCAGCAAGTACTGAAAGACCAGGAAAAATTCAGACCCCCTAGCACCAAGAATGTAGGTTAGCCAGCTCAGTGACCTTGTTCCAGGAACTGGTTGACCACAAAAGTTAGATTAAAATCTTGAGAACAATCTTGAGAAGCAGGGAGTTTCCCCTTGTGAATTTTAGTACCTCCTTGTGATTTTTAACTGGCATTTTCGGCATTTTACAATAACGCCCTCCCTACCCCCTTGGGTTGTGTTTTTTCCTTTAAATACCCCCTTTCCCAGCTACATGGGGTTCACGGTTCTCTACCCCTGTGCGGTGTACACGACTGTGGGCCCCAGAGCACACCTGGAATAAAAAGTCCTCTTGTAGTTTGTATCAAGGCCTTTTCTTGGGAGTGATTTGGGGTGTCGCCTCTTCCGAGTCAGAACATGGGGGAGTCCTCACTTTGTGGGTTTTTCAGAACCTGGAATTCCTGGAATGCCTCCCCATACAAATGAAACATTCACTGTTCTTTCATGTGTTTTTAATGATTTTTCAATACCCCTGAAAACTTCTTCACACTCTTCAATGCTCATATATGGCCTTTGCCTACCCCAAATAAAGTACATTAATCCAAGCCAAATCTTTTTTTTTTTTTTTTGGTTTTTGAGACAGGGTTTCTCTGTATAGCCCTAGCTGTCCTGGAACTCACTCTGTAGACCAGGTTGTCCTCGAACTCAGAAATCTGCCTGGCTCTGCCTCCCGAGTACTGGGATTAAAGGCGTGTGCTGCCTCGCCCAGCTCAATCCAATCCAAATCTTAATGAAGTTATTCTTAATGAAGACAAGCTAAGATTGTCTAAGATACCTGTTTTATTAAAATTCTCTGAGAAGGCATTCTCCCTCTTGGCACTCATTCCCAGTCAAACTAGCATCCCAAAGACCCCACTTGTTCCAAACTCTGCTTCAACTTTCTTGTCTAGTATGAGGTGGTGCCTGTACATCCTCAAGAAGGAAACAGAGTACACACACAGCTGACATACATAACATACCATGAAGATTAGGTTGGTTTTTAAGTCACTGAGAATGAAAAGTCCCAATATAAAGCAAGAGCAGTATAAAGCACAGATTTATTCATTTATATACATATTCATTTTTCTTTATTTTGTTTTCTTTCATTCATTTTTTTAGGTTTTCTGGGTGTCTCTTGAGTGCTAGATGTTACTTTTTAAAAAAATATTTTTTTGTTTGTTTCTTACAATTTATAAAATGAACTTAAAGAATTTTCTCCTCTTAATTCCAAACTCTTCCAGGTAGTATACCTGCCATAATATATGTATGTGGGTGTATGCATTTGTCTCTACGTATGTCTACATATTTACAATAATGTGTACATGTTGAAGCCAGATTACAAACTGCAGGATAACTCTGTACCTCAAATTTTGAGACAGTGTTTCTTGTTCAACAAGGTACAGGCTAAGCAAGTTGTCTTTCCATCTTCTCAGGAGTCTTCTTACTTGATCTTGCATTTCCATTAGAAGGCCTGTGATAACAAACATGAACTATCATATGTAACTTTATATGCATTCTAGAAATAAGAATTTCACTTGATAGGATTGTGTTGTAAGCATTTTATCCATTAAGCATGTACACACACACACACACACACACATACACACACACACACACTTATAGAATTATTAAATAAAATTTGAATATATTTGATACTGGTCTCTAGGAGCTCATCGATACCAATCTATGGATGCCCCATTTGTTTACACAAAATCAAATTCGTAATGATGCCAACTTGGTTCACTCATTCATACATTTTACATACACACACAATTAACTAATGAACTATTCAGAGAAAGTTAAGTTTTTACCATGTATCTAGCTTAACCAGTAGAATTCTTAATCTAGGTAATAAAGTTACATATTTTCATATATATAGATTCTGAATCCATTTTCAAATTACAGCAATGATGTTCTTTGTGGTGAGCAATATTAGATGTTCATGGCCACATTTTCTCAAGGTTGCTTCTTGAGTTTCAACTTCCTTTCTAAATTTATTAGGTCTTATTTGCTTGATGGAGGAGAATAAAATGTAAATGTGTGCATTCTGTTCGTTGATTTATGGCCCATGGTAGCACTGAATGTGAGTGAAAAATAACATGAAAGTGAAAAAGTATGTATGAGAGTAAGAGAAGCAAGATGAAAATGAAATATTTGCACATAAATTGCTGTCTTCAAACAATTTTATGAGATCATATTCAAATCATCCTCTTTTATCACATAGTTAAATACTTAGTGCTCAGTAGAAGTCAAGTTAGAACTCTTCATAATAACTGTTTGGCTTTTTTATTTATGCATTTTCTACCTTTCAAGCTGTTAGTTTCTAAAACAATGCCTCACTGTAAAGCTTTGGTTGGTTTAGAACTAGCTGTGAAGTCTAGGCTCAGCTCAAACTTTCAGAAGTACATCTGCTTCTGTCCCCCAAGGCCAGGATTAAAGGCATGTGTTACAAAATCTGAAGGAAGGCCCAGAAATGGTGGTACATGCATTTAATCCCAGCACTTAGGAGGCAGAGGCAGACAGGTCTCCATGAGTTTGAGACTAGTCTGGTCTACAGAGTGAATTTCAGAACAGCCAGAGTTAAACAGAGAAATCCAGTCTCAAACAAACAAACAAACAAACAAAACAACAAAAAACACTACCACCAACTACAACAAAATAAAGTGTGAATGAAAGGTACCAGTGTGGAGCTCCAACTTTAACACTTCCCCAAAACCTGTTCCCCAGATCATTAG
>NC_034596.1:56916941-56939495 GCF_900095145.1 Mus pahari
TGACTCAACTGCCTTCCCCTGCTCATTCAAAACAAAACAAAACAAAAAGCTTAAAGTNCCTGAAGTTGTAAATTACCCAGATGCATGGTCACCCCACCCCCAGGAGCCTCAGGCCCTTTGGGACTTCCTGCCGCCCTAAACCTGCACGTACTATTCTGCTGACTTGCTATGTTTGAATAAACCAATCTCATGTAACCGCGCCAACTCTCCCCACCCTCAGACCCTTACCCTATAAAGACCCCAAGCTTTTAGGCCTGGGTGTCGACTTCTCTGTCTCCTGCTTGAGATATGAGTCCACCCAGAGCTCTGCCATTAAAGTACCTCATGTGGTTACATCAAAAGGCTTCTCTGTTTCTCTGGGACATTCAGACTCCTGTGACCTGAGGACCTGAGGGAGTTCCTCACGAGGGGGTCCTACACCAGCTATACTAAAAATACCTCTGAAAGAAAGAAAAATATATTGTAAATTTCTCTCATCATTCAGAGTCTTTAGGGGCTTCATTAAAGAGGCTACATAGCACTCTCCCCAGACAATAAGAAACTTGAGGATTGAGGAGATGGGAGGGCTACCTTACCAGTTTTATGGATCATGCCTAAGGTGAACCTTCATCTCTTCTTTGTCTTTAAATCATACAGTTTACTGTTTTATTCATATGGCTGGCATAGTAATTTTGCTGCAAATATATTTAATCATATCAAAATCATTATGTCAAATTGAAAAGTTCCATGCTTGCCCAACCTGCAGCCACAGGCCCATGGAGCTAAGATAGCTAAAATTGTAGACCATCTCAAAAAATCATGAGTACATTTGAAACATGTACTTTTTATTTTTTATTCTAAATTTTGTTCTTGTTGATCATTACATATATAAAGGACAATGTTGTGTCACAAGGTCACAAAGACAGACAGATTCAGGTGCTTTTCCTGGGGTAGAGTGGGTAGTGTATTTTCTTTATCTAATCTCTGACCCCATTTCCAGAATTCTTCAAACTCCAATCCCTACAGTATTACCTAAGAATTACAATCTCTGGCTCTAACAAATAAGGCTGTTATGAACATAGTAGAGCAAGTGTCCTTGTGGCATGGTGGAATATCTTTTGGGTCTATGCCCATGATCAGTACTACTGGGTTTTCAGTGCAAATTTTTCTATTGTAATTTTCTGAAAAAAAAAAAAAATGACAGATTGATTTCCAGAGTGGTTGTACAAGATTGCAATCCCACCAGCAATGGAGGAATGTTCCCCTTTCACCAAATCCTCACCACCGTGTGCTGCTGCTTGTGTTTTTGATCTTAGCTAATCTGATACGTGGCCTAATTTAAAATCTCATTCCATGGATAAGTATTGTGGGAAATATTATAAAAGAATCCTCGCTATGGCCAGCAAGACACTGACCACCAATGGACTGGACGACCTGTTCTCATCTTGTGGAGACTCTGACTCAGAGCTCTGAAATCTTTCCACCCAGCTTGTTAAGTTCCCACTGGTTGGTCATTAACATACCAGCCCCATGCTTTAAAACCCCACAGCCTTTGTGGTGCACTTCTGGAAAATCCACCTCTTTGAACCCAGTTGCACCACTGTGCGAAGGAAAACACCACATAAACTTAGTTCAGATTTAAGCCATATTAAATCTAAACTGGGAGGCACTAGTAGCTACATCTTGTCATTTCCCTCTCTCAGTCAAAAAGTCCCTATCACTCCCCTGCTTGCTCTCTTCCTCTATCTGGAAGTCTATCCTGGAAGTCCGGCCTACTCATCCAGTTATTGGTTCCTTTATTAATTAGGGGAAGATCACAAGAAGTCACCTGAGTAAGTGACTCATTCCTCATTCCATACAACCCCTTCTGGGCAAACAGAATTAACATCAAAATACAAACAGCAGGAGGACCAAACACAACACTTCTCCCTTTCTGTCCACTTAATCCTAGAGGCAGTGAGACAGCAGGGGCAGAGAGTAACTGAGTATAGCCCAGGATGATGTCAGTTTTTGAATATTTCCTGCAACAGGTAAGTACCAATCTTTGACATTATTAATCACATTCTGTTGCATTCAGGAACGTAACATAACTGTCCTCTGAGAAACTCTATCCAGCAGCTGATTGAAACAAAGATACCACAGCCAAACACTAAACGGAAGATGGGGATATTATACAACAGTTAGGGAAAGGACTGAAGACCCTGAAGGGGATGGGAACCCCACGGGATAACCAACAGAGTCAATTAACCTGAACCTCTGGTAGCTCTTAGAGACTGAGCCACCAACCAAAGAACACAGATGGCCGGGAAATGAAGCCCTTGTCACATATGCAGCATACGTGCAGGTCAATCTCCAAGAGGGCCCCCCAGCAATTGGAACAGAGACTCGCCCTAATGCTTTTGTCTGTCTGTGGGATATGTTATTCAGCTGGGCTGCCTGGTCTGGCCTTAGTGGGAGAGGATGCATTTAAATTAACCAGGGTGGGAGGATGCCAAGGGACCAGGCAGCATCTCAGAGCAGAAGGGGATGAGGTATGGGGGATGGTCTCAGTGAAAGGGACAGGGAGGACAGGACTTGGGATAGAAACAAACAAACAGATACATAGGTAAATAAATAAATAATTAAAATAATTAAAATTTCTGTTCACATCCAGATCCTGTTCCAGGTCTCAGTCAGGATCTTTTGTTCTTTTGTGTTCTTTGTCACATTCTCTTAGTTCAAGTAAAATATGTAAAATAAGCAACAAGAAAGTAGCACAAAAAGTGGCAATGGAAAATTCACTCAAAAACGCTAAAACTGAAGAACTTGTCAGTTTGATGGCCATGTACTCTTCATTTCACCAATGATCTTCTGCATTCTCAGTGTCTTTTTTTGACATATTTAGAGTATTCAAACTGTTTCTTTAATGTGCAAACTAATTTTCCCTCATTCAGAAGTGCCAGGGAGAGAGTAAGTAGTAAGTAGGATGAGGGATTTGCTGGCTGAGGGTTTTTAAGAGATGGCATTATAATTTACTCATGAAGACAAATAAGATTTATTTTCTAGTCAAAGAAATGGGGGAAGAAGACAGACAGAGAGGGGTCACAGTTTCAGATAGTTGTATTGAATAAATATTCTGAAAGATGTCTAAAGCTTTCCAGAGATGAAACAAGAAAAACAAAATCTAGAAATAAAATGAAGACATAGCGCTTTTTCCTCTGACACAAAGTAAAGAAACTATACTGTGACTATTCAGGGAAAATATCACTTCTCTCACAAATTTTTTTGCAGGCAAACCTGGGTTTCAACAAATTCATGGGTGACTTTAGCTTTCATCTCAAGTATGCCCAGGATTTTATCTGGAATATATTTGGGTGGTAATTGTTAGTTTTTAGTGGAATGTATGATATTATAATTAGACTCTGTGTGTCTTGTTTGGAGTCTGACCAGTTTAAAGCTCTGAAATCAGCACAGGAACAAGTAGATACAAATTCTAAATTTATGACTCTGTAAACAGAACAAGATTGTATGCATCAGAACAGAAACCTTGGTTTCAAACAGGAATAAATGTAAAATAGAGAGGTACAAAGAATTGCACTGATTGTCACACTCTACCAATGCTACTTGTGATGGTGCTCTTTGGACTGAGAGCCAGGCAGCTTGTAGCTGTAGCATCAAAGGTTACCATGTCTCTTGGGCATATCACAGTGCTGAGTAGGATGTGGTTTTGACCATCCTCAGTCAGGGAAAAGAGGATGTGGGAATGGAAACATCTCAATCGGAACATGTAAACAAGATGTAAACTGTACAAACCCTTAAGCTCTGTCCTGAGAGAGTTAAACAAGGTACTAACAAGGCTCCTCACAAAGTTAAAAAAAAAAAAAATAGGCCAACTATATGATCCAGTTATATCACCTAAGCACAATCTTAAAGGAGTCTATGTCTTACTTCAGAGACATTTGTTGACTAATATTTATTGACAGTCTATTGAAAATATCCAGAAAATGGAATCAGTCTAGATGTGTGTCAACTGATGAATGGATAATGAAAATATGATTCTTATAAACATGGGATGCTATCCAACTAAAAACGTATAAATTATGAAAGGTATAGGTATTGAGTAAAGTTCTAAGTTAAATGTGTTGTTTGGCATGTCCATGAATGTGCCAAAGATTCCAGTACTTCATCCCAAATGGCAAACTCTTCCCTGTGCTCATGGAAATGCCAAATATTTTGCTCCTTATATGAGTTCAAATGTTGATACTATGGGCAGAAATTGTTTACCATAACTTTCTATTTCTTGGCATTTATGGACTAAAATCTGTTCCCTAATGGGAATGATTTCCAATGAGATTAGACTATCCTGCTTCCTTCTTTAAATAGACACCACAAACCCTATTTCCTTTATTCAGCTGTAGACCATAAATGCTGTCTTCCTCCTTGATTATATATAATAAATCTACTGAGCTTCCAGGATGTTGCAGGTTCTCGATTCAAGAGCTCAGACCACCTGATTCCAGCCTTTCTGAATGTTTGTCAGTTGGTCAGTCATTTCTTTAGGATCTGTCATTTCAGATATTTTTCACTGCCTCTAATCAATGTTCAAGTACTAAGGCTATGTGAGGATTTGGCACACAAGTAAATAGATGGAGCTGAAACAATTGTTCTCAATGAGTCAACACTGAAATTAAACAAAAAAAAAAAAACAGATTATGTATATGGTTTTTCATATGTGAAAACCACATTTGAATCTCTAGATAAGTGCATATAAACTATAGTGCCCCCAAAGTCAGGAAATTGTTGAGAGGGTATGGGGTAGATTTCAAGTAGAGGAGAAAGAATACATCTCAAGTAGAGGTATGAAGGTTGGGAAAGGGAAATAACTAAGCAGGAGGTATAAAATTGAGTAAAATGGAAAAGATTAGGGACTATGGGAACATTGTTTTTTTTTTTCATTTTTGTACAGGGCATATGTAAAACTGCTACTGTAGAAGCTCCCCAAAATGCTCATATACACACATATACAAGGGATTTAAATGGTTTACTCTATAGTAGAAGGCAGAGTGATGACTCCTAAAGACACCATAGGCTTTATTATCTATGCCAGCTATAAGTTTCTCTTTTAGAGTTATAGGTCAGTGAGATCCCATTTATCCCTGCCTAACATTATAAACTATAACACTACTATTTCTTAATATCCAGAACTTGACAGTAGTATCCTAGTTCTGAAGGCACACCATATATGAGTCATAGAACATGGGGAGAAATTAATCTGGTACCAATATTGAAGCTTCCTCTCTTCTGTCTTTTATAATGCCGGAGAAAGGTTCTATGAATGATATCAGAAGAAAGAATTCACCATGTATCTTATCTAACAGCAGCCCCTGCTAGCTACAATAATTGTCATGACAAGCTATACATACTGGTTGAATATTGTTCCTAATGTATTGGATTGACCAACTACCTGCGCTTGTATTTAGTCCTGGTCAATTAAATGGAGCTCAATTCTGGTATTGTTAACTTGGCTGAAAACCTATGTTTGGCTAAGTCTGTTTTACTATTTGGAATCATCTGAGTCTCATTTTATTTTTATCTCCACAAGCAAAGCAATTCTACAGGCATCTCGAATGCACATTCCAGGGATGCTTTTAAACACTGAGATGTTTGAACAGAAGATCTTTACAAGGAGCTGAAGGGCTCTTATCTAGCATCAATGGGAGGGGAGGCCCTTGGTCCTATGAAGGCTAGATGCCCCAGTATATGGGAATGCTAGGGCAGTGAGGCAGGAGTGGGGAGATGTGTGGGAAGCACCCTCATAGAAGCAGGGTAAGGGGGGATGGGATAGGGTGTTTGTAGAGGGGAAAATGGGAAAGAGGATACAATTTGAAATGTAATTAAATAAAATGAAATAAAAGATTAAAATTAAAATTAAAATAAAAAAGAACTTACTGTCCAAATGTCATTAATAGCTAGAGCTTTAAAAACCCCAACTTATAGTTTCAAGGCATCAATAAACTTCTGATTTTAAAGGAATGCTCTGCTCCCCTTTTATACACAAACTGAGGATGTGTGACATTTTAAACCCTCATTCCCAGGGAACTTAGAGACAGAAAAAAATCTCTCATACATTCAGTCTTAACATTCCAAACTATTCCAATTCTTTTTCTTTCTCTGTCTTAGTTTCTTATGTGGAAGCAGCAAAAGTGGCAATGTGAATATGCCAAAGCACTTGTTTTTAATCCATTGAATCAATGAAGTTGTATGTTCTTCCTTCTGTCAAGTTGAAGAGGCTCCAAAGTGCCTGATCTTCATGTCAGGGTTGGGTATTAATAAAATGATTCTAGAAAACAGGAAAACTCTTAATGAGCAATCTCATCAATATTTTCTCAAAATCTTCAAAACACTATTGTGTTTTAGATACTATCCACAATTCAAATGTATGGCTTACAATGCATGTATTCTTGGTACTGTTATCAATGATATTTTCTTCTAGCTCTGGGTGAGATTTTTAATATGTTGATTGATTCTATCTAAGAAGGCATTCATGATTTACCTAGCAAGTTTGGGCTTCTAGGAATTTTTCTATAAAGCACTAGAAGACTACTCGATTGCTTCTCTGAGGATTTTATAAAATCCATTCTCTGCTCATTCAGTTCCATGGTCAAATCAATTTCCTCACAGAGACATGGAATTTGAGTGAAAAAATAAATCGAGAACAAATATGGCCTCTTCATTCAGTGATCACCTTGAAAGAAGCTGGAAAAATGCCTGATGTTCATTTCTAAGCTGTTGCTATGGATAAGAGAATTCTTTCTATGTGAACCATTGACACGAAATAGTAATTGAAAAGTTTCATTTCAAAGTGTTGTCAGGACTGAAGATAAGAATAGAAAGAACTTAGACTAAATCTCAATATTGTATTAAAAGTTTGAAATGCAAATAATCACAGTAAGGTAAAACTTTTTATTGATTTTATGTGCATAATATAATAAGTGGAGGATGAGGTTTAGCTCCTTAAAATACAATACCATGTATTTTAGTACAAATATAATAGACTCTATGAATGCTTTCAAAATGTATACTTTTCTTTAAAGTGGTAGATGGGAGAAGAATTTTAATAGCAGTGATATTATTTATGTTCAGGTTATTTTTGAAGAGTTTTACATTTATGAAAAAAAATCCTAAGTTCAGTGAATTATTATTGAAGCAAGTGCCTTGATTGATAGTATAGTAAATAATATGCATTTGTTAAAACTAATGGGTCAATATTGATATTGTTTTTATCATTACTACAAATGAAGGTTCAATGTTTTATTTCAGGTCTTCCTGTTTTGAAATGGTGTACTTTTTCTGATCTAGAATAACATTCAGAATATACTTCATTTAGATGCCCTGACTTCAGATTTTTAAGAGTTTCTTTTTATATAATATTATTACAGATCACTTCTTAGCTATATCATTTCATTGATGACTAAAATGAACTCATTAGGAAATATTAATTGTAAGATGTGAATTATTTCTTTGTATTGCTTTCTTACTGAGTATGACATGCTGTGGTTCTATTAATCTCCCACACTTTATTATCCCCAATTTCTTTGTTACATCTTGCATATCTCTAATAGCTCACTTTTTAATTTCTTGTATTTTACTCTCCTAAATTTACATATGAGAGAAAACAAGCATCCTTTTCCAGTGGTTAGTCTCATAATGCTCCATGGTTTTAAAGGTTTGGGGTTTACCAATAAAATAAGATAATAATAATAATAATAATAATAATAATAATAATAATAATAATAATTAGGTGTATGTGTATGTGTGTATGTTTGCTTACCAACCCATTTACATCTGCACAAGATATGTTGTACATCTGAACATCAGAGGACAACTGTGGAATGTGTTTTATTCTTTCCATCATGTGGATACCTGGATCAAAATTTGGTTTTCAGACTGGAGTAAAGTTTCATCATCCTCTTTAACATCTAACCAGTTTGTTTCTGACAATAGTTTTATTCTACCCTGTCAAGAGTCCATATACTCAACTTGACTCATTTTGCTGATCCTGTGCCAGGGGCCATCCCTGACTGTTCTTTCTTGTTGGTTCTTCTTGAGGGAGCTGAGAGGGAAGATGTCAGCAAGGTTTGGTCTTAGGAGCCAATTCAATTCGGGTTGCTGCATAATAACAAAAAGAATGTTTACCTAACATAGTAAGTCACTTTGCTTCAGTAGTTGGCCTGCCTTCTGCTTTCCTCTGAGGTGAGAAACTGTTCAGTACCTCATTGTAAAACAGAAGGGGATTAAGTAAGTTAGCCTTTGGTCTATCCCTGCAGGAACTATGCTGCACTACACCCCCAACCCCAGCCTGCTAGCTGAAGTCACAGGAAGAAAAAGGGACACTGTGAAAGGTGATTTTAGCCTTTTTTTCCAAGTTCTAAAAGGTTTTCTATGAACGTTCTCTAATAAAAAAAGGAACGAGGGGGTTGTCTCCACTCTTTGTCCTCAGCACTTACAAATCTTTCAGAATACATGATCACATGATTAAAGTTTATCACAAGTTCACACATAAATTCAAATCATAAATTGAATAAGAAGTTTACAGTAAAGAATGTCCATATGCACATCCATTAAGAGTAATTATCTAGTTAAGCATTCATCACCTACCACCCTCTTTATAGATTCATGAGGAGTTATAAAGCATAACTTTTGTAACTAAGTTATTAATGAAGTTTTGTATAGTTAAACCCAGTCAATATTTTATCTTCTGTCCTTGCACCTATAGGAAATCCTCAGTTCCCCTTTTATGACCTTTGGTTAATGGTTTGACAACCTCTTGGAATGTTCTCTGTATTGCAAATGATTGCTTACTATCGCAGAAGCAATTAATGGGTGACACTTGAAGACTGGCAGAGTTCTCAATGCAGTGTTGACATCAGAAAGGATCTAATGGTAGTCCTAATATAAAAGAGCTTAATAATTATTAATATAATTTTAGGAATTCTTATAGGATCATCATTAAGAATTAAGACATTATCAATTTGTTTATATAGAATTAATACAAGACAGTACATCTTCATTGTTCTGTAAAAATCTGCTCAAAGGGGTAGGTTAATATCTAGTGATTTTTATATATATTTAATAATAACAGGAAAAGCATATTAATATCAGGAATCTTTCCTAAAATGAAATCTTCTGAGCATTGCCTGGATGAACAAATCTGTCATAGATTTTAATCCATGGTGGAACCATCTCAGGAAGATCACTTGCCAGGTTTTACCTTTTCCTTGATGATTCTTGGCAATCCTGTACTTGACAATATTTGTTGGTAGACATTGTAGGGTTTGACAGATATTTCTGGGTTTTTTTGTTAACATTTTTAAAAAACGAGATACATTTTCTCCATGAATTTGAAGTAGAATGTCTACTTAAATGATTTGGACCATCTCTGTATGAAGTTATGTCAACTGCTTCATTATTTATACTAGGGCTTATGCCATTTGTGTTTCATACTGGATCATAATGCAGTGTTCCTTTATTCAATTCTGTTGATCAAAGTTTTCTTTTCTTTTCTTTCCTTTTTCTTTCTTTCTTTCTTTCTTTCTTTCTTTCTTTCTTTCTTTCTTTCTTTCTTTCTTTCTTTTGTTTTGTTTTTAGACAGGGTTTCTCTGTGAAGGCCTGGCTGTCTTGGGAACTCACTCTGTAGACTAGACTGGCCTCAAATTCAGAAATCCACTTGCCTCTGCCTCCCAAGTGCTGGGATTAAAGGTATGTTTCGAGACTACAGGTGACTATATACTCCTATAATTATAGAACAAAGACAAATGAAACAACAGTGCTATGTGCTCAAAGTCATTATATATTCCTAAATGTGTCTATATTAAACTAAATGTAAATTCATATTTATATATCCAAATTTAATCCATATCTCATAAACAGTTTCTCCCTCTGTCCTATTTGTGTACAGCTTCCTATTAAATCTGTCCTATCTTCCATATACATATTAATTGTTAAATGAAATATTGTACATATTGTGGTGTTATAAATAATTCTTTTTATAGAGATGATTTTATCAACTCAAAGAGAATGACTTTGTATAGTTTCCTTTTTGGTATTCTACACCCAACTATATTTCAAGCATTCTTAGATATTTTTAAATTTGATTTTATTAATAATTGTCCTTATTTCTCTAAGATTTTCTAGGTCTAAATGAATGCTTGTAGTTTTTATATCTATCATGTATATATATACACATATATACACAATAAATTTTCCACACTAAAATTGCTTTCTGATTGCTACCCTGCAATCTCTACTATAAAAGGAGAATCTTGGCAATAACTGCACTCTTCATATAGTTACAAATTCTAGAATGTCAAATAACTAGAAGAGTCAAACATGTAGTCTTAGAAGGACTTAAGTTGCTGGGCAATGGTGGCGCATGCCTTCAATCCCAGCACTTGGGAGACAGAGGCAGGCAGATTTCTGAGTTCGAGGCAAGCCTGGTCTACAAAGTGAGTTCCAGGACAGCCAGGGAAAAAAAGAAAAAAAGAAGGACTTTAGTTGAGAATATACACTTATGAGTCACTATATTTTCTTATTTTATAATAGTTTTATTGTTCAATATATTTTATTGAATACATGTACTGTATTTTATCCATTGAATGGAATTATAACTTCATAAATATACAGTAAATAATTGTATAAACAAATTTTTAAGTTAGTTAGGCAAGTAAATTGCCTATAATCAATGAATTGAATAAGATGCAGTCAGTATTTCTAGTTAGTCACAAAAGTGGAGTAGCAGATCACCAGTTAGTATGTTTTCCTG
This sequence comes from Mus pahari, assembly GCF_900095145.1. NCBI lineage: Eukaryota > Metazoa > Chordata > Mammalia > Rodentia > Muridae > Mus > Mus pahari. Next base: position 56,927,722 of record NC_034596.1, read on the forward strand.
TACCTTCCCCCACAGCCTTGAGCAGGCTGGCTCAGACCTGCTCTGCCACTGCCAGCTGCCAGCTAGCCCACTACCTGCTGAGAGGCTGAACCTGTCTTCCTGAGGTGATTCTGACCAAGCAACAGCCTGGTAACAAAGCAAGGAGAGCCTGGCTTGGTGGGGATGGGATTTCCCCTAATTAAGTTCAGACTCAAAAGTAAACTTTGGGCCTTGATCAGTACTTGTCTTGGTCTCCTTCTTCTCTCATAGTCTCTCTTGTACAGTCCCAGCCTTCCCTGAAGGCAGTTACATTTTCCTTAACCTATCAAAAACACCTGTATTCCCAAACACCCATGATTTCTTTAACCATATGAAGCAATTAATGGATTGGTATGGAAATCAAAACTTATCATCCTCTGGCCCTTCTTTATGGAGAAACTCTTCTAGTGATATAAAGGAATAGGTTTCATTTCTCTGTATTTTTTTTAAAGATTTGTTTATTTATTATATATAAGTACACAATAGCTGTCTTCAGACACACCAGAAGAAGGCATACAGACAGAAGTGAGCCATCATGTAGTTGCTGGAATTTAAACTCAGGACCTTTGGAAGAGCATTCAGTGCTCTAAACCACTGGGCCATCTCTCCAGCCCGATTTCTGTGTTCTTATAACCCATATTACTTTGAGGAGCAAGCCAAGTCCTGGTTGTCTTTGCCTTAGTATCCATTCAATACAGTCAATCTTATTACTTATTGGCTTACTTTAGCTTGCACACTTTAGTGAGTCTCACGCTATATTTCACTGCTGCTGCTGTTGTAGAAAATAAAGGTCTCCTATGCCCTCTTTCCTTTTTACACATACATTCTGCGTAGCAGTAAAGCGGGACAAATTGAACCTGTTTCTCATTTGCCTTGTTCTAGTAGATATGGGCAAAGAAAATGAACCCATCCTCTCATGTAGATCTTATGGTAACAAAGAGTGTGAATCATAACTCTGTTTCTGTGGAAGGCTACATGAGCTGTTGAGCATCTATATCCCCTGTTTGGCTTCCATCTACTGACATAATCTATTTTGTCACTCACTTCTGCTAACTACTACACACAAGTAAGGTGACATCTTGAAAGTAAATATTAAATAAGACTCAGGAGTTTCATAACATAGTAATAATTTGTCCACAAAAAATCTGTTATAAAATATAGAAAAATACACAATTTGAATCAAAAGACACTTGAAGAAAGAAAACATTGAAAGAATACAATATAAGAATTATCCTGGCTTACATATCTATAAAGAAATATACAACTCTCTTGAAGAGAAAAATACTACAAAACCTTTGCAAAAATTGTTGGCACACCTCATCATTTAATGAAGAATTTAACCAGGTGTTCGTGACAATTGACTTTAATCCAAGCACTGGCAGGCAGGCAGAAGTTGAGGCCATCCTATTCAATAAAGCAGGTTCCAGGGATGTCCTATAAGGAGAAAAATCTGTCTTAAAACACTACCCACAAAAGGATCTAATAACCAAAATGAAAACCTCCTTTGGTAGTGCAGAAACTAGTGACAACAAAGAAATGAACAAATGACTTGGATAAGAGTGGTTAAAAATCATACAGTGTGAAAACAAAGAAATTGGACTACCTATTCATGTTCTATATGTGCATTACATCCATCCTCTCTAGGACTACATGTAATTTCTATAGTTCAAGTTATTTGAGTTTCAGAGCATAAGTACATGGATACAAATTCCTCCAAATTTATCAATGGATTGAAGGCTACTACAGCTTTATATGTCTTAACAAAATAAAAACAGAATAAATAGGGAAAATGTTTTAAATTTTTTGAAAAAAAAAACTAGTGAGTAAAGATGAAATGTCTAGCAGGGAACATGAATTGCAATGACACAGGATCTCTTATATGTCACCATCAAAAATAGATTATAAGTCCTACAAGTTTTTTTCAAGTGTTAAAGAACAAAACACCTCTATTTTTCAATTCACACCCAGGAAAAACAACCTTCAATCATGGCAGATCTAATGTTAAGAAATGGCTAGAGGAACTTTATCCAAACCAAAATAGAATAAAGCAGTGTTCATCAATTTGGAATGAAAAAAAAATACAGTGGTAATGATAGGATTACATATTTCTATTTCCTATCATTATGCATAAAATCATCTTAGAAGTTTGAAAAGGAAAATGTATAACACTTGGTATGATGTTCATCATATTTAGAGGAACTCTTAAACTGAAGAATGTAAATACAATGCCTACATTTCACCAAAAACGTTACAAGTTCAAGTTATATACTGTATTAAACTAAACACACACAACAGTATCTATAAAAATTATAAAGTAAAATTTACAAAATAACACAATGAAAATTGTCATATATGAAAAAGTATTATGACCAAGTAATACATACAGGAAGACAAGAGAAGTGAGATAGAGGACTCATAACTGGGAATAGAAAAATATGTCTTCTACTGTTTTTAGTGTGTTTAGATGATTTCATGGGCGATTTCTACCAAACATGTAACTAATTCTGCTTTGAACAATCTTATGAACAAAATGTAAGATAATTCCTCATTTGAAGTATGTTTTATAGCTGCTACTTAAACAGAAATGGAAATAGTAAGACATTCCTACAAATGATTATTTCTTAACAAGTTACACAAAGAATTATACTCTTTAATTCAGTAGGAGATATCACTTGTGGTGTGTTTATAAAAAGATAAAGAGAATATTAGGAAGAAAAGAGAGTGAAGATTCCCAGTTCAAAGGGCTGGAAAATATCTTCACTAAAATCATAGAGAAAAATTACACACCTAAAGAGAGAGATGGCCATAAGTTTACAAGAAATCTAGAGAACCTCGAATAGATTGGAACAGAAAAGAAAATCCTCCCATAACATATTAATCAAAACACAAAATACACAGAACAATGGAAGATTATTAAAATCAGTAAAGGAAAAAAGGCCAAGTAACATGAAGGCAGATCCATCAGAATTACACCAGCATTCTCAGCAGAGACTTTAAAAGACAGAAGATCCTGGACAGATGTCATACAGTCCCTAAGAGAACACAATGCCAGCCCAGGCTACAATACCTAGCAAAATTCCCAATCATCATAGAGGGAGAAACAAAGATATTCCATGAGAAAACCAAATTTAAACGTATCTTTCTACTAATCCAGTCCTACGGAGGATACTAGAAGGAAAACTCCCAACACATCTAGGGGGAAGTACACCCAAGAACTCAAAAGAAATTCATCATTTCATAACAATCCCAAAAGAAGAGAATCACACAATACCACTTCTAACAGCAAAAATAACAGGAAACAATAATTATGCACATTCATACTATAAATTTACTGAATAAAATTATAAGAAACAGTATAGCTAAATAATACTGGAAAACAAGTATAAAATGTTATGAAACACTTTCCTGTGATTAAAGTGTAACTTATATGATGACTATTATGATCAAGATACTATGATATTCAGGGAGAGACACATACAGAGACAATAGGGCAAATATTCTGTTACATACTGAATATACATAGCTGGTTTTTAACGCAGATACAATAGAGATTGTTGAAAGGGCGGGAAGAATTTGTAGCAATGATGCTGAGAACAAATGAACATGATACATTGTATCTATAAAAACTAATGAAAAGTGAACCTGGAGTTTAAAAATAAAAATAATCATAATGAGGCAGGGAGTTAAGATCTAAGTATGAGAGAAATTAGTTAGACATGATATTAAAAACATGATATGTAAAACAAAAAAGTCACAGATTAAGGTATATTAAATGAAAAACTTTTGAAAAAGATCCCACCAAGATAACAATTAAAATCTACCATCAGAGACAAAATTTTCTTGCTAGATACCTAACAGAGGCTTTGTATCTGAATATCTTTAAACACAAAAGTAAGAGTTACCGATAATACATTTAGAAAAAGACTACACTAAATAAAGTTTTTGCTGAAAAGGGATGTATAAACAAAAAAAATATCATAAGTAAATTATCTAAAATTGCCAGCCATTGGAATATGCTCATGAAAACCACACTCAGGAGACTGACTAGAATAAAAAATGATGATAAGGATTTTTTGTTTGTTTGTTTGTTTGTTTGTTGTTGTTGTTGTTTCATATTTCTGATGAAAATTTACCTACTGAAAAAGCTGTCAAAATCATTTAGAAATTTTTCAAAAACATAATTTCCTATTATCATATGAACTGGCAATTGGATTTCTGTCCTTTTATCATGTAAATGCATACTTGTGTTAACATGAATGCCTGAACATGAAGAGTAATAACAGATTCAGTAATAACAGCTTTGAAGTGGACCCAAGCTTGCTATTCACTGACAAGTGAATTGTTATCAAGTGTTGCCTACTTTCATAGCAGAAAGACACATAGCTAAAAAAAATGTGTGGAATACTGTTGTGCCACTTAAGTTATTTTTTTTAAACGAATATAGATTTGTTTTTATTAATCATTTTATTTGTTTACATTTCAAATGATATCCCCCTTTCTGATTTCCTCTTGACAAATCCCCCATCCCATTCCCACTCTCCTTTGCCCCTATGAGGTTGCTCCTCCACCTACCTACCCACTCTAGCATACCCCTAGGCTGAGGCATCACGCCTCCATAGGACCAAGGGCCTCCCCTCCCATTGATGCCATATAAAGTCAACCTCTGCTACATATGTAACTGGAGCAATAGATCCCTCCATGCATACTCTTTGGTTGGTAGAGATCTGGGTGGTCTGGTTAGTTGATATTGTTCTTCCTATGGGGTTGCAAATTTCCTTCAACTCCTTCAGACCCTACCCTAGCTCTTCCTTTTGGGTCCCAGGGTACAGTAAGATGGTTGGCTGTGAGCATCTGCATCTGTATTATTCAGGTGCTTGCAGAACCTGCCAGCCAACAGCTATACCAGGCTCCTGTCAGCAAGCAGTTCTTGGCATCAGCAATAGTGTCCTGGTTTTGGTGTCTGCAGATGGATCCCTAGGTAGGGTAGTCTCTGGAGCAAAGACTGAAGGAAAGTCCATCCAGATGCTGCCCCTCTTACGCTAATTTTTTAAAAAGATTTATTTATTTATTTATTTATGTAATGAGCATTGGTATTTTGCCTGTATTCATGTCTGTGTTGGATCCCCTGAAACTGGGATGATTGCAGACCGTTATGTGGGTGCTGGGAATTGAACCCAGGTTTTCTGAAAGAGCAGTCAGTAAACACTCATTTTTTTTTAATAAAAATGTTTTTAAAAGATTTATTTATATATTTATTTTTATTATTTTCTTTATTTACATTTCAAATGCTATCCTTAAAGTTCCCCATACCCTCCCCCCACCCCTGCTNNCCTAACCACCCACTCCCACTTCTTGGCCCTGCCCTTCCCCTGTGCTGGGTTATATAAAGTTTGCAAGACCAAGGGGCCTCTCTTCCCAGTGATGGCTGATTAGGCTACATATGCAGCTAGAGACACAAGCTCAGGGGGTACTGATTAGTCCATATTGTTGTTCCACCTACAGGGTTGCAGCCCCCTTCAGCTCCTTGGGTACTTTCTCTAGCTCCTCCATTGGGGACCCTGTGTTCCATCCAATAGCTGACTGTGAGCATCCACTTCTGTGTTTGCCAGGCACTGGCATAGCCTCACAAGAGGCCACTATATCAGGGTCCCTTCAGCAGAATCTTGCTGGCATGTGCATTAGTATCTAGGTTTGGTGGCTGATGATGGGATTTTATGAATACACTGTAGTTGTCCTCAGACACACCAGAAAAGGATATCAGATCCCATTTAGATGGTTGTGAGCCACCATATGGTTGCTGGAAATTGAACTCAGGACCTTAGGATGAGCGTTCAGTGCTTTAAATCTCTGAGCCATATCTCCAACCCCCACTTAAGTTAATTTCTAAAGAAATACAAAGAATTAAAAGAAAAAGCATTACTCCTTGAATGCATGTGACTATAATCCCTTACTATAATGATTATCAGTTTCTAAAGGTGGGGAATGAAGAATAGAAATGTGTGCCATTCATTATAATTTCACAGCATGAGCTCCTGCTTCTCCATTGACACAGGAATTTATTATGAAAAGCTCAAGTTAGCCAGAAACTTACTGTGTATTCTAAGCTAGTCTTAGATTGAACTCATCACACCCAAGTGATGGAATTATAGGACTATGTAACCACATCTGCCCTGCAATGAAAGTCTTGCAATTGTGTTTCTGTGCTTTGATTATGGAAATTCATATGACCATGCTTGTGATATGGTCAATCAGATTTCCACACTTATAGATACTTATTCAAACTACTAAAATCTGAATAGCACGTACAGATGCTTTCAATGTTACTTTTATGATTTTGAAGTTTTACTCTGCTTATGCAACTTCCTACCCAGTTAGTGAATTGGCCGAAAGACAAATAAGGATCTCCCTGTTTATTTTGGCTTATAGATCCCTCTGTGTCTGTAGTCATTTCAAATTAAACATTAAAAGCATCTATAAAGAATATAGATGGAAGGTTGAATTATAGGATATTGTAAATAGTAGGAGGCCCAAGAAATGATCATAAGAAAATTACAGGACAGTGATGTGCTACATTTCAAATATATGAATTGTGTGTAAAGATGTGTTTTAGTAGTTTCATTGTCTCTTTACACTAATTGATCCAGAAGTTCTTCATTTATCAACACTTCTATCAAATTTCTTTCTAATTGAATTTTTTAAAGAAACAAAACTCAGTCTTGCAGAATGAGATAGAATTATGAATCCTATGAGGATATCCAATAAAAATGAGAATATATCTTGTCATAATTGAACTGAATATTTATTCTTTATTTACTATTTATTTCACTGCATCCTACTAAATATATTGAAACATACAAACAAATGGTCCATATTTTTTTAATAAGCAGCTTTGTTTTTATTCATTTGTCTCAAGTTAATACCTAGCTTTATACTGAATCGTTTATTATTAAACAAGAAAACACGATTCAATGTGTAAAGAAGTAAAAGTTACTCATTTTTCAAAGTAACAAAAGACATTTAGGAAACTATAATTGCCTTTGAGTTGAAAAAAAAACTGTTGAGGGCCTAATAAACTTCTTAGCACCATTTTCTTCTGAATGTACTAAATTCTGTATGTTCTAAAATTAAAAAAAAATACTGCCTGTTTCAAATATATGTTGTTGATATGACTGATTGAAAATATTTGTAAATATTTGCTCCAATCATCTGGCTTCAATTGAATCTGGAATTGTGTAAATTACCTTAAGACACAGCCAACTATCTGCAGAAATTATTTCAAAGATAGTTAAATATTTTTTATTTTTTGTAAAACAATTATAAACATTTTCCTGGATTAGCTTTTTAAAAGTGAGAGCTATATGTTTTTATCATTACCATAATAACGTCTATGTTCTTGAGTTTCTGTGAGATTTCTAGTTTTTGCTTTTATATTATTGATTATTATTGCTTATGTTTGAGTTCAGGAATAGGTAACATGGGGTTGGACTTCCCTAGTGTAGGTTGTATGCTTTTATCTGATAAAAATTTTGCCAGTGCAGTGAGAAGATGTTGTTATTCACAGAAGCAAATTTTCTGAGTTGCTTTTCTATTGTTGTGAAGGGACATCATGTCCAAGGCAATTTTAAAAATAGAGCATTTAATTGAGGACTTGATTACAGGTTCATAAGGCAAGGTAATGACAATTATGATGAAGAATATGGAAGTAGGATGTCAGGTATGGCACTGAAACAGTAACTAAATGCTGGAACCTTTTCCACACATTGGAGGCAGAGATTAGACCTGGCTTTTAAAGCCCATTCCAGTAATGTGCCTCCACCCACATGGTCACACCGTTGAATCCTTTCCCAAACAGTTCCACTAACTAGAGACCTGTCATTTAATACATAAGACAATGCGAGCAATTCTCATTAAACCTGCCACACAAATAATAATTTCGGACAAGATAGTTTGGTCACCCAGAATGACTTTATGTAAGAATAAGAAAAAAGATATTTGCAAACAAAGAAACTTGATATTGTTTAGTTCTAATTTTAATTGACTCATCATAGTTATACATACACTTCATGTACGTATGTGTGTATGTATGTATGTATGTATGTATGTATGTATATGTGTATGTATATATGACAATGTCCTCTTCTAGCTATTTTGAGGTATTTGATAAAATATCTGCATCTAGCACATTATGTATAGAAATATATATGTATGTGTAGGTAACAACAATTAATAAAAAAGTGTCCATGAATCTTTTAAGATAGCATGGAATAATGTGGCTATTTTATAATTTTATATTAAAAAATTCCAACTTAATCTTGCCTTACAATAAATTAGTAGTATGTGATTCTAACTGTATTTTTGTACCTTTTAACCACTAGTCTTCTCCTTTCCCTCTCTTTACTCTGTCTATCTTTACATTCTAATGATACCATCAAATACAAAAGTTTAGAAAGTTGATTTTATATCATTTCAGAAATACATATGTTGCTGCAACTAAGAGAAATTCACTCTTTTATATGCTCTGATAATATTCTATTGTGTGTTTAGACTGTACTTTCTTATTATTTTACCAATAAATAGGCGTTTGTTCAAGTGAACATCACTGTTATTTTGAGTTGTACTGCATGAACTGGGCATTATAATAATTCTTCAGAAAGTTGTTTTTCTTTTCTTTGAATATGTGTTCATTCTTTTTTTAAAAAAAATGGTTTTATACCTTTGTTGTGTTGTAGAAAGGCAGAGAGAAATAGGAGAGAGGCTGGCCATGGCCGCGTGGCAAAAGGAGGGAAGGGAGGGGGAGAAGTTGAGCTAGAGATGAGAAGAAGAGAGGTGGGAGCTTAAGAGAATGTTCATTCTTTTATTCCCATGTCATTGATAATAAAAAAAATACTTGATGATAGATTCTGTATTTTAGCAGAGGTATATTAAACACAATTGTTACATCCTATATATATATCCTTTTATTTTGAAATTAATAATGTTAAAAACAAGGAAGACTATTGATATCATCCTTCTTAATATAAACAACAAATCTCACAAAAATAAGATTTCTGCTTACACATTACACTAATTGAGATTTAGTTTCTTGATTTTCTTTTCCATTCAATAAACATATGAAAAATTTCATCTTTTTGTAGAGCGCATTAAGGTCAGATTTAAATGATATACATTGAGAATGACTTCTTTCTATTTTACATGATGGACAGAAGTTTTACAATGCTTTGTAATGATAAGTGCAGCATTTCCATATGTAACTCACAAGCACATGTCAGAAACACAAATACAATCTATAATGTAATATATATATATATATATATATATATATATATATATATATATGACACATGCAATTTTAGACAGAGCAACTATTTGAAACATACTTCAAGGTTCAGTCAATCTGCTAATATGGTATAGTTTCTGAGTATTATTCAATTTTCTTCTAGATATTACATTAATATATATTACTCTGTTTTTACTCTTTGATATTTTAATTGCACGATAGCGAGCCTTTAAGATGATAGTACAATTTTAGCCATTACTCTCCTGCTAAACATGCCTTATCTAGTGTTCTAATACTTGGTATCGGGTTTTTCTTTTGAGCCAAAGTTCTGACAGATAATGTAAAGGATTTATTTTTTACAGTGCTTTGTAATAAATATATGGCCGTGAGCATGCTACAGCACCACTGAGTTGTGATCCAGTCACAGTAAATGATTTCTAAGGCAAGGCTTCATGTTTTGACCTCTTTCTTTAAAAGGAATTGAGCTTTTTAATAAACAGCCAACAAATGGCAGCGAGAAGGCCTCTACCAATAGACATCTTGTAGTAGAACCCCATCTCGTGCCAAGCTGTCATATGACTGCACCCATAGTTAATTAGTTATAGGCGACTCTTAAAAAAGACTCACTGTTTTACTATTTAGCTCATTTCGCTTCTTGTCAGAGCCTGGATAGCTGGAAGCTAAGAATACCTTCTTTACTCTGAATATAAGCCGTAGGAATGTACTCTTGTTATAACTACAAAATGTCTGTCCTTTGCCCATGGTAGCTTCTATAAGTCAAAACCTTTTGTTTTGGTATTGTAGCTGCTTGGAGTCATCTCTCATCTAAGTTACCCCTCACATAAAATGAATCCCAATAAACTCATTGGTTTACCAAATTTGTCTTGGGGAGAATTTTTATTTTGGTCTGGCATTGTCCCCTATGTCAATGAAATAAGCAAATATTCATATCCCCCTAGGAAATGCCTACATTACACTTATTGAGCTATCTTCACAGCTGGAGATCCATAATCTTCTTATTATTCAGTTTTCAGAGTTGAATACTTTATGTGGTGGTCTGAATATGTTTAACCCAGGGAGGGACACTATAATGTGGTATGGTCTTGATGAAATAGATATGGCTGAGTTGGAGGAAGTGTGTCATTGTGGGCTAGGATTTAAGACCCTTATTCTAGCTGATTAGAAGCCAGTTTTCTCCTACCAGTCTTCAGATGAAGATGCAGAGCCCTTGGTGACTCCTGAATCCTGCCTGCCTGGATATTGCCATGTTCCCTTCTTGATGGTAATGGACTGAACCTCTGAACCTGTAAAACAGTTCTTGTTATATATCTTCCTTAGATGGGTTGCCTTGGTCATTGTATCTGTTCACAGCAGTAAAACTTAACTAAGACATTTGACCAAACTGATTTTTAGTCCATTTCCTAGAATTGTTTTAATAGTTGTAGGCCTATCCAAACATGAACTCAGAATCTTTCTTGATTTTTGTTAAAAAAAAAACAAAAAAAAAAAAAACAAGGTAATCAAACTTTTAAGAGGCATTAGCATGCAATCTACATATTTACCTGGACAACATATCTAGAAATAAAACATTGCATATATGTGTGTGTATGTATGTGTGTGTGTGTGTGTGTGTGTATGTGTGTGTGTATGTGTGTGTGTGTGTGTGTGTGTGTGTACCCAAAGAGTATTCCAATATTACATAAACATATCTTTATTAGCAAAGTATCAAAATGTTCGTTTCTCCAAATTATCATCAATAATTATATTGACAGCTCATTATGAGTTTCCTTTACATTACACTGAGTTTAAATTTTCATCTGTTTATCAACATGTTCATTTATCTTTTTGCCTGATGAACTCTTTTTGCCTTAATTTTAGCCTCAGGAATTATTACTTATTGGGTAATTAAAGCCTCATAAATTTGCCCATCTCATAAATGGGCATAAAAGTATCTGTATTGTCATATATAGTTTAGAAGCATTAATTTCATACATACATTAACAAGGATAACAGTACAATTAAAAAGTGAATTTTGTGAGAAATCTACACCTGCATAAAATATAATCTCTACTCATCCATCAATATTTTCCAAAGGGTTTGTAATATATCAGAATGGTGAACTTCCAAAAGTCATGTCAAGAAAAATACTTCTCTTTATATTGCATAGAATTTAAAACTAGACTAAAAAGCTATTAGGATTAAATACATTTTATATGAATTATTATTCTTCAAAAGCACAGTGCTGCCATATTAAACTTTTAAAAATAATATCTAACTAGAAATAATGTTTTCAGATTATTAGCTTTGTTGTTTCTTCTTTCTTTGCAATCTATTTTAATTCTTCCTTCCCTTCTTTCCTTCCTTCCTTTTCCTTGCTCTCTCTGCCCCCTCTTTCTTTCTTTCTTTCTTTCTTTCTTTCTTTCTTTCTTTCTTTCTTTCTTTCTTTCTTTCTTTCTTTCTTTCTTTCTTTCTTTCTTTC
>NC_034596.1:56939540-56959417 GCF_900095145.1 Mus pahari
CTTTCTTTCTTTCTTTCTTTCTTTCTTTCTTTCTTTCTTTCTTTCTTTCTTTCTTTCTTTCTTTCTTTCTTTCTTTCTTTCTTTCTTTCTTTAATACAATGCCTCCCTAGTGCAGTTTCCCCACCAACCAGTCTTCCCAGATTCCCCTCTACCTGTCATTTCCCTCAAATATACTCCACCTTTATTTCCCTTCAGACTAGAGCAGTCCTCTCAAGGATACCAACTAACACAGCATAACAAGTTACAATTAGATTAGGCATATACCCTTATATTAAGGCTGAGCAAGAGCAGGCAAAAGAGTGAGAGATACCTCCCACTCCTACTGTTAAATCTCAAAGAAAAAAAAAACCAAAAACAAAAACATTCAGTTGTACAACCATAATAGATACAGAGGACCTAGTAAATCATGGCTCAGTAATGGCTGCTTCAGTCTCTGTGAACCCCTATATTTCCTGTGTAGTTGATTCTGTGGGTCATATCCTCATTGTGTACTCAACTATTCTCACTTCAACAGTCCTTCACCCCCCTCCCCATCTTTGGTGAGATGTCAGAACTCTGCAGATACTGTGAATATCTGCGTCTATATTTTCATCATCGAATTTCCCCACATAAAGAAAAGATTAAAAAGTGAAAATCGGGTAACCTGTACTGTAGCCTTGGAGGAAGTCACTTAACATTTTTTATGAAACTACTGAAGTCTCTTGAGCATGAAGTTTGGAGCAAAATTATGTGCTACTCTTACAGTGAGGGAACCTAACTACAGTCAGGAAATAGGTCATTTATTTTTTTATTTTTTTAAGTTTATTTTTCTTTCTGTTTCTCCATTCTTTCATGATTAAAGAGGTGGCAATGTCACATGGATTTGTCCTTTATGAACTGTACTTTTATATTGTTTTTAAAGATAGCCTATCATATAGTAAGCACAATTGTTTTATTTATCTTGCTTATATCTCATCATAATGTTTTCTTTAAAGTAAATTACTTTATGATTTGCTAAAGGAAAAGTGTTATTTAAGACAAAATTTAGTTATCACTTTCTTTTCTAGGAGAATATGCTTATCAATTGGTGAAGTTATTAATTCGTACACATATCTAAAAATAACGTAAAAACAAGTATTTTCAGTATGTATTTACAATACTTTTTTACACTATATTTTCCTGAGACTATTTTCTTAGTAAGATTCACTTTTGAAGAAACTTGGCTCCTGGGTTGCAGGCCAAGGTATTTGAAAAGGAGGAAAATTGGTTCAGTTATTCATATCACTGACTTTTTGGCATTGACTTATAACAAGTTCAGTGAAGGATGAGAAACAATTTCAGTCATCTGATCAAATTTGAAAGTAATAAATTTTAAGTCAAACTGAAAGATGTATTTGAGTGACAAGAAATAAAATTTACATCTTAAAAGCCTGATATGGAAAATGGAGCATAACATGAATCTTTTGGTATCTCTAATTCAACTTTTAATAAAACTTTGATGGCACCAATTCATAGGATATTCCAGTATCAATATTAAAAACTACCTCCCATTAACAACTCTTTAAAATACTCAATGAACTGTACCTGTTCAACATTAAAATCAATATATAAAATATTTTATACAATTTAAGAAAAATTTAAATGGTATTGTCAACAAAATTATAAATACATCTCTTGAAGGTACTTTAGAAAGTAGCCCTTAAATGGTTTGAATTTAGATATGGTTATTGATCAATGAACAATTCCCTAAAACACATTCCATATATAATATAATGTTGACCTTTACAGCATAAAGTTAAGCTATTAATTATAAATAAATGAAGTAAAATATATAATTTATGTTTTTCATATACTGATTTTAATACATAATATAGAAATGAATGATATTCATATACATTTTATTAACTCAATAACACGTAAGCTACTTCAACTTGTAGGAATATAAGAAATAATAAATAAAATAATATTTATATAGTTGTTTTCATTCTGAAGTTTTGAAATAGAGCAAGCATTTAATTGTATTTATAGTTTAAATTGAACTGGCCATATTTCATATTTTCAATGTTTCAGATTAATAGTTTGGTTTTTTAAAAATGTAGGTCTAGAAAGAATGAATATGTATAAGTGGGATCTATATATACGGGAGGTTGCTTTGTTTCATTAATGTCTCTAACAAGTCCAGTGACCATGTTATTATTGTTGGCTTGTGTCATGTATAAATACATGGAACACAAAGGAAAATTTCTGTGGATCCCTTCTCCCTCCCCTTCTTCGAACCCTTCTTCCTCTGTTCTTCAATGCTCTCTTTTACTCTCTACGTATCAGACCTCAGGTTCTTTAATCCTTAAATTTTCACACACACACACACACACACACGTATCAGAAGTCACTCCAGAAAGAATTTAATAGGATGTATTGGGAATTAACCCTACAATTATAGTTTATGCTATCAGGAAATCAGAAAGTTCTCACTATTCTTAAGGGTGACTATCAATATACCAAACTTACATATTCGAGTAATGAAATTTCATGACCTTGAGTAGTGACTTGTTCAAGTCTAGGTAAAAAGGGCATTGGAAATTATGCAGTATTCCTCAAGACTTTGAAATGAAATATGTGTATCACAATTTTTGCGAGAGTATACATACAATGGTAAGATGGAAATGTCCACCAGCATTAGGAAGATGTAAATATATAAAAACAAAAACGAAAACAAAACCTACAGACTAACTGGAAATGATAGGTTGCAGGGTCTGTGAGACAATGAAAGCAAATACTATGGCTCAGTGATGGTAATACATCCTCAGTATAAAAATATGACCTAGGTCACATTTTTTCTTTTTCTTTTCTTTTATTGAATATTTTCTTTATTTACACTTCAAATGTTATCCCCTTTCCAGGTCTCCCCTCTGGAACCCTCCTATCATATCCCCTTCCCTTGCCTCTATGAGGGTGCTCCTCCACCCACCCACCCACTCCTGTCTTCTTGCCCTGGCATTCCCCTATACTAGGGCATTAAATCCCCTGAGGCACAAGGGCTGCTCCTCCCACTGATGTCTAACAAGACATTCTCTGCCACATATGTGGCTGGAGACATGGGTTCCTCCATGGGTACTCACTGGAGGTCCTAGATCATATATTAATAACATTTGTCATATTTTAATTAAACAGATCATTGAGAAATTTTAGGAATAGCAGTAGAAAATAGAGAGATGATATAGTGCTTTGCAAGGTCACCTATAATTAGGTCTCAGGGGGTAGACACAGATGTTTTCCAGGAGATACACACAAGTCTGGGCTACATAGAACAAGTCTGTTCTTGTATTAATGAACAACCAAAGAAGGAAACAACCAGAAGGAAGCATACAAGGGAGATCAAGAATAAATTAATACTATTTAATAGTCAGAAGAACTCTGTGAAATATTGGTATATTGTATTATAAAGAATTCTAAAGGAAAAGTTGAGAAAAGTGATAATGAGCCCATATTATGTAAAACAGGTTCACTATTTGAAAAATGTGATTATTTTCTAGTTATTAGTCACATTGCTTGTTTAACTGGTGTGTAATGTGTTTATCTAAAATGGACAGTGGGTCTACATTATCTAAACTTGACTATAGTGCCCAAATTCAATTCCCCCATGAGATTCTAGTTAGTGTAATTGATGAGACAATTCCTTCCTTAGGATGTTTGGAGTTCTTTCAATAGTAAAGTGGTAGCCATTTTGTTTGTATGCTGGGAAGTTGGAGAAAGTGTTTTCTGTACATCAAGTAAATCTTTATTAACTTAGTACCTTGTTTCCTTGGTGTAGAGAAACAGGTAGGACAAGAAAAAATAAAAAACTTTTGTAATTTTCATGACTTCTGGATCAAATACGTATTCAGCACTAAAGACAGTCTCCAAGTGCTTTTGTGGGTGGGGGTACTCAATTAGATTTAACCTATTAATTTGACACGAATTTATAACATTTCACTATGAACTTGGAGCTGATCATGTATAAGAATCCTGATACATCCTCATAGGATTAATCTGATCTTTCTTCTTTTCATCTTTATTTCTTGTCCTTGACACTCCAACTTTCAGCGTCACAAATAAAGACAAGAAAGTTTAGCCACCTGTCACAATTTCAGATTTGATTGGATCTAGGACTTTGAACTCTTAAATTTCACAGAACTTGCTTAGGAAGCACATGGATAACAATCACTCTTCTTCTTCTTCTAACAGTCCCTGTCTGTCCAATTGTAAGTGTAACTGTCAGGGCTGAAAATCCTTTTTAGAGTCTGTTTCCATGACATCTTCTTGTTTGTAGACTTATAAAATGACTCTAAAGGGTCTCCTAAACTGATGTACAATAGATAGTCCGTGAAAAGATGGGGTATATATCATGATGACTGGAGTGTTTGGACACTGTACAGTGTCAGTATTTTGTCGATCTATATTTGTGTGATTGGTGTAAAAATTATAAATTGAATCAATATAATCCATTCACATAGAGAATTAACACAGATTATAGATTTAGAGTCAAAGGTGCTAGCCATCTGTTTGGTTGTGCATTTGAATTATCAAGCCAATAATATTTTTACCAAATTAAATCAAAATGCTATAAGGTATATAGTGAGGTATGCACAGGCTAAAGACATTGGAATATTAGAGTATATTTATATGGCAAGACATCCACAATTAGTCTATTTTCATTCTCAGTGGGATATCCCCCAAAGGTAATTCCAAGTGTTACACAAGGGGAAATTCTTGTTAAAAAGTCCACTGTTGCTATAATATGCATTGGGGAACATAAGATTTATACTGGCATCATGAATAAGAGGAAATGAAAATGGTAGACTTTCATAAGCCATTAATTTTGTGAGAAGTTAGGAAAATCATGATGGAAACACTATGTCAGTGAATAAGTTTGTAGGGTATCTTCTCTACACATGAGACAGACAAAAGCATCTGCAATTATATTGGAATACAAATAATCCATTAGGAGAGGTGAAGTCCTAGGCTATCGTGGACCAAGTAGTAATGATCACAAAGGGAGGGCATAATTAGTATAATAAACACTGTCCTTGAGAAATAGACTATCCATATGGACAGTAGCTGGATCAAATAAAGAATCAAACTCTACCACAGAATGAATGGTAGACTGTCTTAGCAAACATCTACTTTTTTGTTTGTTTGTTTTTTTTGAGACAGGGTTTCTCTGTATAACCCTGGCTGTCCTGGAACTCACTTTGTAGACCAGGGTAGCCTCGAACTCAGAAATCTGTCTGCCTTTGTCTCCCGAATGCTGGGATTAAAGGCATACACCACCACGCCTGGCTCTTAGCAAACATCTACTTCTTTACCTCCAAGAAACTGGCTTACTTTAAGTCATATTTTCATGAAAATAGACCAATATATCTAGGAACAATTCAGAGAGCCAACCAATAACTTTAGCCACCAAATAATCAACATTATTTTTTCTGTTCTTTGATTTTTATTTTACACTATTTTTTTTTATATTTGTATTGTTTATGTCCTGATTCCCTCCCTCAACCTCCCGCCTCAAAGAGGGTGCTCCCCCACCAGCTTACCTACTTCTGCCTCAGCACCCTAGCCTTCCCCTCTGCTCTGCTGGATTATCAAGTCTCCACAGGACCAAGGGACTCCCCTCCCATTGATGCCAGATAGATCATCCTCGGCTATATACGTAGCTGGAGCTAGTGGATCCCTCCATGTGTGCCCTTTGGTTGGTGGTTTAGTCCCTGGGAACTTTGAGGGGTTTTTGGTTGATATTGTTCTTCTTATGAGGTTGCAAACCCCTTCAGCTCCTTTTGTCCTTGGCAACTTCTCCATTGGGGTCCTTGTGCTAAGTCTGATATTTGCCTACATACATCTATATCTGTATTGGTCTGGCAGAGCCTCTCAGGGGACAGCTATACCAGGATCCTGTCAGTAAGCTCTTCTTGGCATCAGCAATAGTATCTGAGTTTGGTGTCTGCAGATAGGATGGATCACTAGGTGGTGCAGTCTCTGTATAGCATTTCTTTCAGACTCTGATCTACTCTTTGTTCCTGCATTTCCTTTAGACAGGAACAATTCTAGACTATTATTTTTGAGATGGATGGGTGGCCCCATCCCTCAACTGAGGGCCGTGCCTATCCACTGGATATGATCTATACAGGTTCTATCTCCCCTTTGTCAGCTAAAGTCCTCTCCTGGAAACCTCTTGGGTGCTGGATATCTAGAACTTTCTAGAGGCTAACCCCAGTTCCTCCTCTCCCACTTCTACACAACTACTTTCAATTTCCTGACCCTCTGTACTTCTCCTTCATCTACTCCCATGTCTGACTCCATTTTCCCTTTCTTTCCCAGATCCCATTTCCCCCTGCCTCTGGAGATTATTTTCTTCATCCTTCTGAGTAGAACAGTAGTACCCATACTTTGATGTAGTTTTCCTTTTACTTGGGTTTCATATGGTCTATGAGTTATATCATGGGTATTCCAAGCAACCCTGTCTTGAAAAACAAAAACAAACAAACAAAAGAAACTACCAGAGACCTGGGAGATGAGAGACCCAGGGGTTAAATGGAGGGACCTTAGATGTCCAAAAGTAGAGAATCCATCTCTAGTAGAAAGACAGGGCATGACGTAGTGGGATGGGGTTACCATTCCACTGTCAAAAATTCTGACCCAGAATTGTTTCTGACTGAAAAAACTGCAGGGAGAAAAATGGAGAAGAGACTGAGGGAAAGGCTGTCTAGTGACCAGCCAACTTGGGATCCATCTCAAGGGGAGGCTCAAGGGTCTTACAATAATACTTATGCTATGGTGTGCTTATAGACAGGGTATAACATGGCTGTCCTCCAATAAGCCCAACAAGCAGCCAACAGAGATAGATGCAGATACTCACACCCAACCAAACGACTGAAGTTGGGGACCATTGTGGTTGAATTAGGGAAAGGTGGAAGAAGATGGGGAGGAGGGTGACCTCATAGGAAGACCAGCAATCTCAGCTAACCTGGATCCTTGAGCTCTCACAGACACTGAGCCATTAATCAGGCAGCATATACTAGCTGGTCCGAGGCCCCCAACACATATACATCAGGGGACTACCTGATTTGGACTCACTGAGAAAAGAGGAGTCTAATTCTTGAGATACTTGAGGCCCCACGGAATGTAGAGGCCAGGTGGGGAGTGGAGATCTGGGTGAAGATATCCTCTTGGAGACGAGGAGGAGGAATGGGATAAGAAACTGTGGGTCAACAGTCTGGGAGAGGGATAATGACTGGACTGTAAAAAAATAAATAAAAATAATACAGAAGGATATAAGATTAATCCTTTGAAATTTTCATGTAGGTGTACACTGCATTTTGATCTTCTTTATCTTCCTTGCTTTAATTTTCTCTAGGTCTCTCACTCCTCATCTCTTGTCCAACTTCATATATTTTTGTCAAACCTACTGAGTCCAGTTGGTGTTGCATGAACTTATGTACAAGAAACTCATCCACTGAGGCTTGGGAAGCTTAACAGTGAGTACTCTTCCTTCAAGAAAAGTTACTCTCTCCTTCCTCAGCAGTCATTAAATGCCCATACCTTCTCAGATAGGAATAGTGCCTTGGGATCCAATAGCTAGGTCATTAAGACAAAAAGTTGAAGAGGAATTTTAATGCAGCAGCATGGCTGCTCTGGCAAGGGATCATATCCCAAGACTTTCTAGGTCTGTGTGATCTGGAGAGACACTAGAGATGCCTGTAGAACACATATTTAATCCCAAATGAGGAAGGTAAAGTTGGTTTGTAGATGGAAGCAGCCATTTTTGAACATGACATCTAATTAAGGGGCAGAAAAAAAATGACCAATTGGAGAAATATTTGACAGAATGAGAGCTTCTCAGAGAACAGCCTTGCTAGGCCCCTGTTTGTAAGTACACCACAGCATCAGTAATACTGTCAGGCCTTGGAGCCTACCCTTGAGATGGATCCCAATTTGGGTTTGTCACTGGACTACATTTTCCTCAGACTCTTCTCTATTTCTTTTAGACAGAAACAATTCTGGGTGAGAGTTTTTGACTGTGAGGTAGCAACCCTGTCCCTCCACTTGACCCCTGTCTTTCTACTGGAGGTAGGCTCTACAGGTTCCCCTCCCTATAGTAGGCCATTTCATCTAAGGTCACTCACTCCCTTTGAGTCCTAAGAGTCTCTCACCTCCCACATCTCTGGTACTTTCTAGAGGGTCCCCCCACCTCCCACCACACCACCAGGTTGCATATTTCCATTCGTTCTACTGGCCTCAGGGCTTTTCTCCTGTTCCACCCCCCCCCCATAGCTGATCATGTTCCCCAACTCCCCTCTCCCTCCACTTCTCCTCTCTTAACCAGGTCCCCACCCTTCCTTTGCCTTCTATGATTGCTTTCTTCTCTCTCCCAAGTGGGATAGAAGCATCCTCACTTGGGCCTTTCAGCTTGTTAACTTTCTTGAATTCTGTGGATTGTATCCTGGGTATTCTGTACTTTTTGACCAATATCCACTTATTAGTGAGTACATACCACACATGTCCTTTTGGGTCTGAGTTACCTCACTCAGGATGATATTTTCTAGTTTCATCCATTTACCTGCAAAACTCATGATATCCTCATTCTACATAGCTGAGTAGTATTCCATTATATAAATGAACTACATATTCTGTATCCCTTCTTCCATTTTGGGATATTTTGGTTGTTTCCATCTTCTGGTTATCACAAATAAGGCCACTATGAACATAGTGGAGCATGTTCCCTTGTGGTATGGTTGGGCATTTTTTGGGTATGCGCCCACAGCAATATAGCTGGATCTTCAGGAAGATCTATTTCCAATTTTGTGAGGAACCTCCAGATTGATTTCCAAACTGGTTATACCAGTTTGCAACACATCAAAACCATCATTCACCATAACCAAGTAGACTTCATCCCAGGGATGCATGATTGGTTCAATATATAAAAATCCATTAATGTAATCAACTATATAAAGAAACTCAAAGGGAAAAATCATATGATAACCTCATTAGATGCTGAAAAATCATTTGACAAAATACAACAGCCCTTCATATTGAAGGTATTAGAGAGATCAAGTATTCATGGTCCATACTTAATCAGAATAAAAGCAATATAAAGCAAACCAACAGCCAAGGTCAAATTAAATAAAGAGATACTTGAAGCAATTCCACTAAAATCGGGGTGCTGGAGAGAAAAAGTGGGTGTATTTTCTATATGTTAGCAAAATGAATCATGTAAGAAGAAAAAAATGAAGCGAATTGCAAATACTTCATACTCTACTATTACTAATTTGTACGTTTGGCTACCTATTTTTCTATTCTCTTGATCAATATCCATCTATTCCTTAACTTTAAGAATTGAGTATGCTGTAAAATTTCTTCCAAACTCTATATGACCTAGCACAAGGCAAGGCCTGGGCCAAGTAGTGGGAGTGGGTGGGTAGGGGAACAGAGGTGGGGGGAGGGGTATGGGAACCTTTCGGGATAGCATTTGAAATGTAAATAAAGAAAATAATAATAAAAAAAGGAAAAAAAATTTCTCATACTATGTCAACATTATAATCAATGTACCTGCTTCTGGTATCAGATCTTACTCTTCCATCTACCTCTTCTGGAATAGTTGAAGGAGTGTCACAGGAATATACAATAGTACAGAAGGACAGAGCAATACTGACACAGCATCAGAACTAATGTTCATAAAGAAAATCAGCATGAAATTAATGACCTGCTATTTCTTTTCCTTAATTTTCTAATTTCTTTCACATTATCATAGATGTGTACAAAGTGCCATTTCAGACAGGGATGAAACAAACAGATTGTAAAATAACTTTACAAGGAAGATATTTTAAAAAATGCAGAGTTAGGAAATGTTGAATTTAACGAATTTTTGATTCTTTGATTGATTGATTTTTTTTTTTTAGCAAAGTAAATAGTAACTCATATGAGGCATTGAGATGTTTGTTAGTCTCTGATGTCTTGAAAAGTACTGTTGCCATAATTAGTAGTAGGTATAACTAACACTAAAGACCTTTTAAATGTCAAATGGAAACCTATTTACATAATAACTTACATAATAAGAGCCCATTGTTCCCATTTAACCCATTTGCAGCACTGCATTCTATCTCATCTCCCCTCATAGACCTTTAGTAATTTTCCAACCTCTGTGTATGTTTCAAACAGAAAACATATCTGAAGATTCATAGTTAACTTCCAGAAATAAGAAAAAAATGACATTTTTCTTTATAGTTCTGGGTTACCTCACTCATAATAACTGTTTCTAATGCCATCCATTTACCTGTGAATTTCAGTTTCATTTTTCTTAATAGCTGATAAAATATTGTATTGTATAATTATATGTCATTTTCATTATTCATTCATTAGTTGATAGATATCCATGCTGGCTCAATTTCCTGGCTATTGTGAATAAAGCAACAATAAACTTAGATGAATACATATCTACAGTGGAATTATACAGCTGGATCATGTGATAGATCTATTTCTAGCTTTTTAAAGAACTTCTACACTGATTTCCACAGTAGACCCACCAGTTTAATCTTCTACCAGCAGTGAATAAGAAACTTTTCAAATCATTAGAGGTCAGTGACACAGCTCTGCAGTTATAAGTGCTTGCTG
Source organism: Mus pahari (assembly GCF_900095145.1). NCBI lineage: Eukaryota > Metazoa > Chordata > Mammalia > Rodentia > Muridae > Mus > Mus pahari. The sequence continues at coordinate 56,950,164 of NC_034596.1, forward strand.
AACAAGCTTGTTGACCTAACTTTAAACTAAAGATCTCATGGTGAAACAAGTAAATGACTGTTGAAAGTTGCTCTCTGACCTCTACACCTTAGCCATATAGAATGTCTAAGCATCATATATAATAACATACACAATAATAGTAAATTATATATATATATATATATATATATATATATATATATATATATATATATATATTTCAATTTATTAACCAATGCACTTTAGATACTTACCTACTTCAGTACTTGCTGTAGTACTCAACTTATAATAGTTATTTTTAAGAAATATGGCACAGTTCATAAGGTGTTATTTTGTATTATACACAGAATAAGTATAGTAATGTCAGGTAAAAGAAATTATGTGGCAAATGGTACAAATATTATTTGCTTTAAGCTTCAAGCTTAAATATAAGGTATCATTGCCATTTTTCTTTTTCAGAAAAGTACATTGAAGCTCAGGTTAAATAATAACTTTTAAAGATAATGGACACCTATTTCAGATACTTCAAATAATTATCATTACCATCTTAGTGTTTTATAATTAGTAGTATTATGCCATTTAAAAATAATTTTACCTTGACATTACAATCATTCAGGCTGAAAAACAAGAGTGCTCTGCCTACTGCCACTAAGCCTCTGCATTTTCTGCAGCTCAGTACATGTCCAATTTCTTTCAAAATAATTCAAAGGCTTTTCTTTTCTTTTCACACCATTGTTACTGAGATGATCTCTCTTCATTAAGCTGAATAAGAGAAGAGATTTTCAATTCTGTGGAGAATTTCAATACCACATATCTCTGTTACCTTTTTTATTATTCCTTCTTTGTCTCATTTGGAACCATCCGTTAAGTTTCAAAGGCCAAAAATGTTCACTTTCAGACATCTTTTCTGATTCTTCAAAAAAAGCCATACCTGAAACACGAATGTTGGTAAAAATAGAAGGGATCTGGAAAGTGTAGGGAAGTTCCAATTATGGAATCTCATGTGAAGATTATGGCTATCTTATGTTTTGTTCTGTTTTGTTTCCTCCTTAGTAGATTAGATCATCGATAAACACACAGTTGCTAAACACATAGTTCATAGTCAATGTACGGATCAGCTTCTAATATTTTATAAGTGTCTCTATGAATCCCTTATATTCTTTTAAAGGTCACATCTCAGTTCTTTTCCTTGCAACTAACCTCCCTTGCTTTGAGCCTTTTGAGTTTTCCTTTCACTCACCCCATCATCTTCTCTTACTGAAGCTGTTAAGGTGAAAAAAAAAAAAATCCCAAAGCTATTGATGTCACTATCTTTCTTCTGTTACTTTCATCAGAAAAATGGAGTTCCAATGTGCATGCAGTTGCTAGGCAACAATAATTTCAACACCCCTACTATCCTAAAAAGTGTGAAGCTGGGTCTGCTAATGTGGCCATGGAGGAAGAAAAAGTGAACACAGTTGGAGAGAAAACAGGAGTATAAGCCCTGAAAAAATTTAACTATTTCAGTATATAATCAATGCAGAAATGACGAGAATTTTCACTGAACGTTTTCTTTTTGCCAAATGTCACATTGGTTGCAATAAAATTTGTTCTCTAAAGCAACACATTAGAATTTATGCAATCAGGACTGTCACTATGACAGTTCTAGGTGCTAGTTACTATACCATTTTACTACATATATATTTACAATTTCATGAGCACATTTCCTTCCTATAGATAAACATTTCAGAAAACATTTTTTGTTGTTAAATTTATTTATTTATTTATTTATTTATTTATTTATTTTACACTTCATATTTTATACATACTCCCCCCACTCCATCCACCCTCCTACTGCTCCACATCCCATACCTCCTCCCCACTCCCATGTCTCGATGTGGTGTCCCCACCCCCCACCCCACCTGACCTCTAAACTCCCTGGGGCCTCCAGTGTCTTAAGGATTAGCTGCATCATCTCTAATGAACACAAACCAGGCAGTCCTCTGCTGTTGGGGACCTCATATCAGCAGTAGGCTGCCTGATCTCAGGGGTCCAGATTAATTGAGACTCCTGGGTCTCCTACAGGATTGCCCTTTTACTCAGCTTCTTTCAGCCTTTCCCTATTTCAACAACAGGGGTAGCTGTTTCTGTCCATTGGTTGGGTACATATGTCTGCATCTGACACTTTCAACTGCTTGTTGGGTCTTCTGGAGTGAGATCATGATAGGTCCCTTTTTGTGAGTGCCCCATAGCCTCAATCATAGTGTCAGGCCTTGGGACCTCCCCTTGAGCTGGATCCCACTTTGGACCTGCTGCTGGACCTTTTCCTCCTCTCCATTTCCATCCCTGTAATTCTTTCAAACAGGCACAATTATGGGTCAGAGTTCTGACTGTGAGATTGTCCCCCTCCCTAATTTGATGCCCTGTTTTCCTGCTGGAGGTAGTCTTTATAAGTTCCCTATCTCTACTGTTGGACATTTCATAGAAGGTCCTTCCCTTTGAGTCCTGAGAGTCTCTCATCTCCCAGGACTCTGGTGCATGCTGGAGGGTCACCTCAACCTTCTGTCTCCCCTGCTCCCTGAGGTTGCCTGTTTCCATTCTTTCTGCTAGTCCTCAGGGCTTTAGTCTTTTTCCCTCACCCAACATCAGATCATGTATCACTCTTCCCGCTATACTACACCCCTGTCCACTTATTCTCCCAGGTCCCTCCCTCCATCCCCACTTGTGATTGCTTTCTTCTCCCTCTCAAATGAGACTGAGGCATCCTCACTTGGGCACTAAAGCTCATTAACTTTTTGAGTTTTGTAGACTGTATCTTGGGTATTCTGTACATTTTTTTTTTTTTTTGCTAATATCCACCTATTTTTGAGTACAAACCATGCATATCGCATGTCCTTTTAGTTATAAGTTACCTCACTCAGGATGATATCAGAAAACAGAGTTTGAGGAATATCTTTAATTAGGTCCTCAAAACTGGCTATCATCACTTTGAACATTCTATACATTATTCTAATACATAGAGACTATAATCTTTTTTTTAAACTCACATTATCTTCTTCCTTGTAAGAAAAACATGTATTTTTCCCTGCTTGGTATCTTTATAGGTAGCTTACTTTCAGGGAAAATGTTTTAATTTCTTTATATTTACACTGCTTTTCCTTATATATCTTAAATCAGCTGATAAAATGCCGATTCAAGGAGAATGCAAAAACCTTCACTATCATTTCTATTGGTTACATATTTAAAAGCATATTTTATTTATTTTAGTAGTATTTAATTTCACATGATATTTATATACAACTCTACAGGTGGCTAACTCTATTTTCGGAAGTTATTCACATTTAATGTATTTTACTTTAGAATCATCTTTTACAGTTTTCATAGAATGTATCTTGAATTTTTCCCCTCTCCCAAGACCTCCAAGATCCTCCCTCAACTTTATCCACCTGACTACATTTTTTGTCTTTCTTCAAATCAAAGGGAAACAATAAAAAAAAGCACAACTATTAAATTGAATTCTGTTACTGGGTCCCCAGTGAAGGAGCTAGCGAAAGTACCCAAGGAGCTGAAGGGGTTTTCAGCCTCTTAGGAGGAACAACAATATGAACTAACCAGTACCCTCAGAGCTCCCTGGGACTAAACTACCACCCAAAGAAAGCACATGGTAGGACTCATGACTCTAGCTGCATATGTAGCAGAGGATGGCCTATTCCATCATCAATGGGAGGAGAGGCCCTTAGGCATGTGAAGGTTCTATACCCCAATATTGAGGAATGCCAGGTCCAGGAAGCAGGAGTGTGTGGGTTGGTGAGTGGGGAGGAGGGGGATAGGGGGTTTTGGGAGGGGAAACTAGGAAGGGAGATAACATTTGCAATGTAAAAAGAAAATGTCTAATAGAAAAAATAATTGTGTTATGTGTTGGTTAACTATTAGTGGGAATTATACTTGGCCTAGAGAGTGGATAATGTACCAGTGACACCTCACTGAAGAAAACTGATGTTCCCTCTCCCAGTAGCTATCAGTTGCAAACATCTTCTATTTGGGGGATGGACTTTGTGTCTCCTTCCCCTTCCACATGCTGGGATTTTGACTGGCTCAAACTGAGGTAGGTTTTATTCACCCTGTCACAGTCTATGTGAGTTTATATGTGCATCAGTCTTGTAGTGCCTGAAGAACACTGTTTACTTGGTGATATCAAAGAGCAGAACAGAACAAAACAAAACAAAACAGACAAAACTCTTAAAAGCTTTTTACCTTTTCTTCCCCATAGAACACTGAACCTCAAGAGAATGGCTGTGATAAAGATTTCCTATTCAGGTTTGAGTGTTTCACTATCTATTGAGCAGGGAGAGCTACAGATTAAAGATAAACCATTACCTTACTGTACAGAACAAGAATACAGAGATAATTTTTCAGAAAGGATTAAAATAGAAATCTGAATATTTTGTAACTGCAGAAAAAATCTTTTGAATGGAAAAATATTCATTGAAAAAACGTAACAAATATTCTAATAATGAAAAATCTATATATTTTTAATGTCTAATGCCATTTAGCTTACAAACTACAAGGTATAATTAAATTTCACTTAATTTACTTCTCTCAACTCTATGCTATTGTTACTACACCTTACGTATTCACTTTCAGAATTTTATACTAATTCTTTGACATCTGAATATCATCAGGAGTCTCATTTCCTCTTCAGATTGATAAAGAGATTGATTTTTAGCAATAAGAGTAAAAATCATTTATGTAAAATATGTTAGGAGCATACCTATAATCTGAGCACGTGGGAGATGAAAGTAGGAGAATCACTTCAAAGCCCTCCTCTGCTGCAAAGCAAGTCTGAAGACAGCTTGGCCTATATGAGACCCTACTTCAAAACACTGCAGGTAAAAGTTTTGTCCTAAGTACATCAAACACGACTGAGAACATTTAAAACATATAACATATCCTGTCTTAGCTCATAAAATACTAAATTCTTTTTTCTTTTAAAAATACTTTTTAAAATTTTTTTTGGAGAATGTTACGCATTATATTTTAATTAGATGTACCCTCTCCACCTACTCCTCAAAAATCTGCTCATTTTTCCTGTCCACCAAATATTATTGTTTCCTCATTTAAAAAATATCCTTGAGTCTAATTTTTTACAGCCAATGTACGTAGGTATGAGACCTTAGAGCCTGGCTGATTTGCTGGGCCACAACCTTTATAAAAGCCTACCTCTTTTTCTTCTAGCAACTAACAATTGCCAAAAGTTCCTCAGTTATGGTGAAATTTTTTTAAAATTTTTTTTATTAGATATTTTCTTTATTTACATTTCAAATGCTATCCCGAAAGTTCCCTATACCCTCCCCCCGCCTCTGCTACCCTACCCACCCACTCCCACTACTTGGCCCTGGCATTCCCCTGTGCTGGGTCATATAAAGTTTGCAAGACCAAGGGCCTCTCTTCCCAATGATGGCTGATTAGGCCATCTTCTGCTACATATGCAGGTAGAGACACGAGCTCAGGGGTTACTGGTTAGTTCATATTGTTGTTCCACCTACAGGGTTGCATCCCCCTTCAGCTCCTTGGGTACTTTCTCTAGCTCCTCCATTGGGGGCCCTGTGTTCCATCTAATAGTTGAGCTATGGTGAAATTTTATACCCTCATCTCCTCTGGGATTTGTCTATTTTTGAATTTTCAGAGTTCCTGTGTATGCTATCACAACTTCTTTGAGTTCATATGTACAACTGCCCTGTTGTACCTGGAAATAGTTTTTTTTTCAGAGGCTCTTTAATCTTCCCTAACCAATTCTAATGTACCTGTTTCTCTACTATCACCATATTAATCTAACTTTGGTGTTACTATACAGAGGGTCATTGGCCATATGTAATGTGTAAGACACATGGATGATGTGCAGACTCATTCCCTGATGACAAATAGACTCATTTGCTCACCACTGGCAAAAGGTATGGATTTGTAACAATCTTGTCTCATATCCTTATCAAAATGGTGGTGACCCCGTGACTTTGCTACAATCCTGCATCATTTAATCCTATAGCATCAACAAAATGGCAATGTCCATAAAATTTTTGGTACCATTAAGTGTTCAGGGCATACCAGAACCATAGAATTTTCTGAGCCCACTTATTCAGTCATTCATCTTAATTCACTTCTCTCAACTTTTTCATTTTTTTAGTTTTAACATTCTTGCCTGTCAAATATGACCATGGGACTGGAAGAGCTAACGAAGAGTTGAACATGTGGGTCCATTACATGTTATAAGGTCAGTGCATTTCCTATAGCAGACTAAAAAGTTAATACCAGATATTCACAACACGTTTCTTAGATTTTGATTCACTGTTTGCATGATATATTTTCTGTGTACTTAGAAGAAGTGAGCCAGAGTTTCTACAGCTCTGTGCCTGCAACATTGGCAGAACACTAGGTAAACTGACTCTTTGAAATGACTACACCTAGAAAACTCTTGTGAATTTGCAGAGTCCCTGGGCTTAGTCTTGGACCAGCCCACTTTGGACCCAAGTGTTAGCTTGCCAGGTTTTAGACAAGCTATTGTTGTATGCATTTGTAATAGCCAATGAATCTGTTGCTTGAGTGAGAGGCTGGAGATGCACGCTCAACTGGATCTTTCCATGCTTTCTGTGTGCTATCTCTAGCTCTCTTCTTCCGTAGCTTAGATAGAACAAGCTTTCTCACGTTTCCACTGTTTTGTTCCATGAATGTCTTCTTTGTTTCTGCCCCAGAACACCATGTGCATGTGTACCCATACATTTTTCTTTCTAGTTTCCAGTTGCTGGGCCACAGATAAGCTAAAAAATTCTTGATCCAGGTTCTTTTAGAAGTACTAGAAGTAGTTTTGTTTACTTGCTTTTGTATTTAAAATCCCCCAGATTATGGGTACATAATGCAATAATACATTTGATAAATCATAATGTGGCTTCTCTAATCTGAGACTTGACTGGTAGGCATTATTTAAAATAGAGAAACAGTACTAAAGTTGTAGTAGGCAACTTTGTGCAGACATTTTACTGGTGATTGATTAATTTTATGTTAGTAGAACATGAAATTTCTACATAAACTTTACTTCAGTGTTTGGCATGTTAGCACAGATAATGTGCACAGAGGTGTTCTAGGCATGCTGCCAATAACATTGTTCTAATATAATTTCTTAAACCTTTGATATTTTAAAAATTTTAGCCCTGTGAAACTCTCTGATAATATGATGACAAATAGGAAACCCAGTATACACGTGGATATACAGAACAAAAGTTACACATATGGCAAGTAAAAATAATGTTACTTTTTCATTTGTTTAGAAAATATTAATTATTTGGCATTGAAGCCTTAATAAACATTTACTTCTAAACAAACACATGAAAAATGATTTTAAGTGGCCTGTTATTACTTATTCTGACACATTAGAATCAAATGAGGTAATTATTTTTATTTTCATCTATAATATAAAATAATAGCTTCATTGCATCATTATCATACATTCATTGTTCTAGTTCCCGTCCCCCAGCATCTTCTTGCTCACTCCTTGTTAATCATCTTCTACAAATTCTGTTTCTCTTGCATTCATGTTATAGATATCCTACAACTGTTTTTCACTTGCCTTTTCCCAAAGATGTTTTTTACTCTCATATTCATTTTTTCTGGTTTCATGAGAACACACACACACACACACACACACACACACACACACACACCACACATGAATCCAGGCCCTGAATTTGAGAGATAAATGCAGTGTTTGTCATTATGACTCAATCTTATTTCATTTAATCTAGTACTTTTCATCGTTAGGATAGTTAGGGCAAATGTCATCTTTTTACTTTTCTTGGCTGAATTCAACTCCAATGAGCATATGTAACATATTTTATTAATTTTTTTATCTTTTATTGGACATCTGGTATTGTTCCTTTCTTAGGTATTATGCACAGTTCAGAGATAAGGATCGATGTGCAAGTCCTCTCTTAAGTAAGGCTTTTGCTTCCATTATTTTTGTTTATTTGTTTTGGTTTTTTGAGATGAATGTTTTTGATATACTCTGAATTGATTTTGGTCATTGGGAGAGATATTTATTTTCTTACACGTAGTTTTTCTATATACAGATAGTATTTATAGATGAAGCTATGTTTTTTTCCAATATAACCTTTTCACAGATCTGTCAAAAATTAGTGGGCTTGTCATGGAATTGTTTCCAGGTCTTCTATTTTATTGAATTAGCCTTCACATTCACTTTTGTGTCAAATACCAGATTAGTCATTATGCCTTTAAAATTTATTTGAAATGAAGCATTTGATGTTTCCAAGTTTGCTCTTTCTGGATATTATTGTTTTGGCTACCATTTTATATATATATCATCTTTACCAAATTAAACAAGGTGCTTTTGTTTATTTCTTTTGACCTATCATCATTTCCAGATTTACTTGGGTCACCGCCTCCATTTTTCAGAAACTTCATTTCTGTAGCTATGACACAACATCCAGGGACAAAACTACAAAAGGGAAATGAGGTAATTTCTTTTAGCTTACGATTCCAGGTTAGACTCTATCACTTCAGGGGAGTCACGGTAGCAAGAGCTTGAGCAAAGTTTGTTACATCCCATCCATAGTCAAAGCAGAGATAAATGAATGTAGGCATACACACATGCTTTCTCGTGCCTCTCTCATGTTCTTAATTCTCATAAAGTTCAGGAACCACTGCATTTAGAATAATGCTACAAACAGTAGTCTTATTCCTCTCACATTAACTAACTTAATTAAGATACTCTCCCACAGACATGCCCTCAACCTGACCCAATGTAGACGATCTCTCATTGAGAATCTCTTCCTAAATGATTTTTAGTTATGAAAAGTAGATAATCAAAGCTAACCAACACATTCACTTCAAAAAAATTACTTTCTTCTCTAGAAAAAAACATTAAGTCTCTTCATCATTCTTCACTACATCCAGGAATCTCAGATCTTTTACATAATACCTCTAAAAAATAACATATATGTTGTAATTTACTAATTATGTCATAATGTTCTATTGATTTTAAAAAATTTATACTGTTGTGTAACAACCATTATATACCATATAGAATACATTTCATGCACTAACATTTCTCCTCTTCTACTTGAATGTCTTGATTATACTTATATATAGGTATAATCTTGATAACACAAAAGTTAAATTTTGAATTCATGTTAAGTAAATTCGAAGAAGAGAAAGAAGAAGAAGAAGAAGGAAGGGAGGGAGGGAGGGAGGAAGGAAGGAAGGAAGGAAGGAAGGAAGGAAGGAAGGAA
>NC_034596.1:56959452-56976824 GCF_900095145.1 Mus pahari
AAGAAAGAAAGAAAGAAAGAAAGAAAGAAAGAAAGAAAGAAAGAAAGAAAGAAAGAAAGAAAGACATAGGATTTTGATTATGTGTAGTTGCTAGCTAGTCTGTGGTAGCCTCGGATAACCTTGCTTAATAATATTTTACACCCATAAGTGGTGTTATATAAGCCGTTATGATAACTTTCATAGTATCTTGGGGTCCATCAGCAATTAGTGATGCACAGAATAAATGTCTCTCCAGATGGTCTTGGCATCAGTCAGTATAAACTTATTACTACAGAATAAATGTTTGTGGGCTATGTAGCTGAGGAGGTACAGAGGATAGGATAGAAGTCTTAGGATAGGTTTTAAAAGACACAATGACTTCAACTCCTTCTGATGGGCAAATGTACCACTTTCATTTTAATGAAAATAGAATTTTTCATTCAATATATTCTGATAACAGCCTGCCCCTCTTACTGGCTTTACAGTATGTACAAATATATCAAGAACAATGAATGATTTTATGAATTTCATATCAAAGGCTGATTACTGTTTTCAATTATTAGTGAGGTGAGGAATATTATATTGTTTTTCATTAAGTCTAGATGGAAGAAGTGGAGATGCCTGGGCAATTCCACCACCTCCACACTCATACCTATGGCAGACTTCAGTATTCTTTAGAGATGTTTGAACAAATTCTGCACATTTTGCCAATTTCTATAACACCATAGCAATATCTGTACTATCACCAAACTTGGTTTAATTACAAGCGGCAGTCTATGAAAGCCATTACTTCGCTGATCGTCATAATAAATTGGCTGGATATTTGAACTTTCAGTAAGAACAGTTCAACATTCAAAAGAAAAACAAAATGCCACACGACATTACAGATTTCATTCAATAAAATCTTACTTCTCTGTGCAGTCCATTGTTAGTGTTTCCTCAGAGATAGTACACCTGGGCAGCTTTGCATTAAGAATCTAACGAACACTACTGTCTTTAGAAGCATTCATTACTGACATGTCTTTGTATGCTTGTTTGCTTATTTGACTTTTACTGCTGGTATTTCAAGGTAATTTGGTGTTGAAGAAGAATGGAGAGAAGAAAAAAATGAATGAATCCTCTAAAATTTTGGATGGATCAAGCTTCGGTGCAAAGAGTGGGTCTTTTCCACTTTGATATCTTGGGATAGAAGTTTCGGCAATTAAATGCAAAATTGTTCTCACTGTATTTAGGGCATATAAGGAAAATATTGGTCACAAGTAGATATTTGAGATGGGAATTAGGACAGATAATGTCACTACTGAAAGCAAAGATAAGAAAATAAATCCAGATTTTAAATAGTGTGCAAATATTTCTGATAAATTACTTATCAAAAGGATGTATATATCAGAATGTTATTTATATCAGTTGAATTTATTGATTTAAATATGATATGATTTTCACAATTACTTTATAAAACAAAACAAAACAAAACAAAAAGGAGTAGATATTTGTAGATTTAGCCACAGGAAAAAAATGACCAAATAATTCACTAAATGATAATATCTCACCTATCTATGAACAATCAGTACCCAACCTTGACCTGTAAAGTAGCATAAATTTCCAGGAAAAATAAGCTAGCCATTTTGAACACCTCCCGTTATAGAAATATTGTATTTACCACTGAAATGGACACATAGCCCCACTTTACATTGGCATTACTGAATTCTTAAAAATTTCTGGAGGGGGAGATGACTGGAAATGGAGGGCGTTTGGGGGCTATGTGATGCTAGTGAGGAATCCTAGTAGTGAAGGATATGGTGCATTATCTGGCCATCTTGTATAACCAGACAAGGTGGCTGGTGATGGAACTGGAACACCATTCCATCCACAAAACTTCTGACCTAGTGCTTTTCCTGCCTACAAAATGTGCTGGGGCAATAGTGGCTCAGAACTTGTGGGAGTGGCCAACCAATGACTGGTTTAATTTGAGGCCCAAGCCTTAGAAAGGAGCCTATGAGGGACTCTGTCTGGATGGCCAGAGGCCAGAAGCTGGATAGTCCTGAGACCGATGGCAGAACCAAACATAACAGACAAAAAAGTCAATAAAATTCATCTTAATGATATTCTGGTATATTCATAGATTTTTGCCTAGCCCAGTTACCATCAGCCATCAAAGAGGCTTTTTATTGCAGCTCACAGAACCAGATGCAGAGATCAACTGTAAAACATTACTCAGAGGTCAGAGAACCCCTAGGAAGAGGAGGAGCAAGGATTGTAGGAGCCAGAGAGGTTAAGGACACCAGAGGAATACGGCCCACAGAATCATCTAAGCAGGGCTCATAGGTGCTCACAGACACTGAAACAGCAATCACAGAACATGCATGGGTCTAGGCCATGTTCTCTGTTTATTAGAAGTTATACATAAATGTTACAGGGTTATACTGGATTCATAACATCTGTTAAAATACAAGATTCTATGACCTAAATATTAGAGGAGGTTCACTATCTTTTTGGTGTTGTTTACATAAATTTCATCTATGTTTTATTTACTTTATTATTTTCTTTTTTACTTATTTGATGAGTCTAAGATTACAGGTGATTTTTCTTGTATGAAACATGGGAATTATGTTTCTTAATATGTTGGAAATTTAATATGATATAACTTAAGTTGTGTTCAGTATGTTACAGGAAGTAGAGTAACTAAAACCCACAGGAGAAACCTAATGAAAATAAGAAATAAGAAATATTTATTTAGCCAGTGGATGCAATTATAATAGATTATTTTTCTTTGTGTAAGTTACTTTTAATAAGCAATACTAAAGGCATAGATCAATTAAATCAAACACAAATAATAAAATTATTAAAAAAGCAAGTGCCTGAGTAAATTGTTAAGTCAAAAACTAGATTACATTTTAAATCAATATCAAGTTACTAGGCCAATTGAATAAGGAGAATGAATTTAAAAATGATCAGTTAGATGAAACTAAAACTATATATAGATCTAGGAACTGAACCACGACCTTGGTCAACCAGTCCAAGGGCATATACTCAATAAACTATTCCTGGCTGGCTGAGATTGATGTTCCTGTGGGTTGTGAGGTGATTCTTGAAGCCCAACACTTGGTGCATAGGGTGGAAAGCCTCAACATTCAACACCCTCCGTTTACTGATAGTGAAAAATGCCAGACCTGTGGGCTCCCTCCATGGGGAGGTAAGTTTCTTGTACGTGCACAGTTCTGGTTTCTCATTGTCTAGACTCTGTAGTCTCAAGTAAGTGAAACTCTACACAGTATTGCTCTGCTTAGCCTGGAGGCTAAGGGCTTTTGTTCCTCCCCCGGTGAAGGGAGATTTTTTTTTTCTTTTATCTTTCCCCTTAAAATATGGTTTGGTCAGGTTTCTTTCTCTTTCTCGAGATGCTCAAGTGCAGCTCTGTATAACCTTGTCTGTATCTGTCTATGAAATTCTGTCAATCTTTTTGTCAACTTTGTGTCTTTATTGTCACCTTCCTCCTCTCTACCTCCTTAAGTGGTTAAAGAAAACTGCCCTTACTCCACTGCCTGAATTCACAAAGGAGGAAAAAGTTCTCTTTGTAGGTCTCTTCAGCACACCTAGCTGGTTACCATGGCTCCAGCCCTTACCATTCCCAGACCTGCTAGAATCCCAGGCTTCTATCTTTTCCACATCTGCCAGTTTGAATGGCCAGACATACAAACTGGCCATCTGAGGGCTCATTTAACCTGTCTGATTTATTTGCAATCTGAGACATCTTCTTTAGATTCCCCTGTACACATCCAACTTAGTTTGGTCTGATTGTTGGTCTCTGTTTCATACCCTCTGGCCCCCTGCACCCCCCCCCCAGGGAGAATGGAAAAGTCAAACTTAATCACTTTGCTCCACATACTTTAACTCAGTCTTAACTCAATATAGGGATTTCTAAACTGATGCTGCTCTTAAAAGTCCCCCATATGAAGCTAAACAAGGAAAACACCTAGAAAAGCCCCACGTCTGGCAATGAATCAAAGTGACAGTTGCTTGATCATCAGTACAAGCGGCTCTTAAAAAAAAAAAAAACATTTTATTTGTTTACATTTCAAATGTTATCCCCCTTCTCAGTCTCCCTTCCACAAATCTCCAATTTCACCTGCCCCCTTTGCCTCTAAGAGGATGCTCCCCTACCCAACCACTCACCACCCCCCTCCTTCTACCATTCCCCTACACTGGGGCAACAATTCTGCTTAGGACCAAGAGCCTCCTCTCCCATTGATGAAAGATAAGGCAATCCTCTGCTGCATATGTGGCTTAAGTGTTGGACCCATCCATGTATATTCTTAGGTTGGTGGCTTATTCCCTCGGAGCTCTGTGGAGTCCAGTTAGTTGATATTGTTGTTCTTCCTATTGGGTTACAATCCCCTTCAGCTCCCTCAGTCCTTCCCCTGGTTCTTCCTTTGGGGTGCCTGGGCTCATTCCAATTGTTGGCTGTGAATATCGGTCTACGTCTTAGTCAGATGCTGGCAGAACCTCTCAGAGGACAGCCATACTAAGCTCCTGTCTGTGAACACTTCTTGGCATCAGCAATAGTTTCGGATTTGGTGTCTGCAGATGGTGTGGATCCGAAGGTGGTGTGGTCTCTGAATGTCCTCTCCTTCAATCTTAGCTCCATTTTTTCCCCTGGTGTCTCTATTAGACAGGAACAATTCTGGATGAAAATTTTTTACATGGGGCCAATTTTCAACTTGGGGCCAAATTTTTCAACTTGGGGCCATGCCTATCTACTAGAGACTGTCTCTTTAGGTTCTACCAACCCTTTATTGGGTAATTTGGCTAATGCCATCCCATTGGGTCCTGGTAACCTGGGATGTTGTAGTGGTTCCCAAGGTTCCCCACCCTCTACTGCTACATATTTCTATTCATTCACTTGATCTTCTGGACTTCTTTCCTGTCTCTTCCCATATCTGATCCTGGGCCCCATCTTTTCCCTCCCCACTCCTCTCTCTGTCCCATGTCCCTCTAACCCTCTACCTCCCATGATTATTTTCTTTCTCCTTCTAAGTACATTGAAACATTCACTTTTTGGTCTTCCTTCATGTTAAGCCTCATACAGTCTGTGAGTTGTAATGTGGTTACTCTGGGTTTTGGGCTAATATATACTTACCAGTGAATATATGTCATGCATGTCCTTTTGGGTCTGGTTACCTCACTCAGAGTTATATTTTCTAGTTCCATTCATTTGCCAACAAATTTTGTGAAGTCATCATTTTTAATAGCTGTGCAGTATTCCATTGTGTAGATATACCACATTTTCTTTATCCATCCCTCTGTTGAGGGATATCTGGGTTCTTTCCAGCTTGTCTCTACTATAAATAAGCTGCAATGAACATAGTAGAGCATGTGTCCTTTTATATGTTGGAGCATTTTCTGGGTGTATGCCCAGGAGTGGTATAGCTGAGTCTTCAGGTAGAACTATTTCCAATTTTCTGAGGAACAGTCAAATGATTTCCAAAGTGGCATTCTCACCAGCAGTGGAGGCATGTTCCTCTTTCTTCACATCCTCATCACCATTTGCTGTTGCCTGAGTTTTTGATCTTAGCCATTCTGATTAGTGTAAGGTGAAATCTCAGAGTCATTTTGATTTGTATTTCCCTTGATGACTAAGGATGTTGACCATTTCTTTAGGTGCTTCTTGGCCATTCAAGTTTTCTCAGTTGAGCATTCTGTGTAGTTCTGTACCAAAATTTTAAATTGGGTTATTTGGTTTTCTGGAGTCTAACTTCTTTAGTTCTTTATGTATATTGGTTATTAGCCCTCTATCTGATGTAAGTTTGGCAAAGATCTTTTCCCAATCTGTTGGTTGCTGTTTTGTCCTATTGATAGTGTTCTTTGTCTTACAGGAACTTTGTAATTTATGAAGTCCCATTTGTCAATTCTTGATCTTAGAGCACAAGCCATTGGTGCTCTGTTCAGGAACTTTCCCCCTGTGCCAATGTGTTCAAGGCTCTTTCCCACTTTCTATTCTATTTGATTCAATGGTTTAATGTGGAAGTCCTTGATCTACTTGAACTTGAGTTTGCACAAGGAGATATGAATGTATTGATTTGCATTCCTCTATATGCAGACCACCAATTAGACTACCAGAATTTGCTGAAAATGTTGTCTTTTATTCACTGTTTGGTTTTGACATTCTTGTCAAAAATCAAGTGACCATAGTTGTGTGGGTTTATTTCTGGGTCTTCAGTCCTATTCCATTGCATTGATCTACCTATGTCTCTGTCTTTATATCAATACCATGGGGTTTTTATACTCTTGCTTTGTGGTATACCATGAAGTCAGGGATGGTGATTCCCGCAGTTCTCTTATTGTTGAGAATAGTTTTCCACTGTCCTGGGTGTTTTGTTATCCCACATGAAGTTGAGAATTGTTCTTTCCATCTCTGAAGAATTGAGTTGGAATTTTGATGAGAATTTCATTCAATCTGTACATTGCTTTTTTCCTTTTGGAAAGAGGGCCATTTCCACTATGCTAATTCTACAGATACATGAGTATGGGAGATCTTTCCATCTTCTGAGGTCTTTGATTTCTTTCTTCAGAGACTTTAAGCTGTCATATAGGTCTTTCATTTGCTTGGTTAGAGTTACCTCAAGATATTTTATATTATTTGAGACTATTGTAAAACATGTTTCCTTAATTTTTATCTCAACCTGTTTAACCCTTGTATAGAAAAAAAACCCTTGTATACTGATTTGTTTGAGTTAATTTTATACCTTGCCACTTTGCTGAAATTGTTTATTAGCTGTAGGAGTTCTCTGATAGAATTTTTGGTATTGCTAATGTATACTATCATATCATCTGCAAGTAGTGACACCTTTATTTCTGCTTTTTTGATTTGTAACTCTTTGACCTCCTTTTGTTGTCTAATTGCTCTAGCTATCCTCTGTCGCACATTCAGTCTGAGCCATGGGTCCCTACATGTGTATTCTTTGGTTGGTGTTCCAGTCCCTGGCAGCTCCATGGGCTCTGGCTGGTTGACACTGTTGTTCCCTCCATGGGGCTACAAATCCTCTCAGTTTCTTCAGTCCATTGTCCAACTCCTCCATCAGGGACCCTTCACTCAGTGCAATGATTGGCTGTAAGTCTCTGTCTTAGTATTTGTCAGGCTCTGGCAGAGCATATCAGGAGATAGTCATGTCAGGGTTCTGTCAGCAAGCACTTCACGGCATCCACAATAACTTCTGGGTTTGATGTCTGTATAAGGGATGGATCCCCAGTTGGTCTCTGTATGGCCTTTCCTTCAGTCTCTGCTCCATACTTTGTCTCCATATTACCTCCTGTGAGTACTTTGTTCACCCTTCTAAGAAGTACTAACTCAAACAAACCAGTAGCTTTCTTATACTCAAAGGATAAATGGGCTGAGGAAGATATTAGAGAAATGACACCCTTCACAATAGTCACAAACAATATAAACTATCTTGGTGTGACTCTAACCAAACAAGTGAAAGATCTGTATGATAAGAACTTCAAGTCTCTGAAGAAAGAAATCAAAGAAGACCTCAGAAGATGGAAAGATCTCCTAAGCTCATGGATTGGCAGAATTAATATAGTAAAATGGCCATCTTGCCAAAAGCAATCTACAGATTCAGTGCAATTCCCATCAAAATTCCAACTCAATTCTTCAAAGAGTTAGAGCAATTTGCAAATTCATCTGGAATAACAAAAAACCTAGGATAGCAAAAACTATTCTCAACAATAAAAGAACCTCTGGTGGAATCGCCCTGTCTGACCTCAAGCTGTACTACAGAGCAATAGTGATTAAAAACTACATAGTATTAGTACAGTGACAGACAGATAAATCATTGGAATAGAATTGAAGACCCAGAAATGAAGCCACACACCTATTGTCACTTGATCTTTGACAAAGGATCTAAAATCATCCAGTGTAAAAAAGACAGCATTTTCAAAATATGTTGCTGGTTTAACTTGAGGTTAGCATGAAGAAGAATGTGAATTGATTTATTCTTATCTCCCTGTACAAAGTTAAAGTCCAAGTGGATCAAGGACCTCCACATAAAATGAGATATACTGAATCTAATAGAAGAGAAAGTGGGAAAGTCTCAAGCACATGGGTACAGGGGAAATTTTCCTGCACAGAACACCAATGGCTTATGCTCCAAGATCAACAATCAACAAATGGGATCTCATAAAATTACAAACCTGTACTGCAAAGGGCACTGTCAATCAGACAAAATGGCAACCAACAGATTGGGAAAAGATCTTTACCAATCCTACATCTGATAGAGAGCTATTATCTAATATGTACAAAGACCTGAAGAAGTTAGACTCCAAAATTACAATTTTTAAGGCTCAAATCTAAGATAATTTTTAAAAATACAAGTTGCTAACCAGTAACCTTATAAATGACCAAATCCTTTAACATGTTCAGAAATATACGTAAAGTCAGGCTAAGAATTAATACACTTAAATATAAGAATAAGCCGTATTTTGTGTACTATTTTATGTTTATATGGCAGAGTTTGGAACAGATAAATCAAAACAGACAATGATTTTTTTTTTAATCTCAGATATATTAGACAAGTACTGGCCCTTGAACCTGACAGAGATCTGCTGTGAATAAACTAACAATGACATGCTCCCAAACCCTGGCAGTGACCCCCCTGCCAAGTTCTCCAAGAATGTGTGGGCATAATGACAAAGGGAACCACATGGATTTTGGTATAATAACCACAGGGCATAATTTCCCTAATGCCTTTCTTACTGCCAGGACCTGGCCTGATCCATGGACAAACAGAAAGCATTGGAGAACTGGTTGGATATTTTGCCAACACAAGGTGAGGTCAATCTCTCCCATGTTCCTTCTCCACAGGAAAAAGCACTTTATCTTCTGGGCCTAATACCCAAAGACTGCCTCTGCCCTCAGTGCAATTGAGATGACAGAAACCTGGGCCAAGTGTCTAAAAGTATAGAATAATCTCTGTCATTTTAACTGATACATAGGCCATTTAGATTAGAATTTATTCTTCTCAGGTCTTTTATCATATTGATGGCTAAGCATGGCTTGACAGAGAACAGGCAAGTAGTTCATTAGGTAGTTAAAAATACTGCATTTCTCATTTAAAATGACAAACAGATTTGCCTTGCTTACAGGGTTCATTTTACCATCTGTGATCAATGGTAAATAATTAAATAAAAATTATAAAATTTAAAACTAAGTATGTATAATATATATTAACTTTATATGTATAAAATATAAAAGGTCTAAAGATATAAAAGCTTCTAATATGTTCAAAGGTTTAAGATATTTTATAAAGATGAGAGGATTTAAAGGGATGTTTTAAGATATATAAATATGTTATAATGATATAAAAATAATTTAAGGTATATGAAATATGAAAAGGTGTTTCATATTTTCCCCCCCCCCATGCTATTACTATTTCAGCATTGTTTAGTGGAGTTCTGATATGCTACAATTCAGTTACAATCTCAAAAATTTAAATTTCCTTTTGGTTGTCTTCTAAATATAATTCAATGTAATTGAATCTTGCCCTACAGACTTAATGTTTCATGCTTTCTATCCGAACCTACAGCTTTTACTGGGTCTTAAAGGCATGAGTCTATTCCTGCTGATTCATTAAAGACACCTGATAAGTTTTTTCTAAAATTTATATATGCTTCAGGAAATCAGGGAATCATAAGATTTGGATGCACATGCCACAGATCAAAGAACTCCAGATAAGTACGGTTGCCTCTTTTTAAAAATGGGATTTTTTTCCCCTTGGTCTTAGGATACTTTATCTTCCCCAATTACTAGACAGTTCATTTCTGTTCCTCGTTTATATTTGTCTTAGCAGATTTTCACCCGTCTGACAGGCTTCATCAGGGTATCACCTGTGGACTGCAAGCTTCTGCGCTCTGACTTGCTGAAAGCTGACGTGGACTGGATGAGCGGATATGACTGCTCTCTTCTGAGCTCTGACTTGCTGAAAGCTGACGTGGACTGGATGAGCGGATATGACTGCTCTCTTCTGAGCTCTGACTGGCTGAAAGCTGACGTGGACTGGATGAGCGGATATGNTGGACTGGATGAGCGGATATGACTGCTCTCTTCTGAGCTCTGACTGGCTGAAAGCTGACGTGGACTGGATGAGCGGATATGACTGCTCTCTTCTGCGCTCTGACTGGCTGAAAGCTGACGTGGACTGGATGAGCGGATATGACTGCTCTCTCTATTTCAGCTGGATCAGCTATCAGATACTTCTGATGAATGCCTCATTGCCCAACCATTTTCTCAGCTTTCAGCCTTCCAGGGTCCTGAAGACAGCATCATCCTAATGTCAGCTGGACGTAGTTGCAGAAGATTATTCATCATCCACTGTCCCACCTAACAGGCTGAATTGCTAAGTCAAAAAGACACCCCCCTGGCATAGAGCCTATAATGCCAACTCGCATCCTATTCTCATATGAACAGACAGGATCTATGCATCCTGACTATCAAGCTACCAAATATAGAGCCAATGATATCTGAGAAACAAAGCAAACAAACAAAAAGATTGGGTAAAAGATCTTTCAGCATGTCTTAAAATTTATGTTAGGACTCACCTTTGCTTGAGAAAGTACCCAAGTACCTGAAGGGGGCTGCAACCCTGTAGGTGGAACAACAACAGGAACTAACCAGTACCCCCGGGGTTTGTGTTTCTGGCTGCATATGTAGCAGAAGATGACCTAATCGGCCATCAGTGGGAATAGAGGCTCCTTGGTCTTCCAAACTCTATATGACCTAGCACAAGGCAAGGCCTGGGCCAAGTAGTGGGAGTGGGTGGGTAGGGGAACAGAGGTGGGGGGAGGGGTATGGGAAACTTTCGGGATAGCATTTGAAATGTAAATAAAGAAAATAATAAAAAAAAAAGAGAGAGAAAAAAAAAGAAAAGAAAAGGAGATATAAGGCTAGATAGACAATGCTGCTTCTATGCTAATCATTCTGGAGTCCTTAGAGATAGCTTAACTGAAGTCAAAGAACCTCATTGATAACTGCCCTGATTGGTCTTCTAGTCCTTCTTCTGCTGGCTCTCACCTTTGAACCGTGCATAATTAATGTTCTAGTTTCTTTTGTTAGCACATTTCCACTCTCCAGCTTATGGTTTTTGGATCCAATATAATTCCCTGGCAACAGAAATTTTAGAGTCAAAGATTTGACTTTCAGGAACAACTCAAAAGGGAGGAATGTTGGAATCTAGTTAAAACATTAAGGCATAGATCAAATGTTAAGCTCTAGGTAAAATGTTAAGGCCTAGGTAACTGTTACCTGGCTAGGCTCACTTTAAGGAGACTTTCTCATATGTTTCTTCTATTACTAAGAAACTTTCTAATGGCAAGTTTAATTATAAATTCTGTTATGTTCTGTACCCTTTGAAACCAATTATGATAGAAGGCAGTAGAACCATTTTTGTAGTTTTTATAGTTACCCACAAGAAGCTTGAACCTAAACCAATCACCCATCAGCACTTCCTGGACTTATGTAGAAGCTTTTATGTTATTTGCCTTTTTAAGCTGTCCCTGGAATGGACCCCAACATAAGAGAGACACCTGCACCAATATAAGAAACTATTTGGCACAAGACTTCCATTTTGAGTAGGGGTCTAGTAAAGTTTAAGTTCCCAAGAACTCCCTGGGAACTGACATCATACTTAGGTAACTGACATCCTGGTTGGCAAGTTAAAACATGAATATTAGACGAGTCCCATCCTGGTAGACAACTTAGAACATAAATATTAGGTGAGGCAAGTCTCCTGCCACAGTTGAATACCCCAACCGATGGAAAGAGGATAAAGGAACAACAAAGACATGTTCCTAAGGAAATGCTCTATTTCTAAATCCTGATTGGTGAAATAATTTGGCACAGATATTTGTGGATTTGAGGCTTAAAATCCCTGTAGAATTTTAACTCAGTGTCATGGTTCAGTTCCTGAATCTGGATCATGACCCTAGTCAACCCAGTCCTGGGGTTTATGCTCAATAAGCTGTCCCTATCTAACTTAGATAGGTGTTCCTGTGATTTCTGAGGGGATTCCTGGGCCCCAACATCATACAGTATTAAATTGTATCACTGAATCAATCATTTTCAAGTTGCTGCATTTATGGTCTTTCTACTATGTCATAGTCTATAAATGTAGAACATATACATTGAGAGAAAAAGAATTTTTAAAAGCTAGGGGAATAAACTATCCATTTTTAAAGGAATTAGTAAAATATAAGTAAGTATAATATCATAAACCAATAAAGTTTTCTTGAAGGTAAAAGTGAATAGTTATTTCCATAGGTAGATGCAAATCATAAAATCATAAAAGTAGTTAATTGGAAATCATACATTATAAGATGATATATAAAAAAGAAAGTTTTAGTTATTCTGAAAGCTAGAGAATTTATATGAATATAGAACAGAAAGTAAATTTCCATAATAAGGATGGCAAAACTGATGGATTTTAATTATGAAGTAAACATCAATGTTATACTAGGACTTAAATTTTTACTACTTATAAATTTGTATGATATTTACATCTATTTTATTTTATTTTTATTTTTAGATATTTTCTTCATTTACATTTCAAATGCTATATTCCCCTATACTGGAAAGGCTACATTCCCATATACTGGGGCATATAATCTTTGCATGAACAAGGACTTCTCCTCCCATTGATGGCCAACTAGGCCATCCTCTGCTACATATGCAACTAGAGACACAGTTCTGGGGGGGGGGTACTGGTTAGTTCATATTGTTGATCCTCTTATAGTGTTGCAGACCCCTTTAGCTCCTTGGGTACTTTCTCTAGCTCCTTTTTTTAGGGGCCCTGTGCTCCATCCAATAGATGACTGTGAGCATGCACTTCTGTATTTGCCAGGCACTGGCATAGCCTCACAAGAGATAGCTATATCAGGGTCCTGTTAACAAAATCTTGCTGGCATATGTATAAGTGTCTGGTTTGGTGTTTGTATATGGGTTACATCTATTTTAATTTTCACATGTTAAAAATTAGCTGAGAGCTGAAATTGAGTATTGGAATTCATATAATAATTTTAATATAACTAACCCATTATTCTCTAGGGAATATAATTTGATTGTTCATCAAATTTGTGGTCTCATTTATAACATGTAAATGAATATCTGACACAGTCTTAAGTTTTTTTTGATAATCTTATTTCACTTAAAAGCCAGATGAAATCATGGAGAATCTTTTGAAATTTGACATCATTATAATTTGAAGCAGAAAATGAGTAGAAAATGATTTCTCACTATCTAGAGCAAAAACATCCAATTATAAGAGAGTTAGATCATGTAAAACAGGAAAAGATTGTTTAGTATGCCACATAAAATATGATTTTAAAATGCCAATCCTTTCATTAATAAATCGTCAAGCTACTTCTTCTTGTGTGACACAGCTCACTTGCCTTTCTTACCTCAAGGAGGGAACATGAGTTACTTGGATCTGTGCTACAGCCAAGGCCCGAGATTCTTTTCTTTGTTTTATAAAGGATTGACTTTGTGTCAGTGAGGCTTGTGCCAAGTTCACGTGAGTTAAAGCATGGCTCGCTGTGGTGACCTGAGTCTTCTCCTCTGGGAATGAATTAGAGAAAAAGCTTGTGTTGGGAATATGTTTACCATTGTTTTCAAGTCTGGCCCAGCAGCATGTTCCATGGTCCAATCACAGACCTTACTTGGAGTCTTATGGGTCAATCATGGGCCTCTCATAGTCTATCATGTGCCTTTCGTGAGACTATCATATGCCTCTTGTAGACCTATCTTGTGCCACTCATGGGCCTTTTAAGAGGCCTCACACTCGTGGCTAATGTACCTCTCACAGCCTCTCTGAGGAATCTCATATGCCTCTCATAGCCTCTCACAGGCTTCTCAGAAGCCACTTTGCCCATTTATCTTTCCTACCGAATAATTTTGTCCAGAACATCAGCCTCTGAACTGGTTAAAATACTTCTTAAAGAAGTCTCTCCTTGTTTTATTTTCATCACATATTCCTCAGGGCTCATGAGCTCTTAACCTATTCTCTATGAGATTTGTTATTTCTTAGTATTAAAACTAATATATACTCATTGCATAAATTTATTATTTTCATTTTTTGTCATTGTAGAAAATATATATGGGTATTTAGGAAGAAAACAAATATCACCCATAGTCTTACTATCCAGCTTTATTTTTAAAATTCTTTAAGTTAAAATTTTGCATGTGGCTTGAGAGCATACAATTTCTCTTTAAATATCTTACCCTTTCTTAATATAGAAACATTTTTATATATTTATTAATGTAACCAGAATATCAAATTATCTAATTTCTGGTTATTCAGGCTGTTATTATCATTCTTTAGTATTTGTTTGTTTTGTAACTAGAGATTGAACACTGGGCATCCTTCATTGCTAGACAAGTACTCTACCCCAGTTTATTATTCCTTGCTCAGAGACATTTCATACAGAGAATGGAGAAAGAAGCATAAAGATATTAGTGGCTTTTTAATAAGTGTGGTACAGTTTTCCTTTTACTCAGCTAGCTCCCTAATAATTGAGACTGGATTATTATACTTATTTAACAAGCTTTACAGGCACAATAACTGAGATGTATTGGTCCATTTTAATCTTCTAAACTAATCTACCTTAAAGCCCAAATCCCTGAGATACTTGTATTCTTTACCTCTTTCTTTGCTAGAGCTGTTTTCTCACAGTGTCTCCTGGACTTTCTCCTTGTGGTAATTTCTACTTCCTCTCTCTTTCCCACACTACCACTCCGGGCTGGGAGGAAGTCCAGACCTATTCTTTCCCCTGTTTAGTCATTTCTTGATCAACTAGCTTTATTGACCAATCAGGGAATAATTGAGGAGCAATGTTTACACAACATTGAGACAGTAGATTCTCAGCATAAGGATTGCAACCAGATCTGTGGGCAGAGAAATCAGCAGTTGATTAATAAAAGGATAATTTTACACAGGGCACAATAACCTTTTACCTACCTAAAATACTCAAGGAATTTTATGGGGCTTCAGAGGAATCAGGATTTGGGCCCAGAAATAGGAGTTTTTAATCCCAAGGAGAAGAAACTTCCATGTTTACCATAAGAATGGTTCTTACTTTAAAACTGCTTCAATGAATTCTTTATGCGTTAATGTTCTGATTGGGTCAAGCAAATTCTAGAGTAGGAGGTCCTGGCTGTTTGCCCAAAAGAAGAAGGATCTCTGAGGGAAAAGGCAAAGGCAAAATCTTAACCCCAGTGGAGATAGAAGCCTTTAACGCCCCCCCCCCCCCACCGGAACCCCCTAAATCAGGGTAGGAAAGAAGGCTCAGTGAATGTGGGCTTTTCCAAGTCATCCAGGTTTAATTTAAAACCCTCAGCAGCTCTAGTTCCAGGAGATCGAAATTTCCCCTGTCTTGCTTCGGAGCTCACCAGGCATGCATACATATTGTACAGAGAGGCATAGAGGCAAAATACCCATACACTTAAAAATAAATAAATCTTTAAAAAAAAAAAAAAGATGAAACCATGAATGTCCATGTGGAGAGACTGGTGATCAGGAATGTCTGTGTGGCTGTCTTCCTTTGGACCCCAGATCTCAATCCTTTTATTATTTCCTAAGAATACATAGAGGCAGGGCCCTCCATCCTCTCACCCCAACCCCTTCATATCTTCCTGAGTTCAAGTGTTTGAAGATTAATGTGGTTGTGCTTAACAGAAACATAGTTACTTTATGCAAGGAAACTAGGCTATAATGGAAAAGCATATTAATTTTCTAACTTATGAAGATATTTTAATACCTTTAGAGATATGACTGTATAAGTATTAGAATGTTACCTATAACATAGCTTTAAATTTTTTCACTAAATATACTATTTTGTGTAGCAATTTCCTCTATATTAAAATTTGCAATCTAGGAACAAACGTGGTTAAGTAAAAGAATTTACAAGGGCCAGGAGTTAAACAAATTTGGAAATCTTAGGAAGTTCCTGATACTTATATGAGTCACAAGACACCCCCTACCCTATAAGTTTGCATAAGCAATAACAGTCAAAGAAGAGCTGCAACATTCCCAAAAGGCAGAGCAGCTTCTACATAGTGCAGGAATCTCCAAAGATGCAACTTTCATGAGCCTGGATTAAGTATTTGGGTGACACAGCTATCTTTCAGACATCCTTGCATCTCTAACTATGTTTCTCTACATAATACTAATTGATTTGGTTGTTTACCAAGTTGGAATTTATTGATACTTTTATTATTGCTCTGTCTTCAGTGAGGAGATATTTGTTTATGATTTTCTAGGTACAGTTACACAACATTGAAGCATTAAGGGGTGGGATAAATTGAGAGCCATTAGAGCTTTCTAAAAATGACCTCAGGAATGCTCATGAATTGATTGATCTACTCACAGACTAATTAATAGTTTAGAACATACATGTTTTACATATTCAGTTTGTCTCTCTCTGCTTGCTCCCTTTCACCATGTGATCATTTACAGCATGTCCTCATTACTGCCATCCCACACTGTAACCTGCCTAACCTCAAGGAATGGATATAATGCATCTATTTTACCTATAAATTCCTCATTTTCTTTTCATCTAGAACATTAAAAAACACACTAATATAGATTTTGATGCAGTTCATGAAACTGAGCCATTTCAGTCACAGCAGAATGGAAATTTTCAGAGAATGGATCTAGAGCCAAATGGCTACTGTCTTATATATGGTGGCTTATTAAGATCTTTGAAAAGCAAGCTTTCAACTGAATGTTTTGTTCATTTCTAAGACTGGACGATAGATAATGTGGTAAATCTATCTGTATCTGTAAAACATTATTTAAACTATTTCAAAACTGACATTATTATCATTTTTTAGAGTCCCAAAGCTCAGAAAAGTTATCTACTGTGCTAGATTTGCATTTATCAAATTATTCTTTTATTGTCCCTTTTTAAAGATGTAATCAATATTTATTGCTGGGTGGAATCACAGTTTGTACAGAGAAAACTGCAATTTCCTTGTCTTAGAGTTTATAGATTAGCCTAGTCTAAATTTAGCATGTTATTTCCTGCCAAACAGTGTAAGGAAATTTTTCAAACATATATTGTATTAATCCTTCTAATTTCTTTCAGTTCTTTCTATCAGAAAATTTGTAAAAATACAGTACTGTCTTAAAACTAAAACGAAACAGCAGCAAGAACAAAACAAGTTGGGATTTAGGTCAACACATTCAAATCAAGAAAAAGTAGGAATCTTCACACCTCTGTTCAATGTCCTGACCCTGTCCATCTCCTCCCACACCTGATTCTTCCCCTCTGTCCATCTCCTCCCACACCCGATTCTTCCCCTCTGTCCATCTCCTCCCACACCCGATTCTTCCCCTCTGTCCATCTCCTCC
>NC_034596.1:56976969-56980365 GCF_900095145.1 Mus pahari
ATCTCCTCCCACACCCGATTCTTCCCCTCTGTCCATCTCCTCCCACACCCGATTCTTCCCCTCTGTCCATCTCCTCCCATACCTGATTCTTCCCCTCGTTTTCCCCTCCCCCTCTTCTCTTCCTCTGAAATTCCCCCTTATGCTGTACTTCCCTTGATTATTTTGTTCCCCCTTCTAAGTAGGAGCAAAATAAAATAAAGGTGGGGCAGGTGGGGAGCTTGGGAAAAAGGGGAGGAAACTGGGCCTAGTGTCTGGCCAGAGTTCCCCTGTGCTCTGGGCAGGCAGATGCAGGCATTGGGGGGTGTTGGGGGGCTGCCAGATGTCGAGACCACATCCAGAGGTTAGGCATGTGCCACCAGATAAAGGATGGGGCCACCCATCCAATTCCAAAATTTTAGCCCAGAACTGCTTCTGTCTAAAGGAAATACAGGGATAAAGAGTGGAACAGAGACTGAAGGAAAGGCCATTCAGAAACTGCCCCACCTAGGGATCCATCCCACATGCAGACACCAAACCCAGACACTATTGCTGATGCCAAGAAGTGCTTGCTGACAGGAGCCTCATACAGTTGTATCCCTAGAGCCTCTGCCAGATCCTGACCAATACAGATGTGTATGCCCACAGACACAACCATCAGACTGAGCACAGGAACCCCAATGGAGGAGTTAGGGGAAGGATTGA
Organism: Mus pahari; assembly: GCF_900095145.1. Taxonomy (NCBI): domain Eukaryota; kingdom Metazoa; phylum Chordata; class Mammalia; order Rodentia; family Muridae; genus Mus; species Mus pahari. The sequence goes on from NC_034596.1 coordinate 56,977,651, forward strand.
CAGAGCTGAAGGGGCCTTATCTGGCATCAATGTGAGGGGAGGCCTTTGGTCCTGTGAAGGCTTGATTTCTCAGTGTAGAGAAATGCTAGTGAGGTGAGGCAGGAGTGGGTAGGTGGTTGGGGGAGCACCTTCATAGAAGCAGGGTAAGGGTGGTGGGATAGGGGGTTTGCAGAAGGGAACTGGGAAAGAGGATAACATTTAAAATGTAAATAAATAAAATATCCAATTTTTAAAAAGTAGGAATCCTCAAACTTAAGAAAAATATTGGCTTAGGACCACAAGGCCATATTTTCAGCACAGAGATTTATTTGCTCCAGATGGATAGAGGGCAGTGAATACGAAACAAAGACAGGAGATAGAGGAAGAGGTAGAAGTTAACAGGAACAAGGGAGAGGAGGAAAAAGGGACAAAATGGGGTGGGTTGTCTCAGAGGATAACGGACTACCTCTGGATAGAGGAGAGACAGATGTGACCCATAGGCAAATGGCAGTTTATAAAGATAAAATTGGGAATATTATTTTAGGATTAGAAATTTCATTTAAATTGGGCATATTAGTTAGGTGAGCCAAAGGTTGCTTTTGATTGCTGGACTTCAGTACTTTGATAGGTGGATGTTGGTAGTTAGCCTTAGGAGGAGGAAGTGGCCAAATAAGGGAATACACCTTGGTGGCTAGCTTTAGAAATATAGTCAAATGGTTTTTAGCAAGGCAGAGGGAATGGGAGAGCAGAACAGGGCCTGCCAGAGCTGTGCTTGTTACAGGGGCCAGAGCTGGCCAAAGTCTCTTTGTTGAGCAAACTATAGTTGGCATCTTCTATGAGTTAGGTGATTTGTATCATCCTTTATCCTATTCAGGGATCTGGAAGGTGACCATTGAATTACCTCAAGAGATGTTTGTTTCTGTGGAGATTCTCAACTCATAAATTATACTCAATGCTTTTTGATAACTTACATAAAGAAGCAGAGAATCATTATGGGATAGTTCTGTAGACACTAGCAAGAACCAGTGAAACTGACAAGAAATGTGTGATTTGGTCTTGTTGGCCTAGTATCTTTTCTCTCCATTTATTCAATAGATCTGATGGCAAGATTTACCTCAGCTAAAATATTTTTAAAAATACAAATGTCAGAGGAGACTTACATGGGAGGAAAAAATCAAGTGTAATGATTCATTTTTATTTTAGTCATGAATGTTAAATAAATGTACTTAATGGAACAATTACTGATCCTATGCCACTGTGACCAGAGAAGATAAAATCTTGAATATTTTAGAGACAGAATATCTTACTACCTGAAAAGGATGGAGTAGATATTCCATTTTAGCATGTTAGCCTGCCTACCTTGTGACCAAGGAGACAATCGTCTACCAACTTTAAACTTATCATTTGCATCATGTTTCTTTCCTCATTAAACTTTCCTCTTAACTGCAGGAAACGTTTGGAACTCACTGCATTCCATGCAGGTGACAGTGAGGGCAGTAGAAAGCCACAAGCCAGGTGAGTCAGCCAGGCTACTCTTTGCTTTTCAAAGCATCCATGGAAGCTCTACTCAACAAATTCTCCAGAAAGTTCACTGGGTGGGCTTCACATAAACCCAGCAAACAACAATAAACAAACAAAATTCAGGAATCATAACTTCTTAAGCATAAAAATTTTACGATTAACTTTTATTGACAGTTATGAAATAATCTTACTACTCATTAAACTAAAAAGCCTGGGTGGTACCACAGTTCATAGGCATCTCCTTTATTATAACTCTTGAAATTTTTCCTCTGGCTTAACTAAATATATTATGAAACAAAAATTCATTGAGTTCCTTTCTTGTTCTCATTTCTTTGCATTATTGGGGTCTAATCATGGTATCTGCAAATGCTGTGTAGGAGAGTACACTCCTATGAAGCTACTCCTCAGTCCATGCTCTTATGGCTTTTTTTTTTTTTTAACTTTTTTTAAAAACTTATTATTATTATTATTATTATTATTATTATTATTATTATTATTACTTTATTTACATTTCAAATGCTATCCCAAAAGTCCCCTATACCCCCCCTCCCGCCCATGCTCCCCTACCCATGCACTCCCACTACTTGGCCCTGGCCTCCCCCTGTGCTGGGTCATATAAAGTTTGTAAGACCAAGGGGCCTCTCTTCCCAACGATGGCCAATTAGGCCATCTTCTGCAACATATGAAGCTAGAGACACAAGCTCAGGGTGTACTGGTTAGTTCATATTGTTGTTCCACCTACAGGGTTGCATCACCCTTGAGCTCCTTGGGTAATTTCTCTAGCTCCTCCATTGAGGGCCCTGTGCTCCATCCAATAGATGACTGTGAGCATCCACTTCTGTGTTTGCCAAGCACTGGCATATCCTCATAAGAGGCCTCTATATCAGGGTCCCTTCAGCAGAATCTTGCTGGCATGTGCATAAGTATCTGGGTTTGGTGGCTGATGATGGGATGGATCCCCAGATGGGGTAGTCTTTGGATAGATCATCCTTTCATCTTAGCTCTAAATTTTGCCTCTGTACTTATATCCTTTCATGGGTATTTTGTTCCTTATTCTAAGGAGGAATGAAGTATTCACACGATGACCTTCCTTCTTGGTTTTCTTGTGTTATGCAAGATGTATCTTGGGTATTCTAAGTTTCTGGGCTAATATCCACTTATCAGTGAGTGCATATCTAGTGACTTCTTTTGTGATTGGGTTACCTCACTAAGGAT
>NC_034596.1:56980376-56984963 GCF_900095145.1 Mus pahari
ACTCACCTGCACAGACTAGCCACTGAGGAACCCTGGACACAATATGACTCTCTCACCTGCTCTGGCAGACAGAGCCCTCACAGGTGGCCACCTTTCCTCTGGCTAGGAAGGTGCCCAAATTTCTGGAGTCTGAAACAGGGTCTGTCCCAGAAGTTAGGTTGCTTCTGTCTGTCCCAAAGCTGTGTAACTTCTGAGGTCCACACTCTTGCCAGTGCAGACTGGAGCCTTGGCGAACTGGAGCAAAGATTGCTCTCCTGCCAGCTCAGCCTTGAGACTCCTCCCAGGTGGACACCCCTTCTTGAGCGGGAAGGATGCAGGATGACTGGAGCCAGAAATGGGAACTTTTCCAGAAGCTATGTTGCTTCTGCAGGCACAGGAACAAAAAAAAAAAAAAAAAAAAAAAAAAAAAAAAAAAAAAAAAAAAAAAAGTCATGACTTTCTTATATGACTTTATTATACATCTACCAGCAATGCACCACAAGCAGACACTTGTAAGCCATGAATTTAATTTAAAATAGTAAGAATTTCTATCATTATCCTCTTATTTTATTGGCTTAGTGATTTGAACCTAACTAAACCCACCTAAAACTTTGCACCCACCAGTCCACAGGAAAAGTTCCCTGTCAAAAGTCAGTGCTCAGCTACTCAGGCCTGACTTGCCCATCATGACCCAGGCTGGAGTTATGTTGCAGGAGATGTGGAAAATATAAATAAGATTTAAAATACAAGGTTTGAGTACTTTGGCACAATAATTTCCAAATATCTGCTTTTGGTTGACATTTCAAAAGTCATTTTTCTTTTGTAAAGATTAACTGATTCCTCTTTCTACGTAACTTAGTAAGAATGACAAAATGAACCATACGAGTCTTTTGTGGTTGTTAATTTTGAAATTATTTCACAGGTAAATACAGTTATTTTTCTTCAAATAATCAAAATCCAGTACAGACCTTTGTGAGTGTTGTATCTATTTTGGCAAGCGGAAATGATTTCCAGAGCAAAGCAATGTCTCTGTACTAAATAGTGATTTTTTTTTAAACCAGTGGATTAAGATGTACACATTCCATAATAAATTTTGAACTTGAAAATATATTCTTAGTATTACTTTATAATGTATATTAAAACCTAAACCCCAATCTAATGTTTATAGGAAGTGAGGTCTTTGGAAAGGATGCAGCCATGAGATGGGAATTTTCCTAAATAAATTCCTGCTCTTGTTAGGACAAGAAAAGTCCCACAGTGCATAGAGACTCATTCTACCTATCACACAGAGAAGTTTGAAGTCTGCATGTGGGAAAGCATCTTTACTGGAGCCTGCTAATGGGGTTATAGTGATGAGCACAAGCATATGACTAATTGTCCAGACTGGACAAATAAATTATAAAGAGAAAATGATAGAACCAGGCCTTGAAGATGAGGAGATCTGTTGAGATACAGTGGTGGAGGGAGAAAATGAGTGCTCAATATAATCAAGATTAGTTGTTATTGAATTCAAAATGAATGCATACATGTATGAAATTTTCAAATAATTACACTTCAATAATTAAAAAGTTAAAATATAAAATTATAACTCCCTAATAACTCATCCTATGAGAAAAAGCAGATTGGGGTAGGAGCCTATATTCATGTCCATAAAAAATGTTATTTATATTCCTGTTGCATGCTCTCAATTTTTATCTGTGTTGGTAGTACCTGGCTTTGCAAGGTCACAACTTAAATTGCTTCACTTCCCCTAAAGGAGAAAAAGATTGAATAGATAATGACATTGGGCAAAATTGTTTCCAAATTTTCAGAGGTGTACATAAGATAATTACTATATTATTAGGATCATCATGCATAGTATATATGCAGTTGTCCTATAAAATGTTAATCAATATAATACTATGCTTTCAAATAAAATATTACTTTCATACAAAACTACCTGCTAGGTTTGGTATTCTCTTTCAATGTCATTGGGATCTTTTTCATTAATTCCTTGCCTATACTTACATCTTGAAATATTTGTTCAACATTTATTTTATTGTAGTATGTGTGTGTGTGTGTGTGTGTGTGTGTGTTTGTGTGTGTGTGTGTGTGTGCATGTGTGTAATCTAGGCATTTATACATTAGTCCTTTCAATACATGAGCATGCAATATCTTCCCATTTTCCAACCTCATCTTCAGTTTCTTTCCTCAGTGTCATAATGTTTTCATTGAATGGGTCTTTTACTTCCTTGGTCACATTTATTCCTTTTCTTAAGTTATAAATGGTATTTTCATATTTGATTGCTTGAAAGTTTATTATTTGTACATAGCAGCAATGTTAATAATTTTTTGTTTGTATTCTGCAACTCTACTAAAAAAGCAATCAGCAGTCATTGCCAACTAAATATCTAGCAATTAATATTTCAAATATTTAAAGAAGTAAAAATATTAATCACCAAGAAAGAAAAACAACCAAAACTGTGTGTAGCCTAATAAATTGAGTAGAGAAATCTTGAAGAAGAAAAAAAAAATGGTAAATGGCCAAAAAATATTTGAAATATTGTTTACCATGTTTAGCCATCATGGAAAGGTGAATTAAATTTTACTTAAAATCCATTTTAGCTGAAACAAAATGGCTGTTATAAAGAAAAGAAATGATATATAGCCTGGAAATACACAGGGAAGGGGTGTGTAACACCTGCAGCTCAAAAACAAACAAATAAAAGAAAAACAAAACAAGGAAACAAAAAAATAAATGCCTGTCCTCCTGGGAGTCTGGGAATGAGACCCAACACAATGTGGTAAACTGATAACACCATGCAGTTTGTTTCATTAGTTTGTTTTAGGTTTTGTTTGTTTGTTTTTGTGACTCACTTGCATGATCCATTAGTACAAATTTGGAAGTCTACAATGTCCTGTCACAACCTCACACTAGGAAGTTGACTATGCGTGCAGACTTATACAGCAAATAGGGACATGACCTAGCACATCCACTATGAAAATCAATATGGACTTTCTCACTAAAGAGAATTACAGTGTGATTCTGCCATACTATGTTTGGTTTTTGGTTACATTATTTAAAGGCACATTATCACAGAGATACTTGTACATCATATTTATTGCTAGTATATTTGAAAGAGCCAAAACATTGGACTACACTAGATACACTTCAATAAATTAATGGATAAACAATGTGCTACATATGTGCATAATAAACTACACTAGATACACTTCAATAAATTAATGAATAAAGAATGTGTTACATATGTGTATAATAAAACTGTAACACATACAGAGGTTTCAAGAACATACATCACAAGAAAACCTTCAGAAATAACTAACCTAGACCTAGGGGCTCAGAGAAACTGAAACCCCAACCACTGAGCATGGATGGGTTCTAACTAGGCCCCACACATATATGTAATAGATATGCAACTTGATCTACACGTGGGACTCTTGCAACTGGAGGAGGGGCTGTCTCTGATTCTATTGCCACTTTTGGACCCCCTTCCCCTAACTGCTACTTCATATGCCAGGTCTGGTTTATATCCATGGGAGGCCTCCCCTTCTTTGAGTAGAGATGGTAGGGGTATGACAGAGGAGAAGATGTGAGAAGAAATGACTGGAGGAAGAGGAGGAAGTGGAAGCTGCTCTCAGGATGTAAAGGAGAGTTTGGGACTCCTATGGAAGCACGGGGACCTGAATTCACATTACTAGCACCCATTAAAATGACTGAGCGTAAAGAAGATGGCCTAATCGGCCATCATTGGGAATAGAGGCCCCTTGGTCTTGCAAACTTTATATGACCCAGCACAAGGGAAGGCCTGGGCCAAGTAGTGGGAGTGGGTGGGTAGGAGAGCAGGGGCGGGGGGGGGGTATAGGGAACGTTTGGGATAGCATTTGAAATGTAAATAAAGAAAATAATAATAATAAAAAAAATTTAAAAAAAAAAGATATAAGAGGAATGCAGGAACATGTCCAGGCTATCTTGGCTTTATGGCCAGGCAGCCCCAGGAATGTTTTAATGACAGGCCTGCCCAGACATGTCCAGGCCTGTTCCACTAAGTTCTCAGCCTCAGGGTCCTGAGCTTACAAACAACACTTTGGACTATTTGACATAAGTTATATGAATCACAGATCTTAAATATCATCTTAAATTTCGCTTCCCTTCAGTACTACTGTTGATATTTGAAGTTTTGCTTTTGAATCATACATTGATGAACTATAGCTTTATGTATTTACAGAACACAGTTTTAACATCCGTTAAATTAATATGCCTGTACTTCAAATACTTATTATTTTTATATTGAAAATATTTGGAATTTTCTGAACAATTTTGATATATACATTAATATTAGTTATATTCCCAGAATATCTTATAAAGCAATCAGAACCAATTTATAAATGCCATGTTTTTACACTCTTGTTGCATTCGACATACATTATACATTCTTCCATTGATTTTAGTATGACTAGGTATACTTGCTAAGGATTTTGGTACAGATATTAATGTTTCTGCAAATGGATATAATGTAACCATCATTGTTGGGCTAAAGAAAATTCCCTTATACTTATTTTTAAACTTTTTATAATTATGGAATATTAGATATTTTTTCATGTTCATCT
>NC_034596.1:56985233-57009781 GCF_900095145.1 Mus pahari
TATTTTTAAACTTTTTATAATTATGGAATATTAGATATTTTTTCATGTTCATCTATGTTTTTCAGTTCATTTAAATGATTATTTTCCTTTCATTTCATAGTGTATAATAAATATATTTAGAATATGTAAAAAAAAAAAAAGACTGAGCATGGCTGTATATGATTGTAATGACACCATAAGGGGACAGAGATAGGTAGATCATAAAAGTCATAGTCTAGCCAGCAGCTGAAGAGTCAGAGACTCTGGGTCAAAGGAATAAGCTTAAAAACATATTGTAATACACTCAGATGTCAAGTCTTACGTTAACTCGACATACAAAATAGAGTTATCTGAAAGGAGTGAACCTCAATTGAGAAAATGCCTCGATAAAATCCAGCTGTAAGAAATTTTCCTAGTGACTGATGGGGGAGGGCCAAGCCCACTATAGGTGGTGCCACACCTGGGTTGGGGTTCCTGGCTTCTATAAGAAAGCTGTTAAACAGCAACAAACCAAATGGCCCAATTTAAAAATAAGAAAAAAAAAGCTAAAGTCTCAGCATAGCAATCTCTAATGGTGGAGACACACTTAAAGATATGTTCAGCATCCTTAGTCATCAGTAAAATGCAAATCAAAGGGACTTTGAGATTCTATCTTACACCATCAGAATGGCTAAGATTAAAAACTCAAGTGACAGCTCATGCTGGCAGGGATGTGTAGCAAGGGGAACACTCCTCCATTGCTGGTGGGAGTGCAAATTTATACAACCATTCTGGAAATCAATTTGGCATTTTTCCAGAAAATTAGAAATAGTTCTACCTCAAGACCCAGCTATACCACTCCTAGGCATATACCCAAAACATGCTTGAAAAATACAAAAATATTCCCGTGATCAACTATGTTCATAGCAGCTTTACTTGTAATAGCCAGATGCTGAAAACAACGCAGATGTCACCAAACTGAACATAAAGAAAATATGGTTCATTTACATAATGGTATGCTATTCAGCTATTAAAAGCAAAGGACATCATGAAATTTGTAGGCAAATAGATGGAACTAGAAAATATCATCCTGAGTGAGGTAATTCAGCCCCAAAAGTACATGCATGGTATACTGATAAGTGGATATTACCCATAAAGTACAGAATAATAAAGCTAAACTCCATAGACCCAAAGAAGTTAAGCAAGGAAGGACCAAGGGAGAAAGTTTGAAACTTACTCAGAAGGGTTTTTAAAAATACTCATTGGAGGTGGGTAGAGAGAGGAAACTCGGTGGGAAAGGGCATGGAGAGGGAAAAAAAGAGGTGGGGTGGGTAAGGGACATGTCTAAGAAGAGCCAGAAAAAGAAGGCCAGGAGAGTGAACAGAAATGGTTGGTGGGTAGTGAGTAGGGGGTGCATCTCTAGTATGTGCCACAGACCTGAGATTGGGGAGGCTCCAGTGAGTCTATGAGGGTAACTCTAGATGAGACTCCTAGCAGTAGGGTATATAGAACCTGAAGTGATCACTTCCTGTATCTAGGCAGGACTCCCAGTGGGGTAATAAAGACACCAACATACCCACAAAACTTTTCACCCCAAATTTGTCCTGTGAAAAGGAAATGCAGGGGAAAAGATAGAGCAGAGACTGAAGGAATGGCCAACCAACAACTGTCTCAAGTTGAGACCTATCCCAAGGACACACATCAGTCACTATTAATGATATTCTGTTATGCTTGTAGACAGGAGCCTAGCATAACTGTCCCCTGACAGGCTCTTTCCAGCAACTGACTGAAACAAATAAACATATCCACAGCCAAACATTGGACAGAGGATGGGACTGAAGAGTTGTGGGAAGGATTGAAAGCCATTAAGGGGATATAAACTAGACAGAAATACAGAGTCAACTAACCTTAACCCCTGGGAGCTATCAGAGACTGAGCCACCAACCAAAGAGCACACACAAGTTAGACCAAGTTCCCTAACATATACATGGCAAACATGCACCTCAGACTCCATATGGGTCCCCCAAGAACTGGAGTGGGGTCTATCCCTAAAGCTGTTACCTGACTGTGGAATCTGTTTCCCAAGGAACCTGCTTTGTCTTGCCTCTGGAGAGGATGTGCCAAACCCTGCAGAGACTTGATACACCAGAGTAGGGGATATCCAGAGGGTACCCACTCTCTCAGAGAAGTGGGTAGGGATTGAGGAGGGTCTCTGTGACAGGGAGGCAGCACCAGAGTGTTGGGAACTAAAAAGGGGAGCCCTGGGGAAGAGGGGAAGGGGAAGACCCACACTCCACCAGAGTTCCACCTTTGTTCTGGTCAGTCAGGCATGGGAGGGCTGCTATCTACCTTCCACTCATCCCCAGGTGGGCATCTAAGCCTCTGACCCACACTTTGGGGGTTGGCAAGGGGCAGCCCTACCTGGGAGTCCTGGAGCTACTTTGCTAAAGCTACTGGGTTATGGGAGAGAGGGATGAGGGAAGAGAGGTTTCCAACACAGAGTGAGCACAGTGGATCTTGACTGGAGCAGAGACTCTCTGGTTTTAGAGCTTTATTATAGAAAGGCATGGGGAAAGAGAGAAGGTAGAAGAGAGAGGGGGAAGGCTAGAGAGAAAGAGAATAAGAGGGAGAGGGGAGAGGAGAGAGGAGAAGACAAAGAGAGAGGAGTGAGAGAAGAGAGAAGACAAAGAGAGACGAGAGAGGGGGTGAGAGTGAGGGGTAAGAAGTAAAGAGAGTAGTGAGAGAGCGAGGTGGGGCTGAACAGCCCTTTTTATGGTCTTTATTGTTGCTGGGTAACTGGGAGGAGTTTAGCCTTAAGGTCAGAAGCTTGGGCCATTGCCCATTTGACTTTTAGCCATGCTTTTCTTGTGGGGGTTGTGGGGGACAGTAACGTAGGCAGGGGCCAGAGTTCCAAGAGCATGAGGGAAGACCTACTGTGTCATGAAGGTGAATTATCACCCTTCGGGGTTCAGACCTCAGTTCAACTGGAGACCAGTCTGTCTGTGCATAGCCCAATTCCCAACACCAGAGGGGGTACAGTCTCTGGGATGTAAATAAATAGTAATAAAAAAGAATCACTGCAAGGAAAAGGCCTATAACACATCCCTCAAGTTCTGATAGTCCTGCAGATGTAACTTATTACTTGTGGCTGCCACAAGGGCCACAGAATGGGACTCCCACAGTTTTTCTTTGGAATTTCAGATATCTTTCTATATTTGGAATAAGACAAAACTTCAAAAGGCTGTAACTTTTATTGCTGCCAATGAAACAACAGCAGCTTTTTCAGTTATGCTGTTCTTGTATAAGAAGCAATGGGCTACCTTTCATTGACCATGTCACCAAAAGCCAGTCTGGTGAAAAGACAGTAGTAGGGTTCTGTTCTCAGTAGGGACATGAGTCTTCTTGGGGAAATCAATATCCTTGTCCTTTAGCTACCAAAGGTCTTAAATTAGTGGCTTTGAATATATACTGTTACATCTCAAGCATATGGTACTCCCAAACAAGTTAGATTTCTCTCATAAAGTTATCTGAAAGTTTGCCCAGTTATCACCTAAAAACAAGCATAGGGAGACAGTGAAGAAACAGATCAGCTTTATTTTACTACATTCTTGCCGCAGACATTCAATCAGGGATCTCTAAGACCTGCGGGGGTACTGCACTCGGATACCCAGGTAAGGAACGGATTCGGCGTGACAGACAGAGACACAGACACAGATGGCTGTATCAACTGCTGCAAGTTTTCACTATTCAGCCTTAGATTTTATACATTTGATACAAGGAAGAAGGAACTAGCTAATATTCAAAAGATTACAATCTTTTACCCAGAAATGGCTCATCCTTAGCCCAAATTTATGTAAGCACAGAGCATTCAGAAAGAGAATCACACTTGGCTCAGCGCCTGCGGTCAAGCTACCAGATATCTGATTTTACTAGTATCATATTAACTCTTAACTTCTACTTTACATGCCCACNCATTAATTCCCATGATAAAGGCTTTCAAGCAGCCGCTTTTCTTCAATCTTTAACATTTGCCCATCTATTTCAATTTAAATCATATACTCCTATATGTGGCATTGGAGCATCAGTGGGCTAATATATATATAAGATCCTTAATAAGTTTTGGGTGTCCACCATTTTCCCTGAAATTTTTACTTGCAGTGTAAAATTCCCCATTCTAATTTCTAATCCTAATTACTCATAATATTCTTTATCACTTTTGATTATACTGTGTACAATATTTCTCTTTAATCTTTCTTTACTTAGAAATCCTAATTCAAACTTCTGAAGAACATCCATGATTTTCCCCAAATAAGTTTAAGCTGTTTCTTAATAATGTAACTAGTAACTAAGCAGCTGCAGGACATCAGAGTTCACAATCTTGTTGCTTGCCAGTGCTCGTAGTCCTCGCTCAACTTTCTATTCTATCTCTATTTCTGACCTACTGGTGGGTAACAAAATCTGCCTTGTGGGAGACTTTATGTCCTCAGTAGATGGTGGTTCACTAGTTACTTCCTTATTTTCTGGAACATCCAGACCTGGGACCCGATCACAGAAGGCAACATTAAATATGGGAACAGAGGAGCCATAGATCAATAGACTGCAGACAGCAAGTAACCCTAATGCCCAGGTGCTAATTATTCCCCAGCATGATCCCAGGAGGAAGCACTCTATGACTATGTAGGAGGTTGCTGCTGTTGACCTTCAGGGAGGCGAAGCCACATGTGGCATGAACCCCCAGGACCAACAGCCATTCAAGCATTTAAGCCCTTTGCTGCACTCTTCTCTGAAGAGGGTGCGGCACATTCTCAGTTGTTGAAGCTTGGGCACAATTCAGTCACATACTTAACAGCAATGTACAGCTAGGAAACCAAGCAATAAACATTAAAGAGGCCAATCCAGCTAATTTTGTCAGCTAAAAGTCATTATGAAATTTTAAGTATTGTGAATTCTTAAATATTTTCAAATTTGTGACATCAGCTTTTCCCAGATTTAAACATACAATGTTTTAGGAATCTTACCAGAAACCTATTTACAGGTAACAGACCTATACTATACACTTTGTACCATCCTAACAGCTTCTGGGTTCACTGCATCAGATTATACTTCCATCCAGGGAATATGAAGATTACCTTCCTTATCTTAGTAATTAAAGCAGGGAGAAAAAAGGGATGGGAAGTTCTCAGCAATTCTTTGGGATATAATGTGAAAGTCAATGAAAGGGTAAATGTGATTAATACTTAAGATGAGTAGTTACATGTTTCCTCTACAGGTTCCATACTTATATTTTTACACATGTGTATTTCATCTCCCTATTTTCCATTGAGAAGTCACTTTCAATCCTCAAGTTTTGCATTTTTTCTGAGCATAATTCTCTTATATTTTATGCTTTCAGACTTTTATTTTTTTTTATTCACTTTACATCCCAATTACTGCCTCCTTCCCAGTAGCCCCTCTCACAATCCCTACCCTCACCACACCTCCCCTTTTCTTCTGAGAGTATAGGAGCCCCCTGAGTATCCTTTCATTTACCCTGGCACATCAAGTCTCTGCCAGGCCAGGTGCATCCGTTCCCACTGAAGCCAGACAAGGCAGCTCAACTACAAGAACATATTCCACTTACAGGCAACAGCTTTTGGGATAGCCCCCACTCTAGCTGTTCAGAACTCACATGAAAACTGAACTGCACATCTGCTTCATATGTTCAGGAGGCCTCGGTCCAGTCTCTGTATCCTCTTTGATTGGTGGTTCACTCTCTGAGTACCCCAAGGGTCCAGGTTAGTTGACTCTGTTGGTCTTCCTGTGGAGTTCCTATCCCCTTTGGGGCCCTCAATCCTTCTCTTAACTCCTGAATAAGAGTCTCAAGCTCCATCTACTTTTTGGCTAGTCTCTACTTCCATCTGAATCATAATGGAGTATCAGGGTTGGTGCTTGCCCATGGGATGGTTCTCTAGTTGGGCATATTACTGCTTGGCTATTCCTTTAGTCTCTGCTCCATCCTACCTCCCTGCATTTCTTGCAGACAGGATACATTTTGGGTGGAAGGTTTCGTGGATGGGTTGGTGTCCTTATCCCTCCACTGCTGTTCTTCCCTGGCTAGAGTAGGTAGCCACTTCAGGTTCCATATCCCCAATGCTGTGAGTCACAGCTAAGGTCACCCCAATTAGTTCTTGATCACTTTTCCTATTCTATGTCTCTGGCATGTCCTCAAGATGACACTCCCCAACCCCACAGCTTATTTTAAAATAGATACAATAACATCTCCAAGCAGCTAACACTGGACAATCCTGTGCACTAAAGGAGCAAGTCCCATAGAATTGATGTCTCAAAGTTCTAGGAGGATTCTTCCTGCTGCTGAGGATGGCATTGTAGAGCTATGTCTCTGTTGACACAGTGCTGGCCCATTTCCTAATGGAAAGGAATAGGCAAAGATCTGAACATATTTGAATATTTGGATATACCAGTACCCAGGAATATGTGGGTAGACAATCAATGACTGACTTTTGAATAGCAAAGGACTATGACAGGACACCTCAAAAAATGAACACAGCACTAAGAATCTACATATATAGTTTGGGAACCAGGAGCAACAAATATCAACATTGTATTAGGAGCTGCGCATCAAAGCTGCAGAATGCTTTACATGCAAGAGACTGTTTCCCTCTCTGGAAAGGAAAGATTATATTTGATCAGAGAGAAAGCTAATTGAGCATGGTTTAGAATGACTTCCTGATAAAACAGCTGTTCAACAACATTAAGCGTGCAATGAATTTGACTGACGTTTTATCATTTTTTTCACTAATTTAACTGGACACACTTGGAGTTCATAAACTTCAAGTTACTAATTACTTCGGAAATCTAATGATTTGAATCCTCCTTTGTACACAGCTTCTGAACTTGTCAAAGATGAATGGCTTTTTACATGACTTCTTGTTTCCATCTTGAGTACCAAACTTTCACTTGGCATTCACTCAGTTCTTATCTACCTTCAGTAAGTTCACAGTGGGATATAGAGTGCTGCTTCACACACAGAACGATGTGCTGCTGCTGCCTGTGTCCTCTGCCCGTCACTCAAAACTTTCACCTGGTGATAGTGCTTATGGACAAAAATATAAATCTTAATGTGTGTGTGTACCAAAATTTCTGAGATCTCTTCACATCCTTTCTGTGTTGTTCCCTCACATTCAGTCTCACCTTCAGCTTTATTCATGCTGTTCTCTCTCTCTCTCTCTCTCTCTCTCTCTCTCTCTCTCTCTCTCTCTCTCTCTCTCTCTCTCTCAAATTTTCCTTTCTTTTACTTCTCATCTCTGGTATTAGGGCTTTTGTTAGGTGTTTGTTGTCTCTTGGGGGTGTGGAGAATTGTTAAGCCAGATGAGAAAAGTCCAGTAAAACTATATTTATACACAGAATTACGTGTGCTATTATTTTCAGAACTTGCCTTAACTGTGATTTCTTCATATCCATGAGTGTGAATTGTATCTCAAGCTCTCATTCTATATAAACACATATAATATAATAATTTTAATGTCATGGGTTTGGGTATTTCTTTTATGCCTTCCTAGCTAAGCAAAGACATTGTCCTTTTTGTTTCAAAATAAGATGTATTTCTCACAATCAACATTATCATTATTAAGTATAAAGACTGTTTTCTTTGTCTCTTGATCTTAAAATGAAATGAACTCTACCAGTAATTGAAAAAGAGCAATCCAAGGTTTCAGAACCTGTTCTTAGCTTCTTCAGGTTGAAGGGTGTAAGTTTTAGGTTTTCTGCTTAATAAAAACCTACTATATTCATGAGCACCTTACATTTTTGAGGGCTGGCACATATGAGATGTAAATTTTTCAATCAGGTTTCCCAGCTCAAGTGTATCCCCTGTGAGATTCTCTCATTTTTAGCTCCATAGGTCAACATGTTGTTTCCTTACAATGAACTATTTTAAACTCCAAATGTGCTTATGTCTACATCACACCACAGCCAAGTGAATTTCAGACTATGTAAAAAAAAAAAGTAACTAACCATTATTTTTATTTTTGCATTTTTATTTTTAATATCCAAAAATCATCTACTTTTATTTAGTATTTTACTTCAATGAGTCCCCTCCCATTTCAAAGGACAACTATTGTTTGTGTTTTAATAAAACATATTTAACAAAAGAAAACATTGCTCATGGTACTGGTTCATCCATTTTGCCTGGTAAAACAACAGCTTATGCAATGTATAAGCTTGATATATGGCTGTTAACTGGATTACTGCATTCTTTGTCACCATCCTTGCTGAGATCATTGAATCTTAGAGATTACTGAGGGGGGATATTATTCTGGTCTAATGGTAACTTTCTTTGTACAATCGTTGGGTTGTAATTTCTTGTATAATACGTTATCCTTTAACATTATCTCATTTTTTCTAACAAAGTGCACTGTGAATGTACTCAGTACAATGCAGAAGAATTAAAGGGAAACAATACATTGTCTTTACAAAACTAGAAACAGTTTTGGTTAAAATTTGTATTTAAGGGGGCTGCGCAGTGGAGCGGGAGGCTGCATCAGCTTGCCTGGACCTGAATGGCCGAGATGAGTTTCACCATGTAGCCTGAGCTTAAATCTATGATCCACCTGCCTTAACCTTTTTAGTAGCTTGGATTATTCTACAACACCTGACTTAATATTTCTAAGCTGAAAATCAGAATTATTGCTTTTTTTTGAAACAAAGATGGTTAAGGAAAGGTGTCAGAAAAGGTCCTTTCAAGATACTCTTGAAGACATTAAGAAGCAAATGAAAGAAAAAATGAATAAAAACTTGGCAGGGATTGGGAAATGCAAGTCCTTTATTGTTGCACCGAGCCAAGTACCCACGAACACTTCTACACTACTGAAATATTACCAAGATAACAACAGGTTTAGTTTTGTCTTTGGAAAATGAAAAATCCAAAGTGAGAGAAGCACAGGACATCGTCCTACAACTGAGAAGAGAATGCAACTACCTTACATGTCAGCTCTATACATTGAAAGAGAAGCTAACTTACTGACAAAGTGAAGAAACTACTCATAACTGGAAAGGGCATCTGTCAGAAGTGGTCTCCAGCATTTACAATACAACCAGGGTCTTGTCTGTGAAGATCTTACAGCAAATTGCTCTTGAAGAAACTGATTGTCCCCAGCAAACCACAGAACCAAGTCCTGCTGTTACTCTAGAGGCACAGGGTTGCGATTTTGATTCAGGTAATGTTGAGTCTACTGATGAAGTCTTGCCCAGAACTGTATCTGTCCGTTGCTACTTGAAACGATTTTGAGATTCACAGAAATGAGAATATAAATAGCAAGATAAACAGGGGGAAATAAGTCCCTTTTTATTAATATCAGTGATAAGCATTTAAGGGATGAGAATAAGACCCTAGGCATGATGCAAAAGAAAGTATGACAGTATGTTCCATTATTTCATTTCTGTAACCAAAAGAATAAAAAAGACTGGTTCTTTGGGTAAAAAAAAAAAAAAAAAAAAGAAAGATTTTAGTAATATAAGTCACCCCACTACTTTGGCAGATTGTAAAGCCAGTCCAAGAGTGGCACAATCTCTGGAAGTTAAAGGAAGTAGATGTAGAGAAGTAACCATAGCCCTGCATAGACTTGAAAATGTAGAACAAAGTGTTTGTCTGTGAAACAAAGACCAAATTGACTTATGTTCTAGACTGATTAACGCAGCAAAGAGTACTAAAACATGAGAAGTCATTTTATCATCATTTTATCATCTAAACCTGAATAAGCATAAAAGTGCACAAAAAAGAAGAGCAAAGTAAAGAAGAACCAACCAGAGATGTAAATCAAAATCCTCACTGAGAAGTAAGGGCAACAAAGGCAAAGATAATTAGGGCTTACCCGCAAACACTGGTTTTATTTAGTTACACATACATGTATTTTTTTTTTTTATCACATTTAAGCTGCAATTTTGATGGTTTGGTGTGAATTGAAATGCTGAAAAATTGTAACTGCTTTTTTTTTTTTTTAAATTAAACTACTTACTTAGTTTAGAAATAATGAACTTGATGCTTTTACCCATAAGAGAAAAAATGAATCCAGTCTTTCCCTTTGCATTAAAAAGCTGTTAAAATGAACAAAGCATATGTGGAACTGCCTTTAAGGATCAAGTAAAAGATAGAGCAGGGCTTAATCCTTAAGATACAGGGATCACATAGGCATCATTTTCACTTAGTTTTGCTTCCAGTTTTGCTCTCTGGGGAAGCTTAGAAACCTTAGTACACTGTAGTGATGCCCACTTGGCCTATGGTGGACTGTAACTTATAAAAGTACTGAAATGAGAACATCTCAGAGGGCAAGGGCATAGCTGTATAATACAGAAGCACAGCATAATATGGTCTTCCCTATTTCCAGGACAAATGCTTGGCTGCACAGTCATGGTAAAAATCAACATAATAGCAATTTCTTCAATTAAAAATGATAGTACGATTGAAACAGAATAAATTATGTGCTTTAAATATCTGAAACCCGGCAATAATTATTGGGCATTTCATAACTAAAACTTCAGCTCTGTGAGTCTAAAACCATCTTCTGACCAATGCTGACAACCAACCCCCCCCCACACACAATCAAAACTAAAATAAATCTTAAAAAATAAGATACAAACACTAACGTATAGACTCTCTGTGGTATGCAGGAAAAAATTAGCCAATTTGATGACTCTTCTAAGAGAAGAGAGTTCACAAAACATTGTCCAAAATTATGGCGCATTGTATACCTTAATTGTTGGAAAACTTTACCAGACTAATTGACCATCACAAGTGAGATAGAAAACAAAACAAATAAAGCAACAAACAAAAATGTTTGTATGTATATATCACCCATATAATTAAACTGCTTCTAGCTAAGATATTTTAATAGCGCTTAATTTCTGCTGGCTTTTTTCTGTATAGTTGTCTATTAATCTAAAATGAAATGCTTAAATAGCTTACTCTCACTTGAAGAAAGAATCAGAACATTTTGTGACTAGTTACAGCATTTACTCTCAACTTGATGACATTTTGAGTTGCCTTCTAAAATTCTCATTAGGCTCATAGATATTATCCTAACTACATGGTAAGCAATGTAGTATCTTCCTGTCTGTGCCCTCTCTATTGCATTTCAATGTAGACAAAGCATGTTTGTGCTTATTGCTTTTAGGTTTGGAAATCTATAAATTGGATAACTTCCTACAAAATCTTAAACTGAGTACCTTTTTTCCTAAAATTCCTGATTGTTCTTTTTATCTTTATTTTTTATTCCTTTTTTGTATTATTTTATACTGTTTACATATATCCTGTATTTACTGTATTCAACATTGTTTCTCTTTCCAAATAGTCTCCAAATATCAGTGAAAATTAATAAATGAAAAAAATTGAAAGAACTGAAAGATAATCACCATGCACTGACAGTAAGTTTATTGCATCAAGGTAATGAAGGACCTATGGATAATGTCACCACTGCTGTTAAATAAACTTCCTAAATACTGATGCTAAGTTGTTTATTATTGACTCCTTTTCACATTAACACTGTATATCTAATAAACCACATCATGTTAAGTTTTGATATTAGGAAAATGAGACATTTTGTTGATCTTCTGACCACAATTCTGGATTCCTTGTGACTCAATTGTCTTCTTGAGATTTTGTCTGTTTTGTTTTTGGTGCATAGTTATCATCTATTTTTACTTGGTGGGAAATTTTATCAATCTGTAGTATTTATCTACATTTTCTTAAGACTGATTTTCCTTTTCATAAAGTAGATAGTAAATTGACTCTTCATCTCTTCACTAACAAACTTCATCTCTTCACTAACAAATTTCATGTTGTAATATCAAATGCAGAAATCATTTAAAAAAATAACTATGTGCTCCAGAACTTTCTAGCAAAGACAGATCAATTGAAGTACAACTTTACAGCTTTTTTTTTTTGAGCTCAATGTCAATCACAAAGCCCAACAATTTGTCCTGTTAAAAGAAAGATTCCAACTGTATTTACATATATTGATGAAACTTCCAAGGTAAGAACATCAGGACTGTCAGTTGTGACTTACTTGGAGATGGCCATTTCCATATAGTTCTATAGAAAATGTAAAACTCCTGATCATCAACTACATTTTCTGCTAAGATGTGATGGCAACTTCAGGTTAAATGTAAGTATAAACTATAGCCACCAATGTATTTGACAAGATGAAAATCCATAGCCATATAGCTCTGGATTTTTGCCATGACCAATCTTGTATAAACTTCTCTGGACTTAGAATAGTTAGCACATTGAAATCCAAATTACATTCTGATAGCTCTCAGGTTCATTTAAACTGCATAGCTGAGTTCCCAGGCCCGTGGGCCATGATGTCTGTCTTTCAATGAATTGTTAGCTTTCTACTACTTCTGTGGGATTTTTGAAAGGTAATGTTTTGTTATTTGTTATCAACAATGCAATCAGTTTTTTAAAATAAACATTTAAGGAAAATAATTATAAGTGAGCTGTTTCTAAGAGAGCATGCTGTTCTCAAGTAAGTAACTTGAGCAAAAGTTTCACAGAACAAGTTTTCACTTGACTTAATGACATAATAATATGTCTCTCTTTCAAATTTTTATTCCTCCCCAAACATTCTAGTTTTTGCTACTACACATTTTAGAGATGGTGGGAGGGATCAGTGTATAAGCTGCTTGCCAAGCGTGACAATCGGATTCAATTCCTTGTACCTACATGGTTGAAGGAAAGAAAGAAAACAGAACTGATTCTTGTTTGTTGTCCTCTGATACACACACACACACACACACACACACACACACACACACACGTGTACATCTACATGTATACATACCATGGCACATATACACTTCCCCATTAAAATTTTTAAATGTATACTTTTATAAAAATAAGTA
Organism: Mus pahari; assembly: GCF_900095145.1. NCBI lineage: Eukaryota > Metazoa > Chordata > Mammalia > Rodentia > Muridae > Mus > Mus pahari. The sequence continues at coordinate 56,998,089 of NC_034596.1, forward strand.
AAAATACATTTGTTTCTACAATTATGAATCATAATGTAGTGACCATGTAATTAATTGTCTGGATCTGAACATTCCTGAGAGTAAGAACTGCTTTAAAATAATCCACAAACAGAACTGTCCCGAGCAAATCAAGACATATGGTCACCATGAGTTTTGGAGGATGTGTATATACTGAGTTCTCTTTTTGAAAATAACAAATGTTACTCCCCCTGGTGATTAACTGCACAAGCCATCCTTCTGCTTTCATAAATAGTTATGAATGCTTAAATAAAATAGCATAGTTATATGTTACTTGAAGTGCTCCTGTCTTATGTAAATGTTTAAAATACTTTTGCATTTTCTGTGGGTTAATATTTTTACATTGATTTACATGTGTGTGCACACGTGAACACATCATACATGCCCAAACATACACACGTGTGTGTATATGCCTGACTGTGGGCACAGTCACACGATGCATGTGCACTTGAGTATGTGTGCCCCTGGTACACTTGTGAGATCAGAGAACACCTGGTGGTAACTGATTGTAGCCTTTCATCATGTGGGTACTGCCGATTGAACTCAGTATGTCAGGCTTGGTAGAAAGTACCTTTATCGTCCTTTTATGGCAAATCCCTTCTGTAGGATTTAAAGAACATTTGACCATTGTCTTTTGCTTTCAAAGAGGGCTATTTTTATTATGTTCAAATATTGAGGAAAATTTGTTTTTAAATTTTTATTTAGATGTCAGTCACCTTATTTTCTGAGAGATGAGGATATAAATATATTTATGAGTAGAATGCTTAATAGTTTTGTCTCTCAAATTTTTCTAGTGTTTACAAACACAATTCCTGTAATGACTGTTAATACAGGCATTATTCTAGTTTGTGACAAATGGTCATTTATTTAATAGCACACATGTACTTATTTTTATTTTCAAAGATATTGAAAGTATGGTCTGAGATTCAACAGCAAGGTGTTGCCACAGATGTGAATAGTAGTAATCAGAGTTCCTGAATGCAATGATGCAGAACAGATATTCATCATTTTGATGGTTCCTTACGTCCTTTATACACACAGTAAGAATAAGGCTAAAAGAAAATTTCCCATGACTTCTTTATTCAACTCAACTCTCATAAAACCAGCTAAACTTACTTGTGATATTTGCCCATTGTCTTCAGAGTTAGTGAACTTTCATTTTAAATCCTAGATGAAAAAAAAATATTGTTTTCTCTAAGACTAGAAGGCAACTAAATTTTTTATCATTGCATCTGATAGACTTATGTTATTCCTGAGTCTCTTACAATTCATCTTGCTATAGCTCTGCTAGCAAGTAACTGAATTTTAGTCAGTTATGAATCTCTTGGCCCATCTGTGATGTAGACAATTTTCAGGGTCTAGTTATGCAGTTTTCAACTGTTCTCCTTCAGTTCCAACATTATTTCCAAGAAATCAATTTATAAGGTAGGACATAGACTTCTTTTAAGAGTCTAGAACATTCTTTGTCCCAAACCAATACCCATGATTTTAAGGCAAGATCTTTATTCTTTCAGGCTTAAAAAAAATACTGCTTTTGGGTATGCAATTCTTTATATACACAGAATGGCTTTATGACCCACCTTTTGGCTGATGTTTTCCTTAAACTATGACATTGTTCTCTAAATCCTTCCCTCATCCAAGACCCTTCTAACTTTAAGGAGAAAACAACTTGCATCCAAAATGAGCCCAAGTAGCAAATGTCTGCATTATGGAGAATGGACTACACTAAATATGAAGTGTTTGGTTATTTCTCTCAAATCTTTAATTGTTGTGTGACTCATGTCAATATCTGTATAAGGTGAACTATTCTGATGCCAAAAAATAGTTGATATCCAAATGCTGCTGATCAATTTTGGTGAATAAGTAGACTTTCAGGTCATGAAAATAGTCTCTGCCCAGGTTCTGCCCTCAAGTTTTTTGGGCATACCATCATATTTTTAAGTTGTTTGATTTAAGAATTGTGTCATGCTTGAATATATCAACAAATATATTTAGTGACTGATTTTATTGTCACTGAATAACTTGCTATACAAATTGGTTACCCAGTATTTTCTTATCACCTTAAAATTAGAATTATCTCTGGAAAATTACTCAATAATTTAATAGATCATGATACACATTATGCCACATAAAAATATACTGCAAATCATTTGGGGGAGTGGATATAAGAGCAAGGAGGGGAATGGTAGTTATATGAAGATAGGTATGTTTCTGCCTGAAAATGTTAGGCATTTTGATTACTTGAATATTGTGATATGATAATGCCTGATGAGAACAGCTGCTGAATCATGGAAAAATGTTTTCAGTAGATGAAGTTTAACTTAGCACATTTTAATGCATGTAGCATGCTTCATGGAAAAATTAAGCCTGTTATGTTGTACTTCAGTTGTATAAGGCAACTCATGTATTTGCCAGGTGATAAACATGTTCCCTTTCAGATTCCTGTCTACAGAGAGTCCTCTGTTCATGTATGCCATTTATTCATATTATTTCAGATTTATAAGTGCAAACTCTCCCTTCCTGTGTTAACTTTGAACTATAATGTTAGTTTTGATTGAGCAGCATTCCTTTAGTACATTGAAATGTATGTGAATTGTTCTAGTTAAAACAACACAATGGTAATTTCAAGTGTGGCACATAGTATGGTAGTTTTATAATTTCCATCTATTATTTACATCTACTTCTATGACTGGAATGTTTGTTATTTACCTAAACTTTATATGTACAGATACTAACTCTCAAAATGATGGTGCTAGGAAGTAAGAATATAGGATGGGTTTGATAGGAGAACAGAGTCCTGAAGAAGAAGTACTGAGAGCCATGTCCCCAACAAGTCTGTAGGGGCATTCTTGAGGAAGAATTATCTGAGGTAGAAATCCCCTTGTCTTGAGGTAGAAAGGATGGTATAAGTCAGAGGCAAAAGCTGCATAAACAGATGAAAGAGGAAAAATCTGTTATTTTTCTCTGTTCACCTTTAGTTCTTCTGGTAAATGCAGTCTGTGTTGCTACTGCTACCACATTCCTTCTTTGACATCTTAACATTTCTTTTGACTTTTCAGTGTGCAACGAAGTCCAGTGGCTTTCCCCACAGTTTGTAAACCATCAGTGCCAGGTTAGTATTGTTGAGAAATCGGTCTCATGGTCTAAACAATTATCAGTGTATAGAATGTCAATACTGGACTGCTCAGTCAACATCATGTAAGCCAATCTAATAACTTCCTTCTAGGTATGCATTCATTCTACTAATTCTGTTTCACTAAAGAACCTTGAGTAATCTGGTCTGTGATGCCAGGAACAGTTCTAGAGAAACAAATGTAAGAATAAATTTCTCTACCAAGCTTGATGCTATTTAGAACTACAACTTGGTAATGTCTTTGTTTACAAAAATTCTTTGGCTAGCCTGGAGAGCACTGAATTTTCATTACTTCTTTAAATGTTCTAAATGCATGTGATAAACTTTATTCAGCTCTTCTGAGGAGTAAGGAGTTTGCTTACTCTGTATATAATTTTTTGAATATTTGAGAAAATAATGATGCTGGTTTGTTGCTTTAAGCATCACTGAATAATGTAACCCAGGAAAAGAGTAAGCTCAGTGATAAAATCAGCCAAACTCCTTTCCAGCAGTCACAGGGCTCAAGTTTCTGATAATCAAACCAAAATTTTTATCATATGATTGGCTAGCTTTTGATGCAGATTTTAATATTTTCTTCAAAAGGAGTTTTCAGTCGAAGGAGGGTGGAGTTGCCACCGAGTTATATAATCTTCCACATGAGAACATTTTATATTTTAATTTTTAATTACACCATTTCCCTACTTCCTACTTTGCTCCATTTCCTCCATCCACCTGTCCCAGCTATCCTCCCTCTAAAACCCAATATACCCCTCTAAATTTTATGTGGAATTGTGTCTAAGGTAGATGGCCATTAGAGGAGGGTTAGCTATACCATGAGTTGATCAGAGATAGTATTGAAAGACTACCTGAACATTCTGAATTCTATGAGGAGATATTTGATGTGTATATAAGAGGACTGATGGTCTAATCTGGGTGTTTGTGAGTGATTTTCATCAATGAAACTCAATGAACTTAAAACCCAACATATAGCCACATAATTATCAACTACCCATACATGGCATGATAATCAATGTCTATCTTCTAAATTCAGAAAATCTATAGGAAGGCAGCAAACAATATATTTGCACCTACAGCATAGAGACCATGACTTGAAATGCAAAAGAAAGTTATTGAGTTCTATTTTGAAGATGTTTAAGAGTTCTTGAGTGCATCTGTGTAGTCAGCACAATGTAGGATAATCTCTTTTCAGTACTAAAATTATATAAGCAAAGGCTGCTCACAAAGACACTATGGTCACAAATTCAAAGGGAAGTATTGCATGAGCAAGGAAAATGACTATACTGTAAACAAGAAATAGATTTAGGGGTATAGAAAATATCAATGTATCTATATTGCCAACTGATCATTCTATTCATTGTACATAATTCAAGATAAAGTTGTATATTACATCCATATCTTCTGCCCTCAAACTATATTCACTGATTCTATGTTATTTAGTTGTATATGAGCACTTCATTAAGCATATATGTTTAATTTATTTAAGTATAATTTAGAAGATTTAAATAGTATACTGGTTAATCCTTGTCAACTTGATACAAGCCAACTAGGGTTATTCATGAAGAGGGAACTTCAGCTGAGGAATTGCCTCTGTCAGATAGACTGTGCCATGTCTGTGGAGGATTTTCTTAAATACTAATTGATGTGAGAGGGCTCAGTCTGCCTTCTCTAGGGAGGTGAATGTGGTCTCTATAAGAAAAATGAATGAGCAAGCCAGGGGAAGCAATCCAGTAAACAGCACTCCTCCATGGCCTCTGCATCAGCTCCTGATACAGATGCCTGCCTAGAACTCCACTAATGGTGGGCCATAAATTCATTGTGAACATTTACATACTTTTGGTTATTAATTTCTGAGTGTAACATTTAATGTGAAATGATGTATTTATTTTCTTTCTCACCAGGTACAAGTTAGAAAATACATTTAACATATTTAGTATGTACATCATTTAAATATTGCTGTCATTTATCAAGAATATTGCTAATTAGCCAGGTTAAAATGTGGTTGTTATAGCTTAGTTTTCATTTCTTTCAATATTGGATTGGCATTTCTGGATGTTTATCAGTAATTTGTACAACCTGTTTGAAATGTCTACATAGTGACTTCTTTCTCTTTCTAAATTAGATGTATGAGCTATTACATAAATAATATGGATCAGTTTTCAGTGACAATTTTAAAACACTTTTTCTGAGAAATTATTCACATCTTGTCTTTAATTTATTGTTGCTTTATAAAAAAATCTTTGATATTAGGATTTTCTTTTGTTTTGATGTCAGCAAAAATCATACAACTTCAAAGTTAATGTTTTATTGGAGTTTAGCCTATATTGAAAGTTATATATCTGACTGGGGACCATTGCTTCATATTTTTCTCCTCGGCTAAAATGTTTAAATATGAGTCCTGGAAAAGCTAAACCCTGAAGGATGAGAATGAGTGTTAGCTGAGACAGTGCTTGCCTAATATTCCTGAAACCTTGGCTTTGATCCCCTGAAATATCCAAGTCAGTGCACAACTGTTATCACATTACACTGGGGAGGGGGAGGCATAAAGAGCATGAGGCTGCAAATAGAATTATCATTCTCAGCTACACAGATGGGAAAAAGAGTTCAAGGATATCATCCATCAATCAATATATAATATCAGGATATCAATATATAATGGAGACCAGTCCTAGGGTATGCAACTTTATCTCAAAACACAACAAAACAAAACAAAACTAAATATTCCAAATCAAACCAAAACAATGAACTGGAAAGATTATAAATAAACAAATTTAAAAAGTATACCTCAAAAATATACACAAGCCAAAGCTTTTAGACACGAATCTGTATTTTTTAATTAGTGAATCAATTTTTACTTTCAGTACTTGAGCTATTCCTAGTTCACTTGCTATCCAATGTGTTATAACATATTAACAGACAAATTTGAAACAAAGCTGGATAATATACAAATGCAATATGCTATTTTTAGTCAATATGTCTTGTAATCTGAGTATTTTATGGGTCATCCATACTGAATTTTCAGCATATAAATCCTTCTAAACTTTTATATTTAAATAATCATGTTTCTCATCTAACATTGACTCATGTAAGGTCCATGTAGTTTAAAACTAAGTTTTGTGACAGCTATAACCATTCTCTAACTTGTGATGTAAATTTGCAGTTGTGTGGTACATTTTGTCAGTAAAATTTCCATACATTTGAATGTCAGTATTGTGTTTTATGTTTTAATGTGTTTTATATTGGAATTCTACAGGATGTCAAGTTTTTGAGGGCTTGTTTTTAACTATTTGTCTTATTTTTAGATATGTATTAAATACAAAGCAAGTTTATAAATAAAAGTGTACCATTATTGATGTCACTATTAAACTGTCATTTTTGGTAGCAGGTTTTTTACTACTTGAATTTTGAAGTGGTATTTAGCCATTCTGTTCCAAACAGTCTCTTCTCTACCATACAGGATAGGGTTATTCAGAATATATCTAAGAGATTACTTGTTCAGAATATGTAAAAGAGGTTCTGATATTAGAAGACTATAACAAGATAGGAGAAGGGTAAGGCGCTTCCTTTTAGGATACATTAGCCATTGCAGGCAGAAGGTTAGATGTCTTACCTATGAAGAGACTCCAGGAGAGCCTGAGGCATCATGACTGAGGCATTGCAAGGCTAAGTATTTTCAGTGACATCAAAATAGATGGGAACAATTTTAACAAGTACTGGCACACAACAGCAAATGATATCCAGATTAAAGAGGATCAGCACTGTTTCTATTTTGCTCCTTTGAATGAAAATTCACCTATACCTTTGATTTCCTCTTTGATTTAGAACACCTGTGATCAATTCATTGTTTGCTTAAGTGTCTTGTCTGCAGCTCTGTTTGCACTCCCACTGATAAACAACTTTGACTTGGGAGCTATTATTAATCTTAGTCTGCCTTTACCTGCAAGACATTGCCTATAATGTACATTAAAATACTGCTATTTGCAGAAGAGCTGAGAACAAAATGGGGAATGGGGGCAGGGTTCAGTCAGCCCCTGGGCCCAAGGGAGGAGAGGGAAGGGAGAGAGGGGCCTCTGGGTGGTTCCCACACTGGTGAAAGTCTGTGGTCTAGTCTGTGGCTGGAACCCAGGAAGGCCTTCCATCAGGAGATTAGACTTAGGGGAAAGCCTATTCCATTGTTCAAGCATGGCATACTTTGATGAGCAGAGACAGTCTGTGGTTTTAGAGTTTTATTGTAGAAGGGCAGGGAGAAAGAGAAAAGGAGGAAGACCATAGCCTTGTGGAGAGGTGGGGGGGGGGGAGAGAAGGATGGCTAGAGATGAGAGTAAGAAAGGTGTGAATTTAAGAGAGAGAGGAGGTCCCAAGCAACCCCTTTTATAGTGAGCTGGGCTATCTTGCTGTTGCCAGGTAACTATGGGAAGGAGCATACCTGGCTATAATCAGGTAACTGTGGGCCTGTAGTCTAGCCATATGCCTGGAGCTTAGGACATTGTCTGCGTGACTTATAGTCACAGAATTATGGAGTTGGGGGCTCTGTGGTGTCAGGCACCTGTCTCTGGGAATGTGGCTCACTGTTCGGTCCCTTGTAGAGTTTTCTACTGGGTGGCCTGAGGGGAGCAAGCTCATTCAACCAAAATAGGCTGCCTTTCATGGCCCCACAAGTCCTTACCCTTTTTTTATTTAGCATATGTAAACTACCTGCAGTGTGGCCAAGATGAAGTATGTCTTTTGAGGAAACAGTTCTTATTACTGAATTTTTTTTTTTTTTAAAAATTAAGATTCTCTTCAAGATTTAATTATGTTCTTTTACAGCCATTTATGCATTTTCTTGGAAATAAGTATCTCCTTTTTGTTACAAGTGTCTAAATCATTCCCCATCAGCCATGATAGCCATCATCAGTTACCCTCAGTGCAAGACTCATACCAGTCCCCACTCTCTTCCCCCACTTCCTTCAACAGCAATTCCATAATATAGGGTTAGGCATGAGTGAAAACAGAAGGTTTTGATTCAATTCAACAACGTCTTATTCTTCAGAGCAGGAACATTTTTTCATTAGTCATCTAACGACCACATTAGTGTTGCAACTGAATAAATGAGCTAAATTAATAAATGCACCGAGGAAGATTAATAGGAAAGTGAATATTTTCATCACAAACTCAGAAGTGAAGGGAACCAAAATTCCTAAAATAAAACATACTATTTAAAAAGCCCTTCCACTGCTCATGCATATCAGGAAAATATGTTAACCTTGTTTATTATCAAGTTTAGAAATAAGTTAGTGAAAAAATTCCTAAGAGATAATACATAATCCCAGGAATTGCATTTCTGTTATACTATATTGTTGTATTTGGGCTGCAAACAAAATTAGGTGCAAAGTATATTAATATCAAATTTTATAAACAACCCTCTGATTAGTGTTGAGTACAAGAAATAAAGTACCTTATAGAATTAAAAAATGAATAAGAAAAATTGGCAAGTGGCTTAATGAAGAAAATACTTTGATTCAATTCTCTATTTTACATCGACTTAAATCTGCAGTAATGGAAATTCAGAAGTATCTCAGCCTGTTTATAATAATACAAATAAAGGCAAAATAAATCTTTTACTTCATTACGATGTGAAAATTGATTTTGTAAGATCACAGAAGAGGGAATGTCCTGGGAATTTCAATTTCAGAAATGTTATAATTGAATATGAAATCAATTTTATCATGTAACTTGTAAGTGTATAAACATTTGCAGTAATCTAACAAGGTGTGATGAAATAGGCATAAAATGAGAAGTGATGGTTCTAGAGAAAGTATTAGAAATGGTTCTGTAAAGTGAAAGAAAGGACATGGATTTAACGGTGAGAACTGATGCATGTGAATCATTTCTTTTTCTCTGAGCGTCAGCTCTGTTGCTCTTTGTTGACTTCCATCTTATAACATCCAGTAAAGGATATAAGCCATAAAAATTGTTTCAGACTTTCTAAACATTATGATATTGTATACGAAGTAGAAAATTAGCATTTTATCTGTGTTAAGTTTTCATGACGATATTAACATTGTGTAACCATGGACATTACCCATCTCTAGAACTCTTCCATGTTCCCTATCACCCATTAAGGTAATACCCATGTTCCTTCTGTACACATTTGATCTTAATACCCCACTCTCCCTTCAACCATTTTTAAATATATTTTTATAAAATTCATAAATGGATATTTGCCTTTAAAATCAATCATTTGGAAGTTGTTGTAATGGCTCCCTGGTTAAGAACACTACCTAGTCTTGCAGAGGACACAGGTTCAGGTTACAATACCTATATGGGGCTTACAAACATCTGTAATTCTGGTCCCGGGGAATCCAGCATCGTCATATAGACTCTGTGGATAGCAGGCACACTCACAATATATTTTTATGCATATAGGTAAAATATTCCTAGACATAAAATACAAATAAATTAATTGTTAACAAATAATTTCCATGTCTCCCTCTCATCACTGCAACTCCTCCTGTGGTCCTCCTAAAATTCAAAACCTATGCTTTAAATATTGCTACACACAGACACAGACAAAGACACACACACACACACACACACACACACACAGACACAGACAAAGACACACACACACACACACACACACACACACAGACACAGACAAAGACACACACACACACACACACACACACACACACACACACAGAGAGAGAGAGAGAGAGAGAGAGAGAGAGAGAGAGAGAGAGAGAGAGAGAGAGTTATTCTACTGAATCCTTTTAGTGTTGCTTATATTTTATTTATAAATCTTAAAAATAATTTAATTTAAAAATTTAATTTAAAAATCAGATTAATTTAACTTATAATCAAATGAACAGTAACTTGTAATATTGCTATAAATTGGGTTAAATAATGAAATCAGTCATGGATTCAAAATGATCCTTGTAACTATGACAACAAAAGGAAACAGATACAAATACATATGTGTGTTTATGTGTATACTCATAACATGTTCATATACACATTACTTATTTAATTTATTCATACATATCAAAGCAATGTAAAATACGACACAAGCATTAATATCTCCTTTTTTCAATAGGGAGACTTTATGGGAAAGTCTTTGATTAAAGAATAGTTTTGGATTGATTGTACCTTGAGAACATTACTCTTCTAGATTTAAAAAGACTGAACTTATGTTCTATATGCTCATTTGTTAATTGCCTGTTTTTAGAAACAGCAAATCATCTTTCTTTAATGTATATAGATTAAGCTTGCTTTCTTTTTTGATTTATGCTATTAAAACACATTTATCACTTTGGCAGTTTATTAAAATTACAGAGTAGTCTGAAGTTCATAAACATCTGAAAAATTCACTCATAAATTATGGTTCATTTTGAATATTAAAATACTAGCAAATAAGTATACTTCTATAGAAACACTTTTTGTTTGTTTAAACATGTACAACAACATATGTTATTCTTTTAACAGGCTTATTTCCTTTAACAGGATGACTATCAACTTCATTTGTCAATTATGGTAATTCATACCATCAAATAATTAAATAATTTTTCTTCCTTATTTATTTATTTATTTATTTATTTTTATTTTTCCAATACTGGATTCTTCCTTATATTTTTAATATGATGGATTGCATTTATTTGTTTTTAATATTCCTCTTCTGGAATATTAGTGACGATGAAATTGATTCTAATGCTGATGCCACATCAGCACATATTAGATGTCTTCATGAAAGCAGAGACTATAGTGGACCTGAGGGATACCCTTCTACCTGTGGCTTTCCTAGAGCATCTGAGCTTCCCGAGATATATTAGTTGGTTGGAAATGCAACAGAAAATCCATTCAGATGAAATATCACTCTCTCTCTCTCTCTCTCTCTCTCTCTCTCTCTCTCTCTGTGTGTGTCTCCCTCTGTCTCTGTCTCTCTGTCTCTGTCTCTGTCTCTCTCTCTCTGTGTGTGTGTGTGTGTGTTTGTGTGTGTGTCTGTCTCTGTCTCTCTCTCTCTCATAGCTCTTATTTAGTTTTATTAATAATCATAAACAACTCTGCAATACAGTTAGACTTGGAGGGAACTGAGGAAAATATGCAACTCAAAAAACTTCAATGAGAGCAGAGATTAAAGGTTTTGCAAACAGATGGGGTGGGGGTACTTTCCTGAACTACAGAAAGAATGGTCTGGTGGGTAAGATGCCAGCAACTCAAAATAATTAACATTATCCACAATCGGAAATGGTGATCTTCTTGCTGGTCTTGCCATTCCTGGAACAAAAATACTCCATAACTTCTACAATGGGGATGCCTTCTTTCTTCTTCCCAAAGACCACATGCTTGCCATCCAGCCACTCAGTCTTGGCAGTGCAGATAAAGCAAACAAACAAACAAACAAACAAACAAATAGTAGGAACCATTTGTGTTTTTTTTATTGTCTAATATTTATTTTATTTTTTTAATTATTATTATTATTTTCTTTATTTACATTTCAAATGCTATCCCGAAAGTTTCCTATACCCTCCCCCCACCTCTGCTCCCCTACCCACCCACTCCCACT
>NC_034596.1:57012146-57024522 GCF_900095145.1 Mus pahari
TATCAGGTTTAGGAGTTCTCTGGTGGACTTTTTAGGGTCACTTATGTATACCATCATATCATCTGCAAATAATGATAATTTGACTTCTTCCTTACCAATCTGTATCCCCTTGATCTCCTTTTGTTGTCGGATTGCTCTGGCTAGGACTTCATGTACGGAACCATTTGTGTTTGGTCCAGCACTTGCCATTTGAAACATGCCAGGATGTGTACACTTCAAAATGCAGTTCTCATCCTCAAATTTCTCTCTGTAGATAGACCTTTGGCCAGGGCCATTATGCCTCCACAACCCTAGGTACCTTACATCCAAATCCTTTTTTCAAGTACACAGCACACCAAAGTTTTCTGCTGTCTTTGTAACTTTATCTTAAAGGAAATCAAACAGATGTGGCCTAAGGGCTTGCCATCAGCCAAGGTGTCGAAGAGGTTGGCCTTGGCTGAAGCAGACAGCAGTTTCTGAAGAGCTGGAAAGTATCTCTTAAGCTAATAAAAACTTACTGTTCTATGCCTATATTTTGCGTTTGAATTGTCATGTTACAATGTCTCCTGTATATTAGCTGAGCTCTAAAAAAAAATAAAAAACAGCTTTTGAAATTGAAACTTTTAGAATAAGGTACAAGTATCATTTCCAATGTATTCAAATAAAAATAATAAAAGATGAAGATGCATTTCTAGGTCCCTGTCATTTGAAGTTAACTGGTGGAAGATAAAAAAAGATAATTTTTGTAAATTTCTATCAATCCAAAGAAGAAAATAATTTTGAATTATCAAGTATAAAAAAATTGCAGCTGTGATTTGGTCTTGAAATGTAGATCTAAAATATGTGTGTATTATATATTTCATCTCCACCAACATTATTCAAATATAATATTATCATTTTATAGCTAAATTATTGGATTTAAAAAATAACACTTTTAAAAATAACAAAGTTCTAAAACTCCATTGTTGCTGATATTTTATATTTTTTCTTATATTCTTTCTCTCTGTTCTCATAAATAATCTCATAAATAAATAAATTTTCTTGAGAATGGGCCCCAGAAGCAACAGAGCTTCTCAGACACTGTCCTACTATGGGCTTACATCCACAGCAAGAAGGTAGAGCTGATCCTCAGGCCTCTGTGCACCTTCCCTGCCAGAGAGAGCTAGCCTCCAGGGCCTCTCACCCAGGACTCAGGGGCGATCCCCATTTTCCCCATGGTATCTCTCTAAGGCAGATCTGCTTAGGAGAGCAAGGGCAACAGAGATTCTAGCACAGGGTCCTACAGGGTCTACATATGCTGCCAGGAGGTGGGGCTGTTCCACAGCCCTCTATGCACTGGACTTGCCTGGAGAGAGCTGGTCTTCCCAGGAGTGCTGACACAGGCTTACAGACTCACAGGAGGAACAAGATCCAGCCAGAGACAGCAAGAACACCTAAAACCAGAGATTACCAGATGACAGAAGGTAAACTTAAGAATCTTACCAACAGAAACCAAGACTATGTGGCATCATCAGAACCCAGTACTTCCACCATAGTGAGTTCTGGATAGCCCAACACACTGGAAAAGAAATATTCAGATTTAAAATTGTATCTCATGATTCTGGTAGAGGATTTTAAGATGGACATCAATAACTCCCTTAAAGAAACACAGGAGAACACAGTTAAACAGGTAGAATCCCTTAAAGAAGAAACACTAAAATCCCATAAAGGATTATAGGAAAATATAACCAAACAGGTGAAGGAATTGAACAAAATCATCCAAGATCTAAAAGTGGAAGTAGAAACAATAAAGAAATCACAAAAGGAGACAACTCTGGAGATAGAAACCCTAGGAAAGAAATCAGGAGCCACTGATGCAAGCATCACCAACAGAATACAAGGGATGGAAAAGAGAATGTCAGGTGCAGAAGATTCTAGAGAAAACATGGACACAACAATCAAAGAAAATGCAAAATACAAAAAGATCCTAACTCAAAACTTCCAGGAAATCCAGGACACAATGAGAAGACCAAACCTAAGGATAATAGGTATAGATGAGAATGAAGATTATCAACTTAAAGGGCGAGTAAATATTTTCAACAAAATTATAGAAGAAAACGTCCCTAACCTAAAGAAAGAGATGCCCATGAACATACCAGAAGCCCACAAATAGACTGGACCAGAATAGAAATTTCTCCAAATACATAATAATCAGAACAACAAATGCACTAAATAAAGATAGAATATTAAAAGCAGTAAGGGAAAACGGTCAAGTAACATACAAAGGCAGACCTACTAGAATTACACTAGACTTCTCACCAGAGACTATGAAAGTCAGAAGATCCTGGTCAGAAGTTATACAGACACTAAGAGAACAGAAATGCCATCCTAGGCTACTATACCCAGCAGAATTCTTTATATTTTTTTCTTATATTCTTTCTCTCTGTTCTCATAATTTGTCTCTCCCATAACCTATCATGAAGATCCACTGGAGAAGTGGTACAGGGTACTGTACTGTAATGCCATAGACATGGCTTTTCCTCTTAAAGTCTGTTTCTTCAGCATCAATGAGGTATATATGACTTAGACTTCAGTGAAATTAATTGTTTATATAACTTTGTCTTTCATGATATATAGACCTCCCTCAGAGAAGAGATATGCCCTTACATTGTCAGAATTTACTCTGGTTTAATTAACAGAAATTATGTGTATAATATTGGCTATACAATGATGGAAAACTTTAAATTAATTAAAGTGTGACACCATATTTATGAATCTGTCATAATTAGCTATAATTTAGGTATAGCTGCTATACATATCTTGACATTTAAATCAAGAATTGACTGCTTAAAAAGAACTGAAATAATGAAAAATGAGTTAGATTAATTTTTCTTCTGTAGTTTTATAAACAAGAAAAGCAGTGGGTATGCTACTGCTTAATTTACTCTGGACCCCTGTGGGGCAGAGGCCTGTGCCACCAGATAGAAAACTGGTAAGGTTGAGCAGATTCGGGAACCCCAGCAATTCTTATACACCCCAGTGAGAGGTCTGTGATGATCAGTCACATATGGACAATACTTGAAGTCCTTCCTCACACAGATGAGGCATCCCTAACATTTCAAACCAAGCCAATAGAAAGCATGTGGCTCTAGATCCCACCCGACTCACAAATGTTCATAAGCTCCTAAATAAGGAATAAGGTGCACAAGTTATTTCACCAAAGATCTGAGGATGCTTGTCCAATTGAGCTGCAAAACTCCAGGGAAGAATTTTCTCTCCTGAAGCTTTCATCTTTGGACTGCTAACTGGCCCAACAAGCCCGGTGCTTGTACCTGACCACAACTACATCCTGCCCAGTGGCCCTGATTTTATCTCCTAGCTGCTTGCTGTGTTTGGCCACCTGTCACCAACTCTGGGCCAGTGGAGGCCATGGAAGAGGCCTGTCAGATGGTCCAACTTCCACTATAACAAAAAGACAAAAGATTTCAAAGAAAAGAGTCTTCACCATTTTTATGTTATTGGCCTAAACATTAGTTTCCTATTCCCTGTTTTACACTGTGTTTAATAGCATTCGCTACCTTAAAAATTATTAACTGATACTTTGCTTCTTCCCTGTCTTTTTTTACAACTTAAAGTATAAGTGCACAAGGAACATTCTTTGATTATCTAGGTAGTTGGGTTGGTTGCTGGTACTGGTCATAATTTGCCTATTTTTGAGCAGGTCTTAAGCCTAATTAGAGATCTGTTAGTTAATGCCAGGATACGCATGCAGCTATCTCAGCGTTAGGTGTCATGACAGGATAAGAGGATACTTCCACCTCGGAAGCTTGTTTTGAATGTTTTGGTACCAACAAAGTTTGTCCTCAGGAAGGAGGCATTGAAAACCTACATACAGATAATACTATGCAGGCTGAACTCACTGAATTTGTCTATTAAAAAACAAATACACACATATACACATATATGAAACAATTAAAAAGAGATCATGAATTTGAAATAGGTCAGAGAGGAGGAATGGGAGGGTATGGAGTGATAAAATGGAAGAGGAAATGACATAAATATGATCCCCCAAAGTTAAAGCAATAATTTTGAAAATATTGTATTATATTAATTTGTTTGAAATTTTGGTGAATAACAAAACGCCACAAAATATTCACTACTAGTATTTTATTTAGCAACATGTTTTGAGTGTATATTTATATTTCTAACACTATTTAGAAATAATTGACAACCAATTAGGTTTTCTTCTTTTTTTCATTGAAAAAAATGTACAAAATAGCAGTAATTTTGGTTAGTTTAGATGACATAATTGTGATTAATTGTGATTTATATATTCATTTAAATATTCTCTTATTGAGTCCATTTTTACTAAAAGTATTTATATTTTTTATTAGCCCACAGAACACTAGTCAGAAGACAATTTTATGTTTTGGTTTGTTATCCATTTAGTAGATGACATAAAAAGTTTTAGTCATATAGAATCTTAGATTATGCAACATATACTTTAAGACTGAACCAAATGTTATTATGAAGATGATTACACAGGTAAGAAAATATTCATACTAGTTACTGTTTTATTTTTCTTTGTTCCCTTTGATTATATTCTGTTACCAATAGCTGCTAATGTCTTACATGAAGTAGTTCCTCAGTAGCCTCATTGAATGAGTAAAATGTGTCATTCACCTTAGGAAGAATTTTCCATGGATAGCTACAGTCAAACATACTGGCTAAGTGATATATTATCTTGTGTAATTTAATTTGATATTAAGCTTATAGGCTTTGAGTGTCTTTTCTTATGCTGAAGTGATAATCTTTTTAATGAGACTTTTTCTGTGATATTCACATAAATATGAATTATATATTACCTTTAAAAATTATTTAATTTTTGTAAACTTGTCATGTTTCTTGCAGTTCAAATAAATATTAGACAAACTTTATATTAGACACTTCTTAAAAAAATTTCATATGTCATCTTTTTCATTTTACTCATTTATCATTAAAATTATTTGGGCACTGAAAAATATCTAAACTCATCAATGGGAAGAACCCATGATAGATGGACACTTAGGATGACAATCTACTTATTTAGCTAGCTTTTCAAATATGGATAATTGACCATTTTTGACTTATATTGGGAAGAAGTATATCAAATCTATCAGATCACTGGTGCCACAAGGCAAATCTTTATGTTTGTTGACTAGTAGTGAAGGAGATGGTGACTAGTCCATTACTAAGGTGTTATTTACTGAGTAGAAACCTAGCCTAATGAATTCATAGCCAAGAAGACAAGAAGTTCTGTAATCAATTGGGCATATAAAAATGTATCTATCATAAAGTACCCATGAACAAAATTTCCTCCGAGTTCTTGTAAGATGTAAGCAAAGTTTCCATGATAATTTCTTTAGTGTGACTTTGGATGCCTGGAAAGTATTGTAATACCATTACCTCAAATTAGTGATATTATGTGGAAAGTAACTTTCTAAGATAGACAGAGTAATTAAGCTATTTTGAAATACAGGCGTAGTTATGATTTATATAGAAACATTATGAAGTTAAATTTTTCAGAAGCTAAAATACCATATTCTGCAAACCTGTTGGATCCCCAAAACTGCAGGTGCTTCTTTGAAAAATGACATTTCCATCACTTACCTGACAAACTCAGTTGAAATACCAAAGTTATAACGTTCTGTTTCACATTGCCAGCATTTGTTTCCATGGAAACAAACTAAGTTGCAAAAGTGAGGTATGTGTACTTAAGATTGTGAGGTTTTGAGTATTTTACAAAAAGTTTTTACTTTTGATATTACTGAAATTGACTAGTTTTATTTTATGAAAAAATCTTTTAAAATATTTCTAGATCATTAAATTTATTACAATATTACTTATAAGCAAAAGCAGGCCAGATTGTTAATTTCTTCTAAGTTACAAAGTATATTTGAAATCCATTTATCATCATTTTTAGAAATGTATTATGTCATCTATAATTTAATACCTAGACAAAAATGTACTCAAATATAAAAAGAAACATAATTAGATAGATTATCTAGTAACATGGACAGTTTATGATTGGCCATAAGTATCTGAGGAAAGACCTCCAATACACTTAATAAAATAATTAATGAACAAATTATGCAGAAAAAGAAAGATGAATGCATAAGTCAAATTAAAGATCAAACATATTAAAAGCTATCATCATACTTATTTGTGTGTAATTTTCCATTTACTGTATAAAAAACTACATAAAGAATCCATGAATTCTGAACCTCAGACATTTGATTCGAGTCTGCCCGTATTTGTCACCTTCAGTCTTTGTGAATTTGTTGGTGGAAAAAGAACAGGAAGAAAATAACTGGAAGACAGGTAAGCCAAAAATTCATAACTGAACATCAGACTAAAAAAAAAAGAAATAAAATAATATCAATACCAATTATCAATTTAGAATGGATCCCAGATAAGAGGTAAGCTAGGAAGCTAAAACTTCTTGAAGAATATATATGGAAAATATTTGTAAATGTGTGTGATTGATGAAGTATAAGATACAATGACCATTTAAGTCTAATGAAGCTTTGCTAAACAATACTTCAATAATATTTTTATCTCTGAAAAGAACTAAGAGAATAAAACTCATATCATAACTAAGAAATATTAGTAAAATAAAATATCAAGGAGAAAATGGAAATACATGGAACATTTATATGTCTAATTGTCATAGCACAAAGTAAAATATAATAAGATATCTGATTATATATGTATATATACATACATATGTATAGATTAATACATACTTCAGAATATCTAAATAACTTTAATAAAAATACTTGTAAGTTTGTAAAGTCAAAGTAACTCTTATTACCTTCTAGTTAGAATAGAAAACCTGGTAACATTGCTTAAGAGCATCACTTGACAATCTATCAGAAAGTAAATAATACATTTTCCATGTGGAACAAAAAAATGTATACTTAATTTCTACTCAACTGATCTGAAAGTCTTCATGTAAGTGTATTGGTCAGCTTTGTTTTTTTACCATCAAATTCATAAGTAATCAAGACAGTCCTTGAGAAATGAATGAATATAAAGTTAACAATATTTTTATATTTTTACAAAGTATTCTATGACCCTGTATAAATAAAGTTTAAGGAATTTTCTCCAGATTAATTAGATCACTATCAATCATACCTAATTAAAAAAATACTCCATGATGCACTATTCTATTTATATAATATCGTGGAAGGGGATCTATAGATTGAAGATAGATCATTGTTGAAAGGCATTTGTTTGGCAAATAATATTGGTTTCATTCCATGATAAGATTTTATAACCAAAGACTATATAGGGAGGGACCCATGGCTCCAACAGCATATGTAGTAGAGGATGGCCTTATCTGGCATTAGTGGGAAGGGCAGCCCTTGGTCCTGTGAAAGCTCTATGCCCCAGTATCAGGGAATGCTAGGATAATGATGCAGGAGTGTCATAGGTGGGTGGGAGAACACCCTCATAGAAGCGGGAGTGGGGTGGGATAGGAGGTTTGGGGGGGAGAACCAGGAAGGAGGACAACAGTTGAAATGTAAATAAAATAACTAATAAAAATTTTAAAACAACAACAACGAAATGTAATCTATTTTTTAAAAAATGATCACCTTATTATAGATAATTCAGCATCTCTTTGACTTTGGTACTTTTTACACACCATAATCTGTTTTACAAGGATTTGGGTAAAAATCCCTTTTCTTAATAACTTTGGAAATAAGTGGAGACTAAGAACAGAATTAAAATTTAAAAGTCAAAGAATGTTTTTGGTAGAGGTTTACTTCATGGAAGCTAGCAAATCCATGATCAAGATGCTATTATAACTGCCTTGTTCAGCCACAACGGGAAGATTCCTCCTGCAGTACAAAGAATAAATACAGAGAATTACAGCTGTGCAATGTGCAGAGAGTCAGAGGCTTTGGAACACTCAGCCCGACGTGGGATGTCTTCACCAAATCTCTCCCCTCCGAGATCAGGAAACTCTTCAGAACAGGCAGCAGGAAGCATGTAAGAGGAGACAGAACGGAATTCACCAAGGAAATAAGGCCATCTAGACACAGTGGAATTGACTGATGCACATATAAGCTCACTGAAATAGTAGCAGCAAGCATGGAGCCTGTACAGATCCGTGCCAGTTACAGCCCCAGTGCTGTGTGAGGACGTGAACTGAAGTTCCAGTTCCTAACCCAGAAGCTGTCTCCTACTAATAACAACTCACCATGGAAAAATGTTTTCTCTATCAAAGTCTCACTAGGTATACAAATCACACTTAAGGGCAGGCTCCATGCCAGCAAGAGATGGCCAACACAGAACTAACTCAGTGGTACATTTGGCATTTTTTCATCTCATAATAGTTTATTGGGATTTTATTTTTCCTTATAGATATCTTGCTTATATATTATGCTTTCCAATTTTGTTTTTATTGGGTTTTCTCTGGGTGTGAATGTGTGTGTTCAGCCTCTTCATGTGTATGCTGTGCTATTTCTTTGACTTGTTTGATCTACTTGTTTATTTTGTCTTATTCTGGATTGTTTTTTTTTTTATTTCATCTTATTTTACTTTCTTATTAATGTGTTTTATATGCCTGTTAGTATTACAGTGAAAGAAAAGAAAAAAGAAGGAAGGAAGGAAGGAAGGAAGGAAGGAAGGAAGGAAGGAAGGAAGGAAGGAGGGAAAAAAGAAAGAGGATTTGGTTGGTTGAGGAAGTGGAGAGGATCAGAGAGGAGACTGAGGAGGGAAAATTTTAATCAGAATATATAGCATGAAAAAGTGAATTTTTAATAAAAATGATAAAACATTCTTCTTACTTGCTGAGTCCTCTTGTGATATGGAATAAGGGAAAAGATAATGGAGAGAAATATAGGCCTATATCCTTTCCTGATATGTTACCCTCTGCTTCCTGTTTAACATCTGTCTCACTTTATGAAAACTGAATTCTTTAGCAACAGCCAATAATAATGCAATAGTCGAAACTAATATGTACATCAGCTTCATGAGACTTAAACATTCAGTGTATGGATGATTTTCTTCCCCTTTTTGAGAAGTTGTACTACTGGAGAAACCATAAACTCCAAAGCATTTTCTATTTCAATGAGTACTAATCACTTTATCTTTGTTGTATGGCGTATATGTAATTCCCATTCTTATGTCCATGAAGAAAGCAAACACATGGCTGAAAGAGAGGCTGATCTTCAGACAGCCTGTTGTTTTGGTCCCTGTTTAGGACCCCATGAGGATGACATTAGCTAAAATATCCCACAAAGGGGTGGGAGAACCTGTTGAGACCATATCCAGATGTTCGGCATGGCCCCACGGTTGAGGAATGGGGCCACCCACCCATCTTCAAAATTTTAACCCAGAATTGCTCCTGTCTAAATGAAATACAGGGGAAAAGAGTGTAGCAGAGACTGAAGGAAAGGTCATCCAGAGACAGCCCCACCTGGGGACCCATCCCACCTGTAGAAACAAATCCAGACACTATTGTGAATGCGAAGATGTGCTTGCTGACAGGAGCCTGATATAGCTGTCTCCTGAGAGGCTCTGCCGCATCCTGACCAATACAGAGGTAGATTCATGCAGCCAACAATCAGACTGAGCACAGGGACCCCAATGGAGGAGTTAAAGGAAGGAATGAAGGAGTTGAAGGGGCCTTATCTGGCATGAATGGGAGGGGAGGCCCTTGGTCCTGTGAAGGCTTCATCAAGTGTAGAGGCATGCCCCAGTGTAGAGGAACGCTAGAGGAGTGAGGCATGGGTGGGTGGGTGGAGGAGCATGCTCATAGAAGCAGGGGAAGGGAGGATGGGATAGGAGGTTTGCAGAGGGGAAACCGAGAAAGAAACGTAAATGAATAAAAATATCCAATAAAAAAGAGTCATCTCCGGTTCCATTGTTCTCTTGAAGTATTATCATAAGGCACATGCATTATATATATATATCTGTACTCCATATTCCCTCTGTATTGTCAGTCTCAATTCTAGCACTTACCCATTGGATCAACGTAGATACAGAATTGTTATTATTTGTCTTTCTAA
This sequence comes from Mus pahari, assembly GCF_900095145.1. Taxonomy (NCBI): domain Eukaryota; kingdom Metazoa; phylum Chordata; class Mammalia; order Rodentia; family Muridae; genus Mus; species Mus pahari. The sequence goes on from NC_034596.1 coordinate 57,022,163, forward strand.
GCAAAATGACAAGACTGACTATTGCAAGGGAAGTTTTTCTCTAAGAACTTTGCTTTAGTTTTCACTGTGAAGGGCATTATTATTGCTGATGTCCACTGCTGTGTTTTTCCAAATTATCTTGCTGAATTATTTATAAATCAGGCTAAATCTTATCTTCTACGTAGTAGCTATGAAGAAAATCTCCATGGACCGTAAGTGCTGAGTGATTGAGATGGTAATATAAGGTGCTACAAATCACAGAAACCTGGGGACTTTCAAATAAACTAGTGCTTTCAGCAACTGAGTTTATACAAACTCCTATTAAAGACTGAATAATATACTCGACCAACACCAATGGAACTCAGTGGTATTTTTGAAGATAGATTTCATACTGCCTTGTCTGTTTACTTTTTTACATTACCTGTTTTTTGCTTGTATATTCTGGTTTCTTCATGTTTTTTATGAGTTTTGTGTGGGTGTGACTAAGTGTTACAATATTTTCCTTTTTTTTAACCTCCCTCCCGCCCTGCTCCCCTACCCAACAACTCTCACTTCTTGGCCCTGGCTTTCCCCTGTACAGGTGCATGTAAAGTTTGCAAGACCAAGGGGCCTCTCTTCCCAATGATGGCCGAATAGGCCATCTTCTGCTACATATGCAGCTAGAGACAGGAGCTCTGAGAGTACTGGTTAGTTCATATCATTGTTCCACCTATAGGGTTGGAGATTCTAATGGAGAATATATATTTGTTAGCAGGTATCAGCTCAAGATAGCACTTTTGTTAGGATGGAGCTCATGTCCCCTTTTCTTCTAGCACAAGATGGAAACCCATCTAGCACAAGGGTGTGCAGGCCTGTGTATGCTGCTAAAAATCTTTGTGTGTTCTTGAGTCCATTGCTACCATTATGTACAGGAGGCCTAGTTTCCTCTGTGTGCTCCATGCCCTACAGCTTCTGCAATCTTTATACTTCTATAAGGCTTTCTGATTCTTGAGGGGCTTAACAGTTTTATACATACTAAAGAGTTCATATTTTCTTATGATAGTCCAGTAAATGCTTGCCCATGTTTCACTAGTTATTTTGATACTGTTTATAGCACTTGCTACCTAAGGAAAAATGTATGAAATAATTGCCACATTGTAGGCAAGGCATAGACATATTATTCAAGAAATATTTGGGAAGATTTGCATTCATGTTAGCTGCATAAAGAGTTCTATAATGTGAACAGACACCACATCCAAGGCAAGTCTTTTAAGGACATTTAATTGGGGCTGGCTTACAGGTTCAGGGATTCAGTCCATTATCATCAAGGAGAGAAAATGGCACCATCCAGGCAGGAATGTTGCAGAGGAGCTGAGAATTCAGGGAACATATTATATACATGTGTGTGTATCTGATATATGATAAATGATATATGGTATAAATGATATATGATATAAGCTATATGATTGATATGTTATTGACATATGGTATATAATATACAATATAAGTTATATGATGCATGAAATATGATTTACAATGTATGGCAAATATGATATATTATATGTAAATATATATGTATTTGTTCATAAATATATGTAAACATATTAATACATAAATGTATATAAATAATATATGATATATCATATATAAGTATATGAATATAACTTATTATATATGTGAATATTATATGTAAAAAACATATCATATATTTTCTATATTATTTTTTGAATATCATCTATTTTTCTATTTTTCTTTTCTTTATTTTTTCTTAATTTATTAGAAATTTTCTTTATTTACATTTCAAATGCTATCCCGAATGTCCCCTATACCCTCCCCCCACACTGCTCCCATGCCCACCCACACCCACTTCTTGGCCCTGGCATTCCCCTGTATGGGGCATATAAAGTTTGCAAGACTAACAGGCCTCTCTTCCCAATGATGGCTGACTAGGCCATCTTCTGGTTTATATGCAGCTAGAGACACAAGCTCTTGGGGTACTGATTAGTTCATACTGTTGTTTCACCTATAGGGCTGCAGACCCTTTCAGGTCCTTGGTAATTTCTCTAGCTCCTCCATTTGGGGTCTCTGTGTTCTATCCTATAGATGACTGTGAGCATCCACTTCTGTGTTTGCCAGGCATTGGCATAGCCTCACAGAGATAGCTATATCAGTGTCCTTTCAGCAACATCTTGCTGGCATATGCAATAGTGTCTGCGTTTGGTGGCTGATTATGGGATGGATCCCGGGTGGGGCAGTCTCTGGATAGTCCATCCTTTCATATTAGCTCCGAACTGTGTCTCTTGTACTTATTTCCTGGGTATTTTATTCCCTATTTTAGGGAGGAATGAAGGATCCATGTGTTGGTCTTCATTATTGTTGATTTTCTTGTGCTTTGGAGATTG
>NC_034596.1:57025152-57026906 GCF_900095145.1 Mus pahari
AATTTTTGATCTTAGCCATTCTGACTGGTATGAGGTGAAATCTCAAGGTTGTTTTGATTTGCATTTCCCTGATGACTAAGGATGTTGAACATTTTTTTCAAGTGCTTCTCAGCCCTTCAGTACTCCTCAGTTGAGAATTCTTTGTTTAGATCTGTACCCCATTTTTAATGGGGTTATTTGAATTTTTGGAGTTCAGCGTCTTGTGTGCTTTGTATATATTGGATATTAGTCCCCTAACAGATTTAGGATTGGTAAAAATTCTTTCCCAATCTATTGGTGACCTCTTTGTCTTAATGACAGTATCTTTTCACTTACAGAAACTTTTCAATTTTATGAAGTCCCATTTGTTGATTCTTGATCTTACAGCACAGGCCATTGCTATTGGTTAAGGAATTTTCCCCCTGTGCCCATTTCTTCAAGGCTTTTCCCCACTTTCTCCTCTATCAATTTCAGTGTCTCTGGTTTTATGTGGAGGTTTTTGATCCACTTAGACTTGAGTTTTGTACAAGGAGATAAGAATGAATCAATTCTTATTCTTCTGCAGGCTAGCAGCCAGTTGTGCTAGCACCATTTGTTAAAAATGCTGTCTTTTTCCACTGGATGATTTCAGCTCCTTTGTCAAAGATCAGGTAACAATTGGTGTGTGGGTTCATTTCTGGGTCTTCAATTCTGTTCCATTCATCTATCTGTCTGTCACTGTACCAGGACCATGAAGTTTTTATCACAATTGCTCTCTATTACAGCTTGAGGTCAGGCATGGTGATTCCCCCAGAGGTTCTTTTATTGTTAGAATAGCTTTTACTATCCTAGGTTTTTTATTATTCCAGATGAATTTGCAAATTGTCCTTTCTAATTCAGTGAAGAGTTGAGTCGGAATTTTCATGGGGATTGCAATGAATCTGTAGATTGCTTTGGGCAGGATAGCCATTTTTATTATATTAATCCTGCCAATCCATGAGCATGGGAGATCTTTTCATTTGTTGAGATCTTCTTCATTTTCTTTCTTCAGAGACTTGAAGTTCTGTCATACAGATCTTTCACATCCTTAGTTAAAGTCACACCAAGTTATTATATATTTTTTGTGAGTATTGTGAAGGGTGTTGTTTCCCTAATTTCTTTCTCAGCCTGTTTATTCTTTGTGTGGAGAAAGGCCTCTGATTTGTTTGAGTTAATTTTATATCCAGCTACTGCAGTGAAGCTGTTTATCAGGTTTAGGGGTTCTCTGGTGGAATTTTTAGGGTCACTTACATATACAATCATATCACTGCAAATAGTGATATTTTGACTTCTTCCTTTCCATTTTATATCCCCTTGATCTTCTTTAGTTGTCAAATTGCTCTAGCTAGGACTTCAAATACAATATTGAATAGGTAGGGAGAAAGTGGGCAGCCATATCTGGTGCCTGATTTTTGTGGGATTGCCTCCAGCTTCTCTCCATTCTCTTTGATTTTGGCTACTGGTTTGCTGTATATTGCTTTTCTTATGTTTAGCTATGGGCCTTGAATTCCTGGTCTTTCCAAGACATTTATCATGAAGGGGTGTTGGATTTTGTCAAGTGCTTTCTCAGCATCTAACGAGATGATCATGTGGTTTTTGTCCTTGAGTTTGTTTATATAGTGGATTACATTGATGGATTTCCATATATTAAACCATTCCTGGGATGAAGCGTACTTGTTCATGATGGATGATTATTTTGATGTGTTCTTGGATTCGGTTTGGAAGGATTTTATTGAGTATTTTTGCATCGATATTCA